>NC_041386.1:392853826-393011315 GCF_002162155.2 Triticum dicoccoides
GGTGGGTTGTCGGCGGCGGTGGAGTGGGGGAAGGTGCGGGGGTCGGTGGCGGCGGCCGGTGGAGCGGGGGAGATGGTGCGGGGGGTGCTCGGCGGCGAGGGGGGCTGGATCTGGTGAGGTGGGATAGCGATCGAGATGAGGTGAGGAGGAGGAGGCAGTTGACAAGCTTAGAGAAGGAGGTGGGGGGAATGAAGCGGGGAATGTGAGTGTGTAGGTGTGGCTGTCCAAAAATATCTAGCTGGTCCCAGGTTACTAATGGCGCACTACAGAGACATGCGCCATTAGTAACCCAACATACTGATGGCGCACCACACAGACATGCGCCATTAGTAGTGTTGCAAAAAAGTAAAAAAAAATCTATACTAATGGCGCACCATGGCACAGTGCGCCATTACTAGTTTAAACTAGTAATGGTGCACTATGCAACGGTGCGCCATTAGTAGTTTTGCAAAAAAGTAAAAAAATACAGTAGTGGCGCACTCTATGGCGCACTCTGCCCGGATGTGCCATTAGTATGTTTGAAAAAATGAAAAAAAAACATTTTGTTACTAGTGGCGCACCGTGTGCCTGGTGCGCCATTAGTGTCTTCCACACTAATGGCGCACCAACAGATGGTGTGCCATTAGTATATAGTAATGGCGCACCACATGTCTGGTGCGCCATTAGTGTCAATTCCATCTATAGCCCTTTTCCTAGTAGTGCATCTGCCATGTATCCATCACCAAGACGCTCGTCGACGGTAGCGTCGGCCTCAATGTGCTCTTCGTTAAGGCCTTTAGCCTCCTTCACATACCGTTCGAGCGGCTCCGCCCTAGCAAGCCCTTCTCGGGGGTTGGCGGAGGCCCCTCCCCCTCCCTGGGGCAGACCCGCCTCCCCGTGACCTTCATCACGCGCAACAACTACCGCACCGAGCTCATGGACTTCGACATCGCCCGCATTGGCCTCCCGTACAACACCATCCTACTTACAATCTCATGAAGATGCCGGGGAGCCAGGGTGTCCTCACCCTCAAGGGGGGCGCCAAGGAGGCCCTGGCGGCGCTCAAGCTTGGCCTCAAGGCCGCCGCGATAGCACAACCCGCCGACGCGGACACCTCTAAGGACAAGGGAGCCGCACCAAACAAGAAGAAGCAGTTCTTCACTCAGGACAAGGCAGAAACCAAGCAAGCGTTGGTCGAGGAGGACGGGTCCTCAGGGGCAACCTTCACCATAGGCGCCAACCTCGAGCCTGCTCAGGAGGAGGCACTATTGAAGTTTTTGCGTGCAAACAAGAGAGTGTTCTCCTGGGAGCCCGATCAGCTGGTAGAGGTCCCAAGAGAGGTAATAGAGAACCACCTGAAGGTGTGCCCCAACGTATGCCCCGTGAAGCAGAAGGCAAGGCGTCAGTCCACGGAGAATCAAGCTTTCATCGTCCAAGAAACCCGCAATTTGGAGGCTACGGGTGTCATTTGCGAGGTTTGGTACCACGAATGGCTAGCGAACCCCATCGTCGTCCCCAAGAAAGGCGGGAAGGAGAGGATGTGCGTCGACTTCACCAACCTCAACAAGGCGTGCCCCCAAGATCCATTCCCGCTTCCACTCATCGACCAGATCGTCGACTCCACCGCTGAGTGAGGCTTGCTATACTTCCTGGACGCGTTCTCATGATATCACCAGATCATGATGGCGGTAGAAGATGTGGAGAAGACGGCCTTCCTGACCCTGTGTGGGTTCTACTGCTACACTTGCATGCCGTTCGGGCTACGCAACACGGGCGCAACCTTCCAGCGGCTCTTGCACAACGCCTTAGGGCGGCAGCTCGGGAGAAACACTGAAGCCTATGTCGACGACATCATGGTGAAGTCTCGGGAGGTGGGGACCTTGATCCAAGACCTGGAGGAGACCTTTGAAAGCCTTCGCCAGGGGGACTTGCGGCTCAATCCGAAGAAATGCTTGTTTGGCGTCCCTTCCGGCAAGCTGCTAGGTTTCCTGGTGTCCCACAAGGGGATCGAGGCCAACCCAGAGAAGGACAAGGCCATTGAAGACATGAGTCCACCACAGAACCTCAAGGAAATGCAGAAGTTGCCTGGTCGGGTGACTGCATTGGGGCGCTTCATCTCCAAGCTGGGAGAGCGTGCCCTACCCTTCTTCAAGCTGATGAAAAAGAAGGGCCCGTTCGAGTGGACCCCGGAGGCCGACCAAGCTTTTCAAGACCTCAAGAGATACCTGACCATCCCTCCAGTGATGGTGGCGCCGCGACCTCGCGAGCCCCTAGTGCTCTATCTTGCCGCCACCCCGTGCTCAGCCAGCGCAGCTCTGGTGGCGGTTCGGGAAGAACACCAAGCCAAGGGCGCATCATGACGTGTCGCGCCTCCAGCAGACGATCAGGCTCGGCAGGACGACGCCCCCAAACTCGCGACGACTTCGGCAAGCGATCAAGCGTTGGGGGCTATACCCCCTCAGGAGGCACCCCAGCTTCCGGAAGACGCAAACCTCGTCAGCACGCCTACCCTCGTCGACCACCAGGTGTACTTCGTCAGCACGCTATTGCCGGACACAAGAGCGTGGTACCCCATGCCTCAGAAGCTCCTACTCGCACTCCTAGTGGCCTCGCGAAAGCTGCGACACTACTTCCAGGGCCACCCCATCAAGGTCGTCTCAGCTTACCCATTTGAGAGAGTTCTTAGGAGCCCCAACTCTGCCAGAAAAGTCGCTAAATGGAACATCGAGTTGCAAGCATTCCAGTTGGAGTTCAGTACTACCAGGGAAATCAAGGGAACCACACTCGCTGATTTCATAGAAGAATGGACAGACGCCCCGGCGCTTGAAGAAGGCGAAGACCGGTCGCTCTAGCCGGGAAGCGAGGCGCCTGACGGCTGGGTCATGTATTTCGATGGTGCCTTCGCACGCCAGGGCGCGGGGGCTGGAGTAGTACTCATCTCATCCACGCAGGACAAGCTCTACTACGTCGTGCAGCTCTGCTGCCAGAAGGGGGAAAGTCTCCAACAACATTGCAGAATACGAAGGCCTCATAGCCGGGGGGTGAGGCGTCTTACTATCAGGGGCGACTCACAGCTCGTCGTCAACTTCTCCAACAAGGTATATGAGCCGAAGGACGAGCACATGGAAGCATACCTCACGGAGGTGCGCAAGATGGAGAAGCAATTTCTGGGCATGGAGTTGCAGCATGTGCCCCGTGGCACCAACAAGGAAGCTAACAACATCGCCATAAGAGCATCCAAGCGACAGCCCCAGGAGCCTGGCATCTTCAAGGAGTGGCTCATCAAGCCATCAGCAACACCACCGCTTTCAAGAACACCTCAGCCTTAGGAGGAAACCCCGCAGCCTCCTGCCACAGGAGCCCGAGCCTGTGGCCCGACCTCAGGAGTGCGCCTACTCCAGGCGCTCGAGCCCCAATAGGGATGCTGGACCGAGGAATTGAAGGAATATCTGGTGCAAGGGTCGTTGCCGGTGAAGGAGGAGGACGCGGAGTGTGTGGCCCATCAGGCCACAGCTTACTGCTTCCAGGACGATGAGTTATATAGGGAACAACCAAATGACGTTTCACTGCGTTGTATCTCCAAGTAACAGGGGAAAGAGCTGATAGTTGATATACACGATGGGGACTGTGGACACCACTCGTCGTCGCGAACCATCATCGACAAGGCATTCCAAAGTGGATTCTATTGGCCTACAGCGCTCAACGACGCGGCTGAGCTGGTGAATTCCTGCGAGGCCTGCCAATTCCATGCCAAGCAGATCCATCAGCCAGCTCAGGGTCTCCAGACTATTCCACTCTCGTGGCCGTTCGCGGTCTGGGGGCTGGATATTCTGAGCCCGTTCCCTCGGGCGCCTGGGGGCGATCGATACCTCTACGTCGCCATCGACAAGTTCACTAAGTGGCCAAGTTCATCAAGGGCATTGTGTGCCGTTTTGGGGTCCCCAACCGCATCATCACCAATAACGGCTCATAGTTCACTAGTAATCTCTTCAAGTCATATTGTGCTAACCTTGGAATGCAGATCTGCTACACCTCGGTAGCACTCCAGGAGCAATGGCCCAGCCGAACGCACCAACGCGAAGGTCCTAAGGGGCCTCAAGGCCAGGACCTTCAAGAAGAAGCTCAAAGCCTGCAGCAGGGGCTGGCACGATGAGCTCCAGTCCGTGCTGTGGTTGATATGCACTACCGCCACCAAGCCAACGGGCGAAACCCCATTCTTCCTCGTCTACGGAGCAGAAGCAGTCCTCCCTTACGAGGTCAAGCATCGCTCCACACGGGTCCTGGCGTTTGATTAGACGCAGAAGGACGCCACACGGGGGATGCACCTCGTGCTGGGGGAGGAACGTCGCCGCGAGGCTGCACTACGGGCGGAAACATACCAACAGGCGCTATGGCGGTACCACTGTCGCAGCGTCCGCTCCAGGACTCTTGAGGTGGGTGACCTCGTCCTGAGGCGGGTGCTCTCTAGGGAGGGCCTGCATAAGCTCTCACCCATGCGGGAGGGCCCGTTCAAGGTCGTCCACATCTCTAGGCCACGCACCGCGTGGCTAGAGATGCAGGACGGGGTACCCGTCTACAACGCCTGGAACATACAACATCTCCGGAAGTTCTACCCATGAATAAAGGCCCAGTGCCTATGAAGAAGGCCCGCTGCCTGTGAAGAAAGGCCCAGTGCCTATGAAGAAGGCCCGTTTCCTGTGAAGAAAGGCCGAGTGCCTGTGAAGAAGCCCTCGTGCCTATGAAAGAAGGCCCAGTGTCTGTGAAGAAAGGCCAAGTGCCTGTGAAGAAGGCCCAGTGCCTGTGAAGCAAGGACCCATGCCTACGAAGAATCACCGCCCTTGGGCCTCGGGGGCTCCCTCTCACGCCTAGTGGCAGCAGTTAGCTCCGCATTGGTGAGAAGACATCGAGGACTAGACTAGGTGCCGGACGCGGCTTTTCATTTTCTTTCCGAAGTTGGCTCGCCCCTCTTTCAATTGAAATTTTCTTTCTGGTGTCTCTTGCTGGTCCCGTTTTATCGCTTTCTGCCTTGGCCTCTTTGGTCGACCTGTACTCTTCCTCACGTCCCTCGCGAGAGGGCTGAACAGGTACCTTCGCGAGCTTCCTCCTTCTATCTTTTTGCGAGGCACCCTCGTTCGAGCCCACAAGCTAGCACACCTCTCCTAATCCGTGCCCCATGGGTATCGCGATGCGAAGCCCCGAGTCAAGGCCAGCGGCGCCTATGACCAAGCCCCGGGTGAGCGATAAACATCTTGGCAAATTTTTTGCAGTTCCTAAGCGCATATCAGGTCAAGGAGTCCTCGACAAGTAATAGGAAGCAAGCGCCTCGTGAGGAGGAGGCCAGTCAAAACAAGTCGAGCTAAGTTATCCCTACATAAAACGACGATGTTGCGACACAGCACAGGAACGACAAACATAACATAACGATTGAGATCATAGTTCGATACATGTCCCTCCGGGGCCTGTTCTGGTTTCTTTCTGATGCAGGAAGGAAAAGAAGAACAAAATAGAAGCGGCGCCTACAGCGGTCCACGGGGGCAGGCCCCAGAGCCCTCCTGTGTTCAGTAGGACCCCTCCTCGCACTTCCCGGAGGCACGGTGACGAGACGACCTGCCACTCTCTTCGAAGCAGGCACGGCAGCGTGGCGGCTGGTCGTAGCCACCACTGCTGGAGCTGTCACTTGGGGAAGAGCTGCCGTAGCTGGACAAGACGCGGTCGGCACCAAGGGCGGGTTCGCCCTCATCCTCGTCGCAGCCGTCGCCAAGGCCGAGCACCTCCTCGCTGTTGTTCACCTCGGGGTAGCTCCCGGCATGGCGACCATCTTCCCCAAACACCCTCACATAGAGGGTCGCGTCGTCATCGTACTTGAAGTGAAGGGTGCACCGCCTGCCTAGGCCGCACGTGCATGTGAACGTCTGCCAACCGCGGGCCAGAGCTACATTGCCCGTGGCGGAGACCTCGACCATGACTCAGGAAGCCCTGCTGCAGCAGCCGTCTGCCTATATCCAAAGCCCGCCAGGACCTGAGGCCGGAAGCTCGTCGGTGAAGAAGCACGGGAGCTGAAGCCAGTTGTCGGCCGAGTTCTCAGACCAGACGACGAACTTCGGCAGCATCTCCGCTGAGTGGAAGCGCGACAGGGCAGGCCACATGACCACGACACATCTCCCTTCATCAACGAGACTGCCACGACCGGAACAACCCCTGCCCTGTGAAACGGCATCACCATGGTTGCGTGGGGCCGCGGCGGGGGTTGTGGTGTGCTTGCGTGGACGGGCGCGTCCACGCTTGGTGGCCGGGCCCCTCGCGAGGGGCCTTCCCCTTCTCTGCAGCAGTGAACCTCCTCGACGACCCCATTGGTGGCAGGAGAGGAGTAAGGAAGGGGAAGAAGCGGAAGAGGCAGAGGAAAGATGGGCGACGGGGGCTCCACCCCCCTCCCATTTATACCAGGAGCAGGCCAACCAGCACCACCCACGATCACAGGTAATGATGGTTTTCCTTGCATGTCGCAGGGACTTGTCAAGTCATGCAGTTGCCGAGGCAGCGTAGGGAAGTGGAGACGCCCATGTCTAATTAACTGCCATGCGTTGACCAAGGCTGCAGGCTATTGGGGCCCGCGGCGCTCCGCACTTGACCTTTGGCTCCGCCTCAAAGCCAAGCCCGAGCGCGCCTTGGGCCTGGGGGCTATTGTCGGTGTTCTGGGAACGGGGGTCCCCATACTTGCCTGCCTGCGGCCCATGGCGTGGCTTCGCTAGCAGGCATGTACGACCCATCTTCGTCAATAAGGAATCAAGACCCTCGCGAGGGGCCAAGCCTCGCGAGGCGGACAACACAAGACCTCCACAGGAGCGGCCTCACCAGGCTGGCTCATGAGGGGCCGAGAGTTCAAGGCAGGCAACCCTTGCGAGGTTCTCGTGACGTGAGCCATGACGATCAAGACCATGCGGGCGCCAGGCGGGCGCTAGCGCGCGCAGTGTCCGTGTTTCCTCTTTGGTGCTAAGGGGGCAAGCACAGGCACGGAGTATCAAGGCATCAAGCAAAGGTTTCCATATTGGTGCAACGAGACCAAGACCAGAAGGACGGCAAGATGGAGGTCACCGTGGAGCCCAAGACGGCGTCACCACCAGAGCCTTTGGCAGGCGAAGACTACTTTTGTCAGGATAGCTTGTACTAGTTGCCCCCCTTCGAATTGGCCGTTGTTGGCTCCCTTCCCTCTCAATATTTGGGGAGAGGACCAAGGCCACTATAAGTACGACTAGCCACCACCATAGCTAGGGGGAGAGGACCAGATCTTCGATTGGAGCCACGAAATCCTTGGCCACCAAGCACAAGAACACCTCAAGCTCAGTAGGCTGTTCTTCCCCTTGTACTGTTCATCCCCAGCCCAAGAGGCAATCCACCACCACCACACTGGACTAGGGTATTAACTACAACCGTGGCTCGAACGAGTATAAATCTTCTGTTTTTTGTGTTGCGAGTTCGTCAAGTTAGTTCGTAAGATCTTAGCTGAGCTAGGACGTGGATCGGCAGGGGGAGATCTTCGCACGCACCCCAGAGTTCGAACCTTAAGGGTTTTGCCAGAACCCGTGATCCGACAATACAGGAAGAGAAGAGGTGCACCCATGCACTCGTGCTCTCTCACACACAGATCTGTAGCTACGAATTGTAGTGTTCTCAACCATCTGATTGGCTCTATCATAGGTTTCACGTTGCTACCTGGCCTTGAGATTGAGAAGTTTAAAACATGGAGGATAAGCTGGAGGCGCGAGGTTTTGGTTAATGTGCGGGCCGCACACGGCACCAACACGACACGAGCTCCATCTGCCTCGTGCACAGACGGGTGAGTTGTCCAAGTATAAACACAACCAGGCCCTCCTTGGTATCTGCGCCTCGACTTATGCATAGAGAATTTACGATCACAAGGAGTACTACTATTAGTAGTACTACTTTGATGTGTCGTCTCAACTCGCACAAGTATGCAACACTTCCTACCCAAAGGATATTTATATACAACAAACACAAAATACCATTCGACTGTTGGAAATTACTTTAACTGGTGATCTGACGTAGAAGTAATTGGTGCATCACCACCAAAACGTACCATCTCTTAAGCTAAAGTACACCAAGCTAACCCCTGTATTAGCAAATTACTAAGATAACAGAAGGCATTGTAGAATCATTTAGAACATGAGCTTGTTAATCTGGATGTGGAGGGACACCGGCTTAGCCCCGGCCAACAGCTTGGGCAGAACTGTGAAGAAGGTAAGCTCCTGCACGGCGACGTAGCCAGTATCCTTGCTACTTCTCACCTCCATTTCCAACTTGATGGCTTTGGTCCTTCCTTTGGGCTCCCCTGGCGGGCCGTTCGCCCACAGCTTGGGCACGTAGTGCGGCAGTGGGGACACCCCCACTCTGATGCAGATGACCGACACAGTGATAGGCACGCCGATGTCGAGCACGCCTCCGACCAAGCATAATGCGCGGCCATCCTCCTCTGCGAACATCAAGAGTCGTGGCTCCGACAGTGGCACTTGCAGCTGGACACCTTGCCGTACTAGATCATGTGCACGGGCATGGGATGCACGGTGCTGATGTGGTGGGAGAGCGCCGGCGGCGGGCCTTCGTAGCCGTATACGGGCATGGGGCTTTTGTAGGGCGCGAGTGGACACACGCTCTGGTGATTGGCGAGCTTGTGGTAAGTGACGTAGAGCCCACAGCCTTCGTGCGGCCACTCCACCCTCACCGAGGAGAGGACGACCTCCACAGCCGTGTTCCGCACATTGAAGCCACCTCCATGCTCGCACTTCTGGCACTGCCGCTGGTTCCCAGTGCGCTCGACGCGGCAGTCCGCACAGGCCAGGCGCCCTCCCTTGCACTGCACAAATCAATCAAACAGCACATCAATCAAGAAACCTGCACCTTGCTTGATCAGCCGAACGGACAAGGTGTATTCGAACCTAATACATTGGAGGCTTCAAGGGGCGGAGGCACAAGGGGCAGTGGAGCAAGGTGAGGTCCATCGAGACCATAGCGAGCTCCATCATTGGGTCATGTTCAGTCTGCATGATCTCTCCCTCCTCGTGCACAACCATCTCTCGCTTTAGGGTAGGGAATTACAAAGCTTTACCGTGACATATTGATACTACTTCAAGGTGCATTAAATCAACACATGCAAGTATCAAAAGGAGAGTCACAGCATGCATGCATGCATGCATGCATTGTAATAAATGCATCGGTAAACGCAAATTATTGAAATATATCGGGTGCAGTGCTTTGAAGTGTCGCGTCAACTCATACAACAACGAGAAGTTTGATTACTACAACTCCCTCTCCCTCGCGGACTGAGCTCCGGTGCCTTAACTGCACCTGCCTTTGGATGTATGATAGGTGGGCGACCCACCTATTGGACCCACCTATCATACACGCAAAGGCAGGAGCAGTACGTCAAAGAAGCCGCGTCCCTCCCTTGCCCATAAGCATGGTGGCTGGCACGACTAGGAGAAGCTTTCGCTCCACGTTCTCCCTCCCGCACGCGGTGGACATGCAGCAGTTCATTTGGTGTCAGATGGCTAGAAGCATACTGCAGTACTCCTCCACTGCAGTATTACTCCATGATTGTTCAACTTCCCGAAGAGGTGAGGAGCCAAGCGCAACCTAAATGCTCGTGTGGCAGTTTCATGTCTAGAGGAGCCTAGAATAGCGTGTACCATACCTCTAAGCTTAAAATCATTGTGGTCGGCTCCATGCTATGAGGGCGTCTCGAAGCATTTTTTATTAATATAATCTTTTGGCCCTACCTGTCATCCTGGTGATTGTAGTTTGCACGCTCATCTCGTCAAGACATGAATATATTGTGGTGGGGTAAATGTTAGAGGTTGCAGAAAATATATTGTATATTACGGGTCTTTCAGCCAAGTTTAGAGGCAAGCATGTGGGGCCAGTGCTATGATGTGTCGCATCAACTCGTACAACAAGGAGAAGCTTGATTTTACTACTACACACCTTCTCCCTCGCCCAAGCGCGCGGTGGCTCGTACATGAGGACATGCTTTTCCTTATAACAAGCTATCCCTCCAGCACGCGGTGGACGGGCATGTAATAGTGGATTCGATACTATAGAAGTAGTAGTAGTAACATCATTGTTTCTCTTGTCGAAGAGGCGAAGAGCCAAGCGCAACCCGAACGTGGCAGTTGAGAACCGTGGAGCACACATATAGCCAGGCTCTTGTATGAGACAAAATTGCTATGTGAGCCCACTATTGAAGTACTTGCTAGTATAGCCCTGTAAACCAAAAAGGAGTATTTGCCATTCTAGAGATTTCAACAAGTGACTAGACTACACCGAGACAGAGTACATATGGAGCAAAATGAGTGAATCTACACCATAAATAAATACGTAGTTCTCTTGTTTTCATCTCTGCCTTGGTCGCGATGCAAAATATTGAGTATACTAGTACTGACCAGTCTCTTTTTGACACACATTTACATTTTTAACACAGTATAGCTGCAAGCACTCATATACATGCGCATACACTCACCCGTATGAACGCACACACGCACACCCTACCCCTATGAGCACCTCCGAAAGACTGAGCCGTCATATCATCTTGAAATTTATGAAGTCACCATAGGCAGCTCGTCGTGGACGGGAATGTCACCTGACACACATTTACATTGATACGACTTAAATGCCAAGGAGGGAGAGGGTAGCGGTTCCCGAGACATTGAACGGTCAATGATGCATCCTCAATTAGTATGGAGAGGGAATTAGTTGGAGAAGCAGAATAGAGCCAGCACGATGTGAATGCAAAAAAGTTTGGACTCTCATATAAAGGTGCCCACCACTCCAATCCATCTACTCCTAGTCTCTACACAACACTTCTCACTCTAATCCATGACCAAGTTACCAGAAGCCAGAAGCACCTATGGAGGCGATGGACGCGAGCGGCAGTCGGCTGTGCGAAATCATCCAAGACGCCGGCCTGCGACCCTGCACTGTGCAGCGTCTCCAGACGGTGCTGGCGACCGCCGGCGTCGTACCCCTCGCCGACGCTGGCTTCACCTCTTGCATGGACGACATGATGATCTACTCCATCCGCAAGTTCACCGCCATCAAGAACCGTGTTCACGACTTTGCCGTATTGCTCCATCTCGCGCGCCCAGGCTCCTCATTGCCTCCCACCCTCATTGTCCTCCATGGTGACGAACTCTTTCAAGCCCTGGTGGCCCTGCAGGGACAAGAGATCACGACGAGGAATGTGCACCTCGAGGCCGTGCTCGCCGCGCAGCGCCTCGCCATGCAAGAAACCGTCGACCTGCACATCCACGTCAACAAGGAAATCGTCTACATAGGCCACTACAAGGACAACGATTGCAGAAAGACGTTGGCCTTCTTCCAGCGGCCAGAATCTTTGGACGCCATTATTCAGAAGCACGTCAACCTGGCCACAAAAGGCGCTCCTACTTAGCCGTCGTTCGGTGGGCCGGTGCCCTAAGTCGAGGAGGTGGACGTCGTCAATGGATGCATCTCTTCTTCTTGCTTCCTGTAACCAGCACTGCATCGCTTCGTGGCCTTAATGTTTTATTAGTATAGTACTCCCTCTGTTCCCAAATATAAGTCTGTCTAGAGATTCCAGCACGTGACTACATACGGAGCAAAATGAGTGAATCTACACTCTAAAAAATGTCTACATACATCCGTATGTTGTATTCCATTTGAAATATCTAAAAGGATTATATTTAGGAACGGAGGGAGTATATGGCATTTTTATTCTAGTCGTAACGTTTTCATTGTGAGGTGGGGTAGCAGTTGAGCAAACTGACCATCGGAAAATCTCCACCCCGCCCACCGAGCGTCGGCTGAGTTTAGAATTAGAAGAGAGAAACGAGAGAGAAGAGCTAGCTGTAGCACGGACGCTGTTCTCAGATGGGACTCGTGTTGATAGAATAGGAGTACTGAGCACTCGTACCTCTTTTTTTGAGGGGAAAAGTAGTCGTATGTCTAGTACCACTAGTTGGGTGCGTGCGACCTATACCTGTCATCACTTTAGGTCTCCTGTTTGAACCGTAGCTACGCTTCACAGTACATATTTTTTTCATGCATTTATCCTCCTATATGTACTCCTAGGCTATTTCCACGTGCTCCTTTTCACCGACATATGGGACATAGAGCATCTGGGTCGTAGTGCAGGCATGACTTGGAGCATATGTCGGGGTACTTTACATTTCAGACCTCACGAATTACATGCAAACCCCGCAGAAGAATAAATAAATAAATGAATTACTACATGAAACCGGATTATTTACATAGAAATTGGAGCACGTTCATTTAATTTTGGACATGACACGTTTATAAAAAGCGACCAGACCTAAACCAGTCTAAGGGCCTCTTTGATTCGCAGGATACTGAAAATGCATGAATGGGGAAAGTATGATGCAGATGAACCAAGACGAGGAGAACTCTAACTCAGTTAGAGGTTAGAGTTAGATTCTAACCATGAACTAACTCTAAACCAAAGAGGTGTATGGATGGCAGGGTTAGATTGAGAATAAATGCTCTTTCTCAATCATTTGACTACTTTGGACCCTATTTCCTGTCGGATTTGGTGTGGCCGGCTCTTATGTGGCCTCCTCCCGCTCACAATTGACATATATGAACCATCTTTACAAATCAAGCATGCAAAACATGATAAATTTTACTTTGGCCATACAAATGAGATATCCCACTTAAACATACAAGTCGTCAATTAAGCTTGACAAAAAATACACTCCATGAAACAAAGCATGAGCTAACTCATCACGGAAGTCATTTCCAATAGGGAGGGAGCCCGGATCCCCTCGCACACCCAGGGAGGAGCTCGTCATCGTCGATCCAGAGGAAGGCTCTATAGAGCCCAAGCCCCGGGAACCCCTCTGACGCCGGCGCTTGCGAGCTGAGGTCGATACCGGCATGGGTAGCTGGGCCGCTTGCCAATGACTTTGAACCGAATCTTTGGGCCTCTAGAAATAATGCAAGCCTAAAACTAAAATAACTAGAAAGGTGAACTGAATCTTTGGGCCTCTAGAAAGATTTATTACCTCCTCAAGCAGCATCAAGCAATTCCATGCGTGCACCACAAATCGATACAAGTTTAATCAGGATCGACTTTTCCAAATCAGATTTTGCGCTAGAGAGAGCAAGATCAATGATATGGCTGTGAGACAGAGAAGGAACGAACAAACTCACGCCCCTCGCGACCTCCCTGGTAGATGCTCTGCCGCCATGCACGACAAAGGGAGAAAATGACTGGTGAAGGGGGAGTGGGCGAGCTTCGAAGGCCAGAGGGAGAGGACGGCCGGAGGGGGGCGGCGAAGGCCGGAGGGAGACAGCGGCCGAAGGAGAGAGAGGGCGAGTGGCGCAGCAGTGCTTGGGAGGGCGGCCCAATGAGGAACAGAGAGGAGTCATGCGAGGGGGTGGGGGGACAGAGGGAGCGATCTGGTGCAGGCATGTCAGGACCCCGACTCGATGTCACATCGATCTAGCCGGTAACCCCTCATATCACTTTGCGGCCTCACGCACGGTATCCCCACGGGTGTCGCCTTACCTTTGCCCGGGACCGTTTGCGCCTTTTGGCTCACGTATATGATAGTGTCGCTAGCATCCATATGATAAGGAGCCCGGGCTGACATGACTAGTCGTAAACCCAAAGTGGCACAGACTTACAGGGACAGGCATCCATGACCCAGCTTCGAACGTGTCGGTCATCAGCAAGTGGGTCCGGGCTGTAGCACTGGGCTAGCAGGACTCCGGTAAACCGGGCTGTAGCGGGCTAACAGGACTCCGGTACTCAAAGCGTGACATTTCCCCGAAGGGACAGACACAGGAACGAAGAAGGACACATGCCGGCCAGCCTAAGTGTTCCAGAGCAGTAGCAAGCTACCATGGCTCAGCGGTAACACTAGGAGACATTTCCTGGTAAGAGAGGCTACTAAAGATAAACAACTAGATAGTCAGATCCCACACATACCAAGCATTTCAATAACATACACACAATATGCTCGATATGTGCAATACAACATGGTATCACAAAATGACTCTACGACTCAAGTAGTTTAATCATTAGGCTCCGAGGAGCGAGATATTACAAACAGGGGTCTCATGACCCAACAATCAGAGCATACAAATCAAAGCACAAGCGGAAGCTATCATGTCTGAGTACAGACATCTATAAATGAAAAAGGCTGAGAAGCCTGACTATCTACCAGATCCTGCCGAGGGCACAAGATCGTAGCTGAGGTATCAAGCTAAACATCGAAGTCCACGTGGAACTACTAGCGAGACCGAAGTCTCTCTGCAAAATCATAAAATAGGCAAACGTGAGTACAAATGTACCCAGCAAGACTTACATCAGAACTATCTACATATGCATCATTATCAACAAAGGGGATGGTGGGGTTTAACTGCAGCAAGCCAGCTTTGACTCGGTGGCTATCCTGAACTACGACTGCGAGTAACTCTTTTGAGGTGGCGCACATGAGTCCACATATTCACCATATCAATACACCACTATGGATCCGCTCCCGTCTCCCTACGAGAACGCCATCCATAGCACTCACGCTTATCTTGCGTATTTTAGAGTATCCACTTTCACTTGTCTATGAACTGATATAAGCAACCCAGAAGTCCTTTTCCGCGGACACGGCTATTCGAATAGATCATATTAACCCTGCAGGGGTGTACTTCTTCACACACGCTCTCACCACTTACCGCCGTTTACACGACATGTACTCGGCAACCTTCAAGCGGAAGCCCAACGTGGGTGTCGGCCACGGCCTGCCTAAACACTCAAGTCTCTAGTCCAGGTTTATCGCCTATTCGGGTTCCATCCATGAGGAGATCCGGCCGGAGTTTCGCTCACAGCCCCAAACGATGTGTACAGGGTTCCGTGACACCAAACGGGCGCCCGGTTTACTCGGCCACGTGCCTACCGCATCACAGCCCACCCCTACGGTCAGCACTGCGCACGGCCTCCAGCATACTACAAACACCAGAAACTACTTGCAACTCCTGGACAGAGGACAAGGGTGATCAAGAAGCCGAGAGGGTCCATTGGTTTCGGGCCCAATGCGTGGTAGTAGCTGAATCATGGATCACAAACACAGAACTCAGTTCCTGATGACGGCTGCAATGAGACAACCCACCATGTACTCCTACATGGCCTCTCACCGCTACCTTTACCAAATCGTGTTCACACGCTTAGCTCACACACCGTAGGACATGTTCACACACCTCTGATTCATCCCCGATGATTCAGACCCGACTCAACTCTAAGCAGTAGCAGGCATGACAAACAAGCATGAATGAGTAGGCACAACAGGGCTCAAACAACTCCTACTCATGCTAGTGGGTTTCATCTATTTACTGTGGAATGACAGGTCATGCAGAGGATAAAGGGGTTCAGCTACCGCAGCAAGTAACAGATGAATCGGTGGTGTCCTAATGCAGTAAAAGAGAGCAGGAGCGAGAGAGTAGGATTGTATCGGAATGAACAAGGGGGTTTTGCTTGCCTGGCACTTCTGAAGATAACATTGAGTCTTCATCAGTGTCAACGATCACATCATCGATACAACGTCTATCGAGGGGGAACAACACCGGCAAACAGAAGGAAACACAATCAATGCAATGCACAATATGATGCATGCTATGACATGGCAACATGCTGGTGTTTTGAGCTGATGCACCTAAAACCAGATTAAATGAAGTTGGTTTGAATCCAAGATTCAAATTCAAACTCCATATGGGGTTATTTAAATGTCATTCACTTCATTTGTCCTAAACAGTAGTGATAAGTTGTTCTAACATGCATGAAAATGGTACAGATGGATTCCTTGAATTTTTTTGATAATTTTTCATATATAATTTATTTAATTTGGAGTTACGGTTAATTTTCTATGATTTTTAGAAGTTTCAGGCATTTTCTGAAATTTCTTATATAAAAAATAAATTCAGAAAATAAGTTACTGCGTCAGCATGACGTCGGCATGACGTCAGCAAGTCAAAGGCGTCGACCAGGTCAAACCTGACCAGTGGGGTCCACTGGTCAGTGACCCAGTCAACTAACCAAGTTAGTTAGCCCTAACTAACTTAGTTAGCCGGGCGGGGCCCGCATGTCAGTGGCTCACCTAATTAACTAAGTTAGTTAACACTAACTAACCTAGCACTAACTAAGCAGGCGCCTGGGCCCACACGTCAGGGGGTCAAACCCCGGGTCAAACCCGCCGGAGTTGACCCGCGGCTTGTCGCCGGCGACGCCAGCAACGGCGGAGGGCGTCGGAAACGCTGCTCCGGCCACGGTTTGATGCGCGGGTGGGTGCTACGAGTAGCTGGCGATGTGGCGCATCCAACGGTGGCGGTGTTTGGTGCTGGGGTGGCCGGAGTTAACGGCGGCGAGCTCTTTTGCGGCCGCCGGAGTTCGGCTATCGACGGGAACTATGCCACAGAGGTCGGGAGGAGCAGCAGTTGGGTGATTTGAGCTCCTTCGGATGCGCTGAGCGCGTTGGCGGGCTCATAAGCAAGCGGTGACGGCTGTGGCCGCAACGGCGCCATGGCCGGCGGCGAGGGATTCTCGGGCAAGGTGGTGGGGCTAGCTAGAGAGGGAGGTGGGGCACGGGGAGAGGGGGAATCGGGTCGAGGGCTCACCGCGGAGCTGCAGGGAGGGTTAGTGGGCTCGGGGGCGCGCCGGAGTGGCCGAATCGACGGAGAAGATCCTCGGCGGCCGGCGAGGGGGAAAACGTCGGGGGCGGCGTTCCGGGGCTCTTCTGGTCGCGTGAGACGACGAGGAGGACGAGGGAGGACCGGCGGAGCTCTGGGAGGCGTCGGGGAGACGAGACGGTGGCTGTGGCCGCGCGAGCGCTGGTCGGCGGCGACGGCCTCCATTCGGTCGCGGGAGGGGAAACAGAGGAGCGAGGGGGAGGGAGGTCCAGAGAGCGAGGGAGAAGTGAGAGGGGGTCGGGGCGTCTCCGTGGCGTCGCGAGGAGGTCGGGGAGGCTGCCACGGCGAAGCAGGAGGTGGAGGCCTCCGCGTGCGCGCGTGCGTGCGGTGTCCGTCCTCCTGGCAGAGGAGGAAGAGGACAAGGGGGAGGAGGAGGTGGGCTGGGCCGCTGCTGGCTGCACAGTGTTGGGCCAGGTAAGTGGCGCCAGGTAAGCTTCTATTCTTTTTATTTTTACTGTTTTCTATTTTCTGTAGTTAGTTTTGATTTAGTTTGGCAACTAAATCATTTAAATAAATTCTGTAGATTTTTATGTGGCTTGTTAAAATATATACAGAGCCACTCAGAAACTTCCAGAATTATTGGAGTCATATTTAATATATATTAAATATAAATCCAAAGCAAATAGTTATTGGATTAATTCAAATGACCAAAATAATTATCTCTGTGACTCCAAAAATATTGGTTTAAATTTTACCTCTTACCAATATTTCCATGGAATAACAGGAACATTTTCTTGGACACATTTGAGAAGATTTAATTGTTGGTTATTTTTAGTGGTTTCTGAGGCTTTGAAAATTCCTCAATTCAAATTTCATTTGAATTTAAACATGATGCAGCAAGAGGTCTAGCCTAGTGCATTACCAGAAGCTAGGGATGTGACAACTCACCCCCACTAAACAAGAATCTCGTCTCGAGATTCAAGCGTAGGGTAAGGTGAAGGGGGAGCGCAAACTAGCACAATCTTCACGATCCAGGTTGCACTTCAAATGGACGTTGATTCGTTCACCATCATTGTCTCGAGGTCTTGCTCTGAGAACTCCAACTAACATGACAACGAGAGGAAAAGAGAGACCCTAAAAGAATGGTTCTTCTCGAAGGTCGAACAACTCAGGATTAACTCGCGGAATGAGACATAGCAACATCTCTCGAGCTGAGAGGCGAAGCACACATCCATAGGAATGGAGTGAAGCAGATGACGAAGGTTCACTAGGTAGACAATAATTCCACACTTAAGAAGGTGGTAAACGATTGCCAACGTAGCAAGGAGTTGAGTTGCCATGATACCATAACGATGCACCTTAGGGAGGGTGACTCGTAGAGATATCCCCTTAAGTGGCAAAAAGAATTACCTTTGATTCAAAGATCATTGAAACTCTTTATACCAGCCTAAGGCAATCACAAGCGATCATTTGGAGGGGGTCGGTAGAATGGCATACTCGGACTTGGATGATGTGGATTACCTTGTTGAAGACAATGTAATGGATGAATTTGCTTATCACCGGAAATGGAAGAGACCCATGGTAGAATGGCACATTGGCGGTGCAAGCTGGGAACAAAATGCAAATGCTGGGAATGATTCTGGTAACTGGGGAAGAACCCAACAATAGAGAGTGAGTTCACTGTTTGAGAAGGTCATAGCATTGCCGAGGGAACTGAGAGCATCCCAGTTAGAGCCGATGATAACACGTAGCGCTTGTGCGTGCTCTCAAGAACTTGAGCATTTCCACAATCATCAAGGTTTTATCAACAACCGCGTCAAGGGTGCTGACAACACAACATACTACCATGATGAATAGCGATGGACGATGCAGCTGCGAAGGAGGATAACCCTTTCTCAGATTTCACCTTAGCGATGCCAAGCAAATAAAATCTGGATGATCGACCGAGAGACATTTAGCACTCCGCTTCTAATGTTCTCCTTGATGTGCTAGCGTAATCCACCCATAGATATGGTTTGATATCTTGAACATCAAGTAAAAAGGTCGGACTTCGGAACACAGAAATCCATAGGGGCAACTAGGGAGTAATCCTACGAAATCCCTATGGGGAGGTGGCCAACTTCATCAATCAAGATATTATAATAACAGGTCTTCCGGCTGGGTGTGTTGGCCACGACATCCACTTTACCGGTTTCCGAGGGACCGATATTATAGTTCTTGGGAAATGTTCCAAACCATCATATCTGCCTGAGATTCAGATCTGGTTGGTGTCAGGATATTCCAGACTCATCGAGTCTAGGAAGGAAAACGAAAGTTTGCAACACAAATCGACGAGATGACGTTGCGAGATTCTCGGGAAATGAACTACGATAGCAAGCTCCAAAACATGAGCTGGTTCTGCTACAAACATGTGAACACGTTGTCCCAGACAAGCATGACCACGTGGTAGTCTTACAATAAAACACTACCGAGTTCCGGGGAAAAACCATCATCGAGGATATCGAAGTCCTTGCATAAGGTATACTCTTAAGAAGGAACTTCTTCTCCTTGAACAATCAATCAGTGGCTTGGTGTGCTCGGGACACATATAGAATGGAGGTAGCTAATCTCACAATCCAATGTATACTTCACACATGCATGACTGACTTGGGATGATTCCAAGGAAGCAAAAACAATCTTTCTCGGATACACGGCGGCAACTTACACCAAGTGCACGTGAATTAGAGAAAGTCACATCTTTCATCCGGACATATGCTCCATGAGCTAGCATGAACAAATGCTTTCAAAAGTTTCCAACACTAGCTTAATGTTCAGCAAAATTATGGAGAAGACAAGGATGTTGTCAATGGGCACAACAACAATTCATCTGGGTTTCCTTTTTAAAAGGAATTCCATAGTTAAGTGAACAAGTGATAGTATTGGTCAGACCCAAAAGATATAATGGTGTATGCTCGAGGGATCAACCACGAGTAAGACAACATTACGAACATCGTTGGTTCTGACTTGATTTGACGATAGCCCACACTCAAATCAAAGGATTGATAAGACAACAGGTCCAGCAACTGATCACAGGGACCAATCGATGAAG
The DNA here is from genome assembly GCF_002162155.2 of Triticum dicoccoides. Taxonomy (NCBI): domain Eukaryota; kingdom Viridiplantae; phylum Streptophyta; class Magnoliopsida; order Poales; family Poaceae; genus Triticum; species Triticum dicoccoides. Next base: position 392,873,577 of record NC_041386.1, read on the forward strand.
ATATCATCTTTCTTCAACACACACTACACAAGATTATCCCTTTGGAACGAACTAAGTCAGGCAAGCTTTTATCCTCCAACTCTCCAAGTTGTTGTCTAGCTTAACCAACTAGCTCCGGGATATCCAACACAGATTTTTGGAGAAAGGGTGGTTCACAAGAAACCAACTTGATCACGAGCTCAACATAACAGTCAGGGAACAACCTGGTAATACTTCCGAGAAGATATTCGGAAAATCACGAACCACCGATATGTTACTAAGCTCGAGAACAATCTTGCCTTTCAGGGCAAGACGATATGATCAAATGAGTGAGGACTTGACAAGATCCTAACTCATCAATCGAAGGGTGCACCAAAATAAGGACTAGGTAGCACGATCAATCTTAGAATGGTGATTCAATAACCAACATACTAAGAATAAAACTATTATTCTTTAACTACCAAGCAACGAGGTTGCTAGGAGTATTGATTTCACACATCACAATTCATTTGTCGGTATTCCGGTTGCATCAACACGGAACCGAGGAATGAAAAAGGATGGCGAGAAGTATCACTATGTCAAGAATTCACAAAAGGTGGTGCAATTCTCATGAAATTCCTGTCATAAAGAAGGTAATACTTCAGGGTAGAACAGAATCAAAAGCTGGATTGGCGTTTGATCTGCGGAATACAACTGCTTTGACCCAATCCTAGATATGGATGAGGTACTGGAGTTTGTTTCTCCTAGTCATTCCGCGATAGAATGGCTTGACGGACCACAAGAGTAATAGGCATCGATAAACGAACGTACGCATACTCTTGACTATCAATTGATAGACGAGGGTCAGAATGCAACTAAAGAGAACAACTCAAAGGAACATATAATTTTCTGAGTTGTGGATGTATGGTTTAGCATGTCGAACGAATTCCACATATTTCTTCCGGATAACCCATGCAGAAAGGTAGAACTGGTAGAGTCACAATGTAGAATCGAGAACCCATCGAGAGCACTCTGATTGTGATCTTTCGATCAGCGAGGAACATCTGCCATAAGCGGTTCATAGTATTTGGAAGAAAGGAATACCACGAACATCGAGGACTAATGCAAAGATTACTAATAACCTAAAGGAACAGGCAAAACTATCAACATGAAGCAAGTAGGGTGAATCTCGGGTCAAAACCCAGGGATAGAATACCTACTACTAAATGGCATCACGGGATGCTTTCGATAATGACGGCCAGAGTCATCACACTGGAACATAAATCATGGCTAGACTACTAGATGATCCCCTGAGACACCTAGGGTCATAATAGTAACTCCAACATAATGTCAAGGCAATAGAATACCTCAACTCAACAATTTGTGTGATTAACCTGGCCTAACAGACATTGAAACCGGAGAAAAAGGATTTTGCAAATGCATCAGAATCTTTAGAAACCTGGGATGACTCGGACAACATAACGGCTGTAAATGCTCGGAAAAGATTTGAGACATTCACAAAAATGGTGGCATAACCACTTAGAAGCACAATATCAAGGTTCCGAGATTAACAATTATCATACGGAAGTAGTAGGAACTGAACTGAGACTTAAATCCAACAATCTTATAAGTCCACTGATTAGTAACACGTGATCCTAATAGAAAGAAGAGATAGCCTAGTTCTTAATCCCCGTAGAAGACAAGATGATGACTCAGATCAGAAGGCCATGAGGTATAAGGAGTAAAAAGAGCCTTACGTTCCATCCCACAATCAATTCCCTTATATAACTAAAGAATTTCTAGACTCAACTTCGACCAGTTTGGCTTGGTAATCCTACAGGCAGTCAAGCTCTGATACCAATGCTGTCAGGACCCCGACTAGATGTCACATCGATCTAGCCGGTAACCCCTCATATCACTTTGCGGCCTCACGCACGGTATCCCCACGGGTGTCGCCTTACCTTTGCCCGGGACCGTTTGCGCCTTTTGGCTCACGTATATGATAGTGTCGCTAGCATCCATATGATAAGGAGCCCGGGCTGACATGACTAGTTGTAAACCCAAAGTGGCACAGACTTACAGGGACAGGCATCCATGACCCAGCTTCGAACGTGTCGGTCATCAGCAAGTGGGTCCGGGCTGTAGCACTGGGCTAGCAGGACTCCGGTAAACCGGGCTGTAGCGGGCTAACAGGACTCCGGTACTCAAAGCGTGAAATTTCCCCGAAGGGACAGACACAGGAACGAAGAAGGACACATGCCGGCCAGCCTAAGTGTTCCAGAGCAGTAGCAAGCTACCATGGCTCAGCGGTAACACTAGGAGACATTTCCTGGTAAGAGAGGCTACTAAAGATAAACAACTAGATAGTCAGATCCCACACATACCAAGCATTTCAATAACATACACACAATATGCTCGATATGTGCAATACAACATGGTATCACAAAATGACTCTACGACTCAAGTAGTTTAATCATTAGGCTCCGAGGAGCGAGATATTACAAACAGGGGTCTCATGACCCAACAATCAGAGCATACAAATCAAAGCACAAGCGGAAGCTATCATGTCTGAGTACAGACATCTATAAATGAAAAAGGCTGAGAAGCCTGACTATCTACCAGATCCTGCCGAGGGCACAAGATCGTAGCTGAGGTATCAAGCTAAACGTCGAAGTCCACGTGGAACTACTAGCGAGACCGAAGTCTCTCTGCAAAATCATAAAATAGGCAAACGTGAGTACAAATGTACCCAGCAAGACTTACATCAGAACTATCTACATATGCATCATTATCAACCAAGGGGATGGTGGGGTTTAACTGCAGCAAGCCAGCTTTGACTCGGTGGCTATCCTGAACTACGACTGCGAGTAACTCTTTTGAGGTGGCGCACACGAGTCCACATATTCACCATATCAATACACCACTATGGATCCGCTCCCGTCTCCCTACGAGAACGCCATCCATAGCACTCACGCTTATCTTGCGTATTTTAGAGTATCCACTTTCACTTGTCTATGAACTGATATAAGCAACCCAGAAGTCCTTTTCCGCGGACACGGCTATTCGAATAGATCATATTAACCCTGCAGGGGTGTACTTCTTCACACACGCTCTCACCACTTACCGCCGTTTACACGACATGTACTCGGCAACCTTCAAGAGGAAGCCCAACGTGGGTGTCGGCCACGGCCTGCCTAAACACTCAAGTCTCTAGTCCAGGTTTATCGCCTATTCGGGTTCCATCCATGAGGAGATCCGGCCGGAGTTTCGCTCACAGCCCCAAACGATGTGTACAGGGTTCCGTGACACCAAACGGGCGCCCGTTTTACCCGGCCACGTGCCTACCGCATCACAGCCCACCCCTACGGTCAGCACTGCGCACGGCCTCCAGCATACTACAAACACCAGAAACTACTTGCAACTCCTGGACAGAGGACAAGGGTGATCAAGAAGCCGAGAGGGTCCATTGGTTTCGGGCCCAATGCGTGGTAGTAGCTGAATCATGGATCACAAACACAAAACTCAGTTCCTGAGGACGGCTGCAATGAGACAACCCACCATGTACTCCTACATGGCCTCTCACCGCTACCTTTACCAAATCGTGTTCACACGCTTAGCTCACACACCGTAGGACATGTTCACACACCTCTGATTCATCCCCGATGATTCAGACCCGACTCAACTCTAAGCAGTAGCAGGCATGACAAACAAGCATGAATGAGTAGGCACAACAGGGCTCAAACAACTCCTACTCATGCTAGTGGGTTTCATCTATTTACTGTGGAATGACAGGTCATGCAGAGGATAAAGGGGTTCAGCTACCGCAACAAGTAACAGATGAATCGGTGGTGTCCTAATGCAGTAAAAGAGAGCAGGAGCGAGAGAGTAGGATTGTATCGGAATGAACAAGGGGGTTTTGCTTGCCTGGCACTTCTGAAGATAACATTGAGTCTTCATCAGTGTCGACGATCACATCATCGATACAACGTCTATCGAGGGGGAACAACACCGGCAAACAGAAGGAAACACAATCAATGCAATGCACAATATGATGCATGCTATGACATGGCAACATGCTGGTGTTTTGAGCTGATGCACCTAAAACCAGATTAAATGAAGTTGGTTTGAATCCAAGATTCAAATTCAAACTCCATATGGGGTTATTTAAATGTCATTCACTTCATTTGTCCTAAACAGTAGTGATAAGTTGTTCTAACATGCATGAAAATGGTTCATATGGATTCCTTGAATTTTTCTGATAATTTTTCATATATAATTTATTTAATTTGGAGTTACGGTTAATTTTCTATGATTTTTCGAAGTTTTAGGCATTTTCTGAAATTTCTTATATAAAAAATAAATTCAGAAAATAAGTTACTGCGTCAGCATTACGTCGGCATGACGTCAGCAAGTCAAAGGCGTCGACCAGGTCAAACCTGACCAGTGGGGTCCACTGGTCAGTGACCCAGTCAACTAACCAAGTTAGTTAGCCCTAACTAACTTAGTTAGCCGGGCGGGGCCCGCATGTCAGTGGCTCACCTAATTAACTAAGTTAGTTAACACTAACTAACCTAGCACTAACTAAGCAGGCGCCTGGGCCCACACGTCAGGGGGTCAAACCCCGGGTCAAACCCGCCGGAGTTGACCCGCGGCTTGTCGCCGGCGACGCCAGCAACGGCGGAGGGCGTCGGAAACGCTGCTCCGGCCACGGTTTGATGCGCGGGTGGGTGCTACGAGTAGCTGGCGATGTGGCGTATCCAACGGTGGCGGTGTTTGGTGCTGGGGTGGCCGGAGTTAACGGCGGCGAGCTCTTTTGCGGCCGCCGGAGTTCGGCTATCGACGGGAACTATGCCACAGAGCACGGGAGGAGCAGCAGTTGGGTGATTTGAGCTCCTTCGGATGCGCTGAGCGCGTTGGCGGGCTCATAAGCAAGCGGTGACGGCTGTGGCCGCGACGGCGCCATGGCCGGCGGCGAGGGATTCTCGGGCAAGGTGGTGGGGCTAGCTAGAGAGGGAGGTGGGGCACGGGGAGAGGGGGAATCGGGTCGAGGGCTCACCGCGGAGCTGCAGGGAGGGTTAGTGGGCTCGGGGGCGCGCCGGAGTGGCCGAATCGACGGAGAAGATCCTCGGCGGCCGGCGAGGGGGAAAACGTCGCGGGCGGCGTTCCGGGGCTCTTCTGGTCGCGTGAGACGACGAGGAGGACGAGGGAGGACCGGCGGAGCTCTGGGAGGCGTCGGGGAGACGAGACGGTGGCTGTGGCCGCGCGAGCGCTGGTCGGCGGCGACGGCTCCATTCGCTCGCGGGAGGGGAAACAGAGGAGCGAGGGGGAGGGAGGTCCAGAGAGCGAGGGAGAAGTGAGAGGGGGTCGGGGCGTCTCCGTGGCGTCGCGAGGAGGTCGGGGAGGCTGCCACGGCGAAGCAGGAGGTGGAGGCCTCCGCGTGCGCGCGTGCGTGCGGTGTCCGTCCTCCTGGCAGAGGAGGAAGAGGACAAGGGGGAGGAGGAGGTGGGCTGGGCCGCTGCTGGCTGCACAGTGTTGGGCCAGGTAAGTGGCGCCAGGTAAGCTTCTGTTCTTTTTATTTTTACTGTTTTCTATTTTCTGTAGTTAGTTTTGATTTAGTTTGGCAACTAAATCATTTAAATAAATTTTGTAGATTTTTATGTGGCTTGCTAAAATATATACAGAGCCACTCACAAACTTCCAGAATTATTGGAGTCATATTTAATATATATTAAATATAAATCCAAAGCAAATAGTTATTGGATTAATTCAAATGACCAAAATAATTATCTCTGTGACTCCAAAAATATTGGTTTAAATTTTACCTCTTACCAATATTTCCATGGAATAACAGGAACATTTTCTTGGACACATTTGAGAAGATTTAATTGTTGGTTATTTTTAGAGGTTTCTGAGGCTTTGAAAATTCCTCAATTCAAATTTCATTTGAATTTAAACATGATGCAGCAAGAGGTCTAGCCTAGTGCATTACCAGAAGCTAGGGATGTGACAAGGCAGGAGAGATTTTTTTAGTTCTCTTTTAGTGGGCCCAAGGAGAACTAACCCAATTAGAACCTCTCCACCAGGCTAGTTTTTTTAGCTGGGTAAGAGCAAACTAGCTCAAACTAACCCCTCCCATTTGGATAATTTGATGCTATTTCAACCCAAACTAGCTCTAACTCAGGGATCCAAACAAAGAGGAGTAGTACTGTACTGTCTGGACCGTAGCACATTGTTTTTATGGCCATATCACCACATTGTTTTCTACTGCTGGTTCACCAGGTTGCCGTGGTTCGCATTGCTGGTTCAATGGGCTGCCGTGGTTCGCACTCCTCCGACGTGAGTAGTAGTACTAGTATATACCACATGATTATTTGCTCCTTCTTACTATGTACTTCGCCGATATGTGGGAGAGCCAGCATCCGGGTCAAGGTGTCATGCACCAGATTAGAGTGCAGAATGGAAGGGGGGCATCACCCCGGTCATAGCGCCAGTAATTCATGACTATAGTGAGTAGTGATATCACAACTCTTTCCAGCAGTAACGCGTCGTAAAATCACACAACCCAACCTTTCCAGCAATAAGTAAGTTGAATCCGCTACTTCCTCACCCTCCTCGCCTCTTTGTCAAACCGCCTACGCGAAAATTGCCGCGTGTACTGCCCGGGAAAAGCCCCGCCCTCAACATTTAACTACACAAAAATAGTTCGACCTTGTTCATTCTATATAAATTCTAGTACTGTATGCTTATTCACCCGTGGGGTTGTTCAACGAATGGAGGGCCGGGGAGCACAAGTGAACAATACTACTACTAGTAGTAAGTAGGAGTTGGACAGTTAGTCACCTTAAAAAGAGAGTTTCTTTTCTATAATGCCATGTACACAAATTGAAACACTTGTTGTGGAGAGAAAAAGATAATCACTCCACTATATAAGGTCTTTGGGACGCTCCTGGCGTGGCTCTCTCAGAAGGATTCGAAGGCTCCTCAGGAGGCCCAGAGAAAGGCACGCCAACAACCTCACGACTCGCTGAAGGCCAGCTAGGATCAAGATAAGTCATGGCGACAACCCTGCGCAGGGGCTCATAAGCTCGCGAAAGCGCGTTTCATGTTCAACTTAAAAACAAGAAAAAGAAGAACAGAACATTAACTTACATACACGAGGGGCTCCCCCTCCAAAATGCTCTCACGCCCTGCGGGGCCTTCCCCAAGTCTTTGCGTGCAGGTTCAAGCCGAAGGAGTGCGGGCTTGACTGGACATGCTACTCGCGGCGTCGCCTTGGTCACTCTCGTACGCGCTGCTAGCGCTGTCGCTAGCGTTGTCTTTGCCGTCATTGACCGCGCCATCTGCATCCACCGCAACCACCAACACGTCATCCTCGGGGGCGAATGCCCTAACCAGGGCGTCCACGTGATTGTCCACCCAGTGCGACAGGTTGTCCGGGATAGCACCGGGCACTGGGGTTATGGCGGCATCAAAATCAAAGTGGGCGTTGAGGTTCTGAACATGACCGAAGACGTGTGAGAACGCGTGCCCAAGGAGGCCTCGGCTCCTCTCCTCGTCGAACTCGCGAGCCCTTGCAGCATGATCTTCCAGGCGCGTCACGACTTCTATAAAGAAGCAGAGGTGGCTGGCATAATCTTCCATGCGGGGATGGGGGACGTTCTCCTTGCAGATGACGCCCAGTGCTCGGTTGGCCCTCACCTTGAGGGACTGGAGCATGCGGGCATGCTCACGATGTATTGTCTGCGAACGGCACGCCTCCTCCCTATTCTGTTACGCGAGGAACACGACGCCATCAATCTGCTGCTGGAGCGAGAGTAGATCGGCACGAGCGGAGGACAGTGATACGTCCATTTTGCATCATGCTTTTATATGAATATTTATTGCATTATGGGTTATTATTACACATTATGTCACAATACTTATGCCTATTCTCTCTTATTTTACAAGGTTTACATAAAGAGGGAGAATGCGGGCAGTTGGGATTCTGGGCTGGAAAAGGAGGAAATATTAGAGACCTATTCTGCACAGCTCCAAAAGTCCTGAAACTTCACGGAAGATGTTTTCCAAATATATAAAAAATACTGAGAGGAAGAACGTCACCAGGGGGGCACACCCTACCCACGAGGGTGGGCCCCCTGGAGTCTTTCGATGGGAAAAAATCATAAGCCATCTTCTCGGACGGAACTCCGCCGCCACGAGGCGGAACCTTGGTGGAACCAATCTAGGGCTCTGGTGGAGCTGTTCTGCCGAGGAAACTTCCCTCCCGGAGGGGGAAATTATCACTATCATCATCATCAACGCTCCTCTCATCGGGAGAGGGCAATCTCCATCAACATCTTCATCAGCACTATCTCATCTCAAAACCCTTGTTCATCCCTTGTATCCAATTCTTGTCTCCAAGTCCGGGATTGGTGCTAGTAGGTTGCTAGTAGTGTTAATTACTCCTTGTAGTTTATGCTAGTTGGTTTAATTGGTGGAAGATCATATGTTCAGATCCTATATGCATATTAATACCCCTCTGATTATGAACATGTTTATGCTTTGTCAGTAGTTACTTTTGTTCCTGAGGACGTGGGAGAAGTCTTGCTATTATTAGTCATGTGAATTTGGTATTCGTTGATATTCTGATGAGATGTATGTTGTCTCTCCTCTAGTGGTGTTATGTGAACGTCGACTACATGACACATAACCATTATTTGGGCCTAGAGGAAGGCATTCAGAAGTAATAAGTAGATGATGGGTTGCTAGAGTGACAGAAGCTTAAACCCTAGTTTATGCGTTGCTTCGTAAGGGGCTGATTTGGATCCATATGTTTCATGCTATGGTTAGGTTTACCTTAATACTTTTGTTATAGTTGCGGATGCTTGAAATAGAGGTTAATCATAAGTGGGCTGCTTGTCCAAGTAAGAATAACACCCAAGCACCGGTCCACCCACATACCAAATTATCAAAGTACCGAGCGCGAATAATATGAACGTGATGAAAACTAGCTTGACGATATTCCCATGTGTCCTCGGGGGCGCTTTACATCTTATAAGAGTTTCTCCCAGCTTGTACTTTGCTACAAAAAGGATTGGGCCACCTAGCTGCACCTTATTTAATTTTGTTACTTGTTGCTCGTTACAAATTATCTGATCACAAAACTATCTGTTACCACTTATTTTAGTACTTGCAGAGATGTAACACCCCGGATATGATTTACCTAATATGTAATCCAACTCTTGCCGTTTCCAGCGCTAAGTTATTTTATTTTCTCGGGTTCGGGTTTTTGTCTCTGTGCATTGTTGTTGTTGTTGTTGTTGTCATACATCTCATATCATGTCATCATGTGCATTGCATTTGCATACGTGTTCGTCTCATGCATCCGAGCATTTTCCCCGTTGTCCGTTTTGCATTCCGGCGCTCCGTTCTCCTCCGGTGGTCATTTCTACCTTTCTTTCGTGTGCGGGGATTAAACATTTCCGGATTGGACTGAGACTTGCCAAGCGGCCTTGGTTTACTACCAGTAGACCGCCTGTCAAGTTTCGTACCATTTGGACTTCGTTTGATGCTCCAACGGTTAACCGAGGGACCGATAAGGCCTCGTGTGTGTTGCAGCCCAACACCCTTCCAATTTGGCCCAAAACCCACCAAAACCCTCTCCATCATCTAGAGCTTTCGATCACGATCGCGTGGCCGAAAACCGCACCTCATTTGGACACTCCTAGCTCCCTCTATGCCTATAAATAGCCCCCCTTCGAAATCCATGGGTCCTTCTTCCCCAAACCCTAAAAAAATTGCCTCGCGCCGCGCCGGACACGTCCGGTCCGTCCGGACAAAGCACGCCGCCGCCGCCCGACGAATCCCCGTGCGTCACGTGTCGCTGCACCGCCTCCCGCGTTGCCGGCCCGCGAGCCCGCGTCAGGCCCCCGCGGCCCGGATCCTCCCCGCCGCCTCCTCGCACCAGGCGCGTCACCTGACGCCGGAGCTGCTCGCGCGCCGCCACGCCGTCTCGCCAGCGAGCTTGGAGCTCCTTGCTGGCCGCCGCACGCACCTCGCCGCCGCAGCCATCGCCAGCGCCGTCGCCACTCCGGTGACCTCCTCCGCTTCTCCTCGCCCCAGTCGGCCTCCTCCAAGTCCACCTCCGGTCGGAGAGCCGCACCAAGTCCGGCAGCTACAGTAATTCCGGCGAGCTACAGTGCCGGCCGATCCGATCCAGATCCGGATCCAAACCCTAGGGGTTGACCTTTTTTTCCTAAGTTTGCAGATCAAATTTCCATGTTCATCGTGCCATAACTTTGCATCCGTAGATCCGTTTTGGGCGTGTAGCATATCAAAATGTTCGTCTCAGAGAGCACATCATTTCATCTCATTGCATCGTTTTCATTTGAGTTCATCTTGATGCCCGAAATGCTGTTGGAAGAGCGCTATTTGCGTTAATTGTCAGAGGTGCTACTCCAAATAGCTACTTGTCATTTTTGCCATGATTAATGTGTGCATGATATGCCCATGAGCTCTACATGTGTTTTGTTATATGTTTTGCCATCTTTACAGAGGTGCTATCCATGTATTTTTGTGATGTGTGTGGTGACTAGCACAAGCTTGCAAAGTGGTGCATTCGCTAATGCTGATTTCAGGGACTTAGCAATTCCACCAAGTCCTTGATCTATTTTTATCAATATGCCATATGTTTATGTTGTTTCCTAGTGATCCGTGCCTCTTTTGAGGATGATCAGTAAGGACGATTTGTTAATCTTGTAGTGCTCTATCCATCCATGTCTTTGGATGCAATTATGGAGCACCCTAGCTTGAGTTAATCGAGCTCTACTTTTGCTATTTCGTGAATCTGGGCAGATTGTCTACTTATTAGCGATTTTGCCGAGGATGTTGTAGTTGATCCGTGCATGATATGTTGTTGTTCTTGCCATGTCTAGCTTGTATAATGTGTATTCTTGATGGGTGTATGCTTAGATGTCATTCCTTGCTCTGTAGTGAGTGCATCGAGCTCGTAAACATGCCTACTTGATATCTGATTTGCATGCTCCAGTTTTTCACTAAGTGTGTGATCTGATTATGTTTTTGCCATGTTCACATGCTTGCAATTGTATTTTCTGTTCCCTTTTGGCTCAAGGTCACTAAGGGACTTTTGTTAAGCTCTTTGAGTAGATACATGCCATGCTTTACTTTGCCATGTTAAGTTGTTGTAACATCTAGTTTTCATGCTCCAAAGTGTGCTACCAATTCCACTTTTGCCATGCTAATTTCACTAAGTCAGAGATCTGTTTACCAATTGCACTTTTGCCATGCTTGTTTGAACCTCTTAATTGATGAATTGGCCGTTGCTCAGTGTTCATCTTTTGTTAAGCTTCATGTATGGATCCCTGCCATGTATTTTGTTGCCATGTTTGAGTGTTGTAGCATGTTTGTCTTGTTGCATTTAGATCGCTACTTGCTGTTTATCGCAGACCGGTGCCATATTTGAGTTGCTTGCCATTTCCAAACCGTGCATCCGGTTTCGGTGTTCTTTATATCGACTTCAACCGAAATCACCTCACCTTTCCAGTGGCACTCTTGGATTTCCATGTTGAGGCCAGGTTCTTTCATTCCTTGTCAAATCTTGCATATGCATCACATATCGCATCCCGCATAGCATACCATGTTTGCATCATGTTGTTTGAGCTTTGCACGTGGTTGATTGTGTCCTTTTTGCTTGTTTGTCTTGTTTGGGTAGAGCCGGGAGACGAGTTCGCTAACGAGGAGCCCGTTGAGTTTGCTTTCGAGGATCCAGTTAACTCTGACAACTTGGCAGGCAAGATGATCATACCCTCGAAATCACTTCTATCTTTGCTTTGCTAGATGCTCGCTCTTTTGCTATGCCTATGCTACGATGCCTACCACTTGCCTATCATGCCACCCAAATTGCCATTTCAAACCTCTAACCAACCATGTCCTAGCAAACCGTTGATTGGCTATGTTACCGCTTTGCTCAGCCTCTCTTATAGCGTTGCTAGTTGCAGGTGAAGATTGGAGACCGTTCCTTGTTGGAACATTATTTTCTTGTTGGGATATCATTATATTATCTTGTTATCTTAATGCACCTATATACATGGTAAAGGGTGGAAGGCTCGGCCTTTTAGCCTAGTGTTCTGTTCCACTCTTGCCGTTCTAGTTTCCATCATATCGGTGTTATGTTCCCGGATTTTGCGTTCCTTACGCGGTTGGGTGATAATGGGAACCCCTTGACAGTTTGCCTTGAATAAAACTCCTCCAGCAATGCCCAACCTTGGTTTTACCATTTCCCACCTAGCCTCTTTTTCCCTTGGGTTTCCGGAGCCCGAGGGTCATCTTATTTAAACCCCCCCAAGCCAGTGCTCCTCTGAGTGTTGGTCCAACCTGTCAGCTGCCGGTGGCCACCAGGGGCAACTCTGGGCTGGCCTACCCGTACCTAAGACAATCTGAGTGCGCCCTGAGAAAGAGATATGTGCAGCTCCTATCGGGATTTGTCGGCACATTCGGGCGGTGTTGTTGGTTTAGTTTTACCTTGTCGAAATGTCTTGTAACCGGGATTCCGAGTCTGATCGGGTCTTCCCACTAGAAGGAATATCCTTCTTTGACCGTGAGAGATTGTCATGGGCTAAGTTGGGACTCCCCTGCAGGGATTTGAACTTTTGAAAGCCGTGCCCGCGGTTATGGGCAGATGGGAATTTGTTAATGTCCGGTTGTAGATAACTTGAACCTTAACTTAATTAAAATGAATCAACTGTGTGAGTTACCGTGACGGTCTCTTCTCGGCGGAGTCCGGGAAGTGAACACGGTGTTGGAGTAATGATTGCGCAGGTTGTTCTCTAGCTTTTCGTTCATGCTTTACCTTCTCTTCTCGCTCTCTTTTGCCAACAGGTTAGCCGCCATATATGCTAGTCGCTTGCTGCAGCTCCACATATTACCTTGCCTTACCTATAAGCTTAAATAGTCTTGATCGCGAGGGTGCGAGATTGCTGAGTCCCTGTGGCTCACAGATTACTTCCAAACCAGATGCAGGGCCTGATGGCTCCGTTCCAGATGACGCGCTTGTGCTCAAGTGCGAGTTCGACGAGGTCTCACGCCGTTACTATGTGTCTTTCCCTGATGATCAGTAGTGGTGCCCAGTTGGGGCGATCGGGACCGTGTCGCATGTTGGTTTGATCTTTTATTTTGGCACCGTAGTCGGGCCATGAGTGATTGGATGATGTAATGCTATTTATGTACTTTGTTTGACGTGGCGAGTGTAAGCCAACTATGTACCTTCCCCTTTTATTATCTATGTTACATGGGATGTTTTGAAGATTGCCTTACTTGCAACATTGCTTTCAATGCGGTTATGCCTCTAAGCCGTGCTTCGACATGTAGGAGATATAGCCGCATCGAGGGCGTTACAAGTTGGTAATCAGAGCCTTCCCCGACCTTAGGAGCCCCCACTACTTGATCGTTTTTAGCAGCCATTGTTGAGTCTAGAAAAATGTTTTGAGTCATTTAGGAATTATATATCGGAGAGTTTAGGAATTCTTTTTACTCCCCAGTCTCCTCATCACTTTGGTAAGGCATCCCGACGTAGAGTTTTGACTCTTCTCTTCTCAAATTTCACAAAAAAAATTAGGATCACGCGGGTATCTTGGAATCATTCCGATGGTTTTGTGACGAGAACATTGTTCTTGGTGCCTCCTGTCATTTAGGGGTTGTGGCAGTGTCCCGGGGAGTTGAGCTCCGAGGTGTTGTCGTCACAATTTTATCGTTGCAGTTCTGGAATACCTGAGTTTAGTATGCTGACATCGAAAATCTCTTTTATGCAGTTGTTGGTGAGATAACCTCGACACCACCCAGTACTGGGGCGGGAGTTCGGGAGTATTGCCATAACTTGTATAATGGATGCTTTTCGAAGGTTGAGGTAGATGGTTTCCGAAGTTTTTCTCGGTTATGTGTTGAAGGATGGATACAGCTGGATGTAGGATTTGCTAGATTTGGGTGAGATATTATGCTTCCCCTGTATCCCCAACACCTGATTGCATAACCGGAAAGGTTCGGGAGTTTCATAGGTGGGAATGCTTGTAGCTATAGTTCTTCTTCCATGGTTATTTGGTTTGAGATTGGGATTTCTTACCGAGTATTCGTTCTTATTCCGTACCTTGTTGATTTATTCCTCTACCTAAATTCTAAGTGGCTTCTCAATTTATGGATATGTGACCATTTTCAAGCGGAATGCATTTGTTCTTATGTTTGGATGTGAAGACTATATGTTGCAATTTCAACCCGCTTGATTCAGCTTCATTTTATCTGTCAATGTGCTAATGGATGTCACCCTCTTCAGGATGGCTCTCGCTAAGAGCAGCAATCAGAATCAGAATCAGGATCCGCGACCACCTCCCCCTCCTCCGGAGGCATGGCAAGCTGTGATGGCCGCTACCAATGCAAACACGTAGTTGATCATGCAAATTCTTCAAGAGTGCAACCAAGCGAACCAAGGCAACCAAGGCAACAATCAGAAACACTTTGCTACACTCAACCAGTTCCTTGCTAACCAGCCAAAGACCTTCAGCAATTGTGTTGAGGCAACTGATGCTGACGATTGGCTCGTGGACTTATGCAAGCATTTCGAGTGCAGTAACGTCAGGCCTAAGGACTTTGTCAAGTTCGCTTCCTTCCAACTCAAAGACCAAGCTGCAGAATGGTTCCAGCAGTACAAGGATTCCATAGGTGGCGGTGTGATTACCTGGGATGAATTCCGTCAAGACTTCAAAGCTCATCATATTCCTCAGAGCGTGGTTGGAAGCAAGCGTGAGGAATTCCGCAACCTGAAGCAAGGCTCTTTGTCTGTCTATGACTACAAGAAGTTGTTTCAGAAGCTCGCCTGCTTTGCTAAGCAGGACGTCCCTGACGAGAAGAGCATGATATACCAGTTCAGGGGTGGTCTCAGAGAAGAAATCCAGCTAGCTCTTGTTCTCTTTGATCCCTTGAGGTACGATGAGTTCTACAACATGGCATTGAAGCAAGAGGCTGCTCAACTAAAGTGTGATGCTTCCAAGAAGCGAGTCAGAGATGCTACTCCTTCTTCCTCTACTCAAGTGGCCAAGCAACAGAAGTATTGGCTTCCTCCTCCTCCATTCCGTCAGCCGTATCAACAGAACAGCAAAGGTGGCAGTGGATCTTCCCACCCACCCAACCCTGGCTTTCAGAACAAGACTTCGTCTCAAGCTCCAAGATTGAGTGCTCTCTATCACCGTCCGCTTTCAGAGGTCACGTGCAACAAGTGCCAACAGAAGGGTCACTATGCCAACAAATGCTTCAATTAGAGGCGCCTTCCTCCTCCTCCACCTGTGAGATCGGCAAGTACAGCTGTGGTCAAGCATAACCCCAAGCACGCCAAGGTCAATTTGATCAATGCAGCTCAGGCAGAGGACTCGTCAGATGTCATCATGGGTAACCTCCCTGTTAACGATATTCCAGCTAAAGTTCTTTTTGACACTGGTGCATCGCATTGTTTCATCTCAAGACCGTTTGCATCTAACCATGGGTTGGCCTTGCAAATTTTGCCTAGACCATTAGCAGTTGTCTCTCCCAGTAGGTGCATGCATGTTAACTCCATTGCTCCGGATTTTACTATCACTTTGGGTGACTACAAATTTCTATCTTCTCCTATGGTTCTTGGTGACTCGGATATTGATCTTATTCTCGGAATGGATTGGCTTTCTAAGCACAAGGTGCATCTTGATTGTGCAGCAAGGCAGATTCAATTGAATCATTCGTCTGAGGATGTAATTGTCTTTGCCGCTCACGATGATACAATCCGTTTGTTTTCTCTCAATGAGAAGGGTGAACTGGATGCCATCTCGCAAATTCCAGTCGTTTGTGAATATCAAGACGTCTTTCCAGAAGAGCTTCCAGGAATGCCTCCGCACCGGCCAGTTGAATTCGTCATCGATCTTGAGCCTGGCACGGAACCGGTTTGCAAGCGTCCTTACAAGCTCGGACCTGAAGAGTTGAATGAGCTGAAGAAGCAACTCGATATTCAAGAGCGAATGGGTCTCATCCAACCTAGTTCCTCTCCATGGGGTTGTGGTGTACTCTTTGTGAAGAAGAAGGATGGAATGGACCGACTTTGTGTTGACTACCGTCCATTGAACAAGAAGACTATCAAGAACAAATAACCACTTACCAACATCAACGAGCTGTTCGAACAACTCAAAGGTGCCCATGTATTCTCCAAGCTTGATCTCCGCATCGGTTATCACCAGATTTGTATCCGTGAGCAAGATATTCCCAAGACAGCTTTCAGGACAAGCTATGGTTCATATGAATACACTGTCATGTCTTTTGGCCTCGTCAACGCTCCTCCAACTTTCTCTCGCATGATGAACTTCATCTTCAACACCTACACCAATGACTTTGTTTTGGTCTATCTCGAAGACATTCTGGTCTTTTCGAAGAACAAGGAAGATCATGCCAAGCACTTGCGTTTGGTGCTCGATAAGCTCAGGGAACACCAGTTCTACGCCAAGTTCTCAAAGTGCGAATTTTGGCTCGATGAGGTTCTTTCTCTTGGGCATATCATCTCTGCCAAGGGCATTGCGGTGAATCCTGAGAAGGTGTCCGCAATTGTGAATTGGGAACCACCTCAGAACGTGAAGCAACTCCGTAGTTTCCTCGGTCTCGCAAGCTACTGTCGAAGGTTCATGGAGAACTTTTCAAAGATCGCGAAGACTCTCTCAAACCTTCTCCAGAATCACGTCAAGTACGTTTGGTCTCCGGAATGCGACATTGCTTTCAACACTTTTAAAGATAAATTGGTCACTGCTCCAGTTCTGACTCCTCCTGATGAATCCAAACCGTTCAAGGTCTTCTGCGATGCCTCTCTCCAAGGTCTCGGTGCAGTGCTGATGCAAGAGAAGAAAGTTGTGGCTTATACCTCTCGCCAGTTGAAGCCCAACGAGAAGAACTACCCCACTCATGACCTCGAGTTGGCGACAGTTGTGCATGCTCTTTTGACTTGGAGACATCTCTTATTGGGAAGAAAAGTGGACATTTTCACTGACCATAAGAGTCTCAAGTACATCTTCACTCAGCCTAATCTCAACCTCAAACAGACTCGATGGGTCGAAATGATTCAAGAGTATAATCCGAGTATCGAGTATACTCCAGGCAAGGCCAATGTGATTGTTGACGCATTGAGCAGGAAGGCTTATCGCAACAGTCTGATTCTCAAGCCTTATCAACCCGAGCTTTGTGAAGCTTTCCGCAAACTCAATCTGCAAGTTGTTCCTCAAGGTTTCCTGGCCAACCTTCAAGTCTCTCCTACCTTGGAAGACCAGATTCGCCAAGCTCAGCTTCTTGATGCTATGGTGAAGAAGGTCAAGATTGGGATTGCCAAGAGTCAACCCAAGTACAAGTGGTACCGCCTTGATGACAAGGATACTCTCTTCTTCGAGGATCGTATTGTTGTGCCCAAAGGTGATCTTCGTAAAGTGATCATGAACGAGGATCACAATTCACTCTTCTCCATCCACCCAGGGAGCACGAAGATGTATCAGGACCTCAAGCAGGCTTATTGGTGGACTCGAATGAAGCGCGAGATTGCTCAGTTCGTGAATGAGTGTGATGTCTGCAGAAGAGTGAAGGCAGAACACCAAAGGCCAGCTGGTCTCCTCCAACCTCTTGCCATTCCAGAATGGAAGTTTGACCACATTGAGATGGACTTCGTGACTGGGTTTCCAAAGTCCAAGCGTGGCAATGATTCTATATTCGTTGTCATCAAAGAGTCTATCACTGCAGCTCAATTGGCGGAGCTGTACACCTCTCGGATTGTCTTTCTGCACGGTATTCCATAGGTGATCTCGTCAGACCGTGGAAGCATCTTTACCTCCAAGTTTTGGGATTCTTTTCAGAAGGCCATGGGCACCAACATCCGCTTCAGCACTGCTTTCCATCCTTAAACTAGCAGTCAAGTCGAGCGTGTCAACCAGATTCTTGAAGATATGCTCAGGGCTTGTGTGATCTCCTTCGGCATGAAGTGGGAGGACTGTCTTCCATATGCTGAATTCTCCTACAACAACAGTTTTCAAGCAAGTTCGAGCAAGGCTCCATTCGAAATTCTGTATGGCAGGAAGTGCTGTACCCCTCTCAACTGGTCTAAAACCGGTGAACGTCAACTTCTGGGAAATGACTTAATCACAGAGGCAGAGGAAATGTGTAAAGTCATTCGAGATAACCTCAAAGCAGCGCAATCGCGCCAGAAGAGCTACTATGATAGTAAGCACCGTGATTTGGCTTTCGAGATTGGAGATCATGTTTACCTCCGCGTCTCTCCAATGAAAGGTACTCGTCGCTTCGGTATCAAAGGGAAGCTTGCCCCTAGATACGTGGGACCTTTCAAGATCGTCGGTAAGAGAGGCGATCTCGCCTATCAACTCAAGCTTCCTTCAAACTTTGCAAATGTGCATGACGTGTTCCATGTCTCTCAGCTCCGCAAGTGCTTCAAGACTCCTGAACGCACCATCAACTTCGAAGACATTGATCTCCAAGAAGATCTCTCTTATCGTGAGCACCCCGTTGCTATTCTTGAAGAGACTGAACGCAAGACTCGCAATAAGTCAATCAAATTCCTCAAAGTCAAGTGGTCACACCATTCCAACCGTGAAGCCACCTAGGAACGCGAGGATCACCTCCGTTCTGAGTACCCGGCGTTCTTTCAGTCCTAGATCTCGGGACGAGATCCTTTCGTAGTGGTGGAGTGTTGTAACACGCCGGATATGATTTACCTAATATGTAATCCAACTCTTGCCATTTCCGGCGCTAAGTTATTTTATTTTCTCGGGTTCGGGTTTTTGTCTCCGTGCGTTGTTGTTGTTGTTGTCATGCATCTCATATCATGTCATCACGTGCATTGCATTTGCATACGTGTTCGTCTCATATCATGTCATCCGAGCATTTTCCCCGTTGTCCGTTTTGCATTCCGGCGCTCCATTCTCCTCCGGTGGTCATTTCTACATTTCTTTCGTGTGCGGGGATTAAACATTTCCGGATTGGACCGAGACTTGCCAAGCGGCCTTGGTTTACTACCGGTAGACCGCCTGTCAAATTTCGTACCATTTGGACTTCGTTTGATGCTCCAACGGTTAACCGAGGGACCGATAAGGCCTCGTGTGTGTTGCAGCCCAACACCCTTCCAATTTGGCCCAAAACCCACAGAACACCTCTCCATCATCTAGAGCGTTCGATCACGATCGCGTGGCCGAAAACCGCACCTCATTTGGACACTCCTAGCTCCCTCTATGCCTATAAATAGCCCCCCTCCGAAATCCATGGGTCCTTCTTCCCCAAACCCTAAAAAAATCGCCTCGCGCCGCGCCGGACACGTCCGGTCCGGCCGGACAAGGCGCGCCGCCGCCGCCCGACGAATCCCCGCGCACCATGTGGCGCCGCACCGCCTCCCGCGCCGCCGGCCCGCGAGCCCGGGTCAGGCCCCCGCGGCCCGGATCCTCCCCGCCGCCTCCTCACTCCAGGCGCGTCTCCCGACGCCGGAGCTGCTCGCCGCGCCGCCACATCGTCTCGCCGGCAAGCTTGGAGTTCCTTGCTGGCCGCCGCACGCACCTCACCGTCGCGGCCATCGCCGGCGCCGTCGCCACTCCAGCGACCTCCTTCGCTTCTCCTCGCCCCGGTCGGCCTCCTCCTAGTCCACCTCCGGCCGGCGAGCCGCGCCAAGTCCGGCAGCTACAGTAACTCCGGTGAACTACAGTGCCGGCCGATCCGATCCAGATCCGGATCCAAACCCTAGGGGTTGACCTTTGTTTTCCTAAGTCTGCAGATTAAATTGCCATGTTCATCGTGTCGTAACTTTGCATCCGTAGATCCGTTTTGGGCGTGTAGCATATCAAAATGTTCGCCTCAGAGAGCACATCATGTCATCTCATTGCATCATTTTCATTTGAGTTCATCTGGATGCCTGAAATGCTGTTGGAAGAGTGCTATTTGAGTTAATTGTCAGATCTGCTGCTCCAAATAGATATTTGTCATTTTTGCCATGATTAATTTGTGCATGATATGCCCATGAGCTCTACATGTGTTTTGTTATATGTTTTCCATCTTTACAGAGGTGCTATGCATGTATTTTTGTGATGTGTGTGGTGACTAGCACACGCTTGCAAAGTGGTGCATTCGTTAATGCTGATTTTAGGGACTTAGCAATTCCACCAAGTCCTTGATCTGTTTTTATCAATATGCCATATGTTCATGTTGTTTCCTAGTGATCCGTGCCTCTTTTGAGGATGATCAGTAAGGATGATTTGTTAATATTGTAGTGATCTTTCCATCCATGTCTTTGTTTGCAATTATGGACCACCCTAGCTTGAGTCAATCGAGCTCTACTTTTGCTATTTCATGAATCTGGGCAGATTGTCTACTTGTTAGCGATTTTGCCGAGGATGTTGTAGTTGATCCGTACATGCTATGTTGTTGTTCTTGCCATGTCTAGCTTGTATAATGTGTATTATTGATGGGTGTATGCTTAGATTGTCATGCCTTGCTCTGTAGTGAGTGCATCGAGCTCGTAAACATGCCTACTTGATATCTGATTTGCATGCTCCAGTTTTTCACATGCTTGCAATTGTTCACATGCTTGCAATTGTATTTTCTGATCCCTTTTGGCTCAAGGTCACTAAGGGACTTTTGTTAAGCTCTTTGAGTAGATCCATGCCATGCTTTACTTTGCCATGTTAAGTTCCTGTAGCATCTAGTTTTCATGCTCCAAAGTGTGCTACCTGATCTGAAATTCCAAACAAATGTTAATTTCACAAAGTCTGAGATCTGTTTACCAATTGCACTTTTGCCATGCTTGTTTGAACCTGTTAATGGATGAATTGGCCATAGCTTAGTGTTCATCTTTTGTTAAGCTTCATGGATGGATCCCTTCCATGTATTTTGTTACCATGTTTGTCTTGTTGCATTTAGATGGCTACTTGCTGTTTATCGCAGACCGGTGCCATATTTGAGTTGCTTGCCATTTCCAAACCGTGCATCCGATTCCGGTGTTCTTTATATCGATTTCAACCAAAATCACCTCACCTTTGCAGTCGCACTCTTGGATTTCCAAGTTGAGTCCAGGTTCTTTCATTCCTTGTCAAATCTTGCATATGCATCACATATCGCATCCCGCATAGCATACCATGTTTGCATCATGTTGTTTGAGCTTTGCACGTGGTTGATTGTGTCCTTTTTGCTTGTTTGCCTTGTTTGGGTAGATCCAGGAGACGAGTTCTCTAACGAGGAGCCCGTTGAGTTTGCTTTCGAGGATCCAGTCAACTCTGACAACTTTGCAGGCAAGATGATCATACCCTCGAAATCACTTCTATCTTTGCTTTGCTAGATGCTCGCTCTTTTGCTATGCCTATGCAACGATGCCTACCAGTTGCTTATCATGCCTCCCAAATTGCCATGTCAAACCTCTAACCCACCATGTCCTAGCAAACCATTGATTGGCTATGTTACCACTTTGCTCAGCCCCTCTTATAGCGTTGCTAGTTGCAGGTGAAGATTGGAGACCGTTCCTTGTTGGAACATTATTTTCTTGTTGGGATATCATTATATTATCTTGTTATCTTAATGCATCGTCCTTTTAGCCTAGTGTTTTGTTCCACTCTTACTGCCCTAGTTTTCGACATATCGGTGTTATGTTCCCGGATTTTGCGTTCCTTACGCGGTTGGGTGATAATGGGAACCCCTTGATAGTTCACCTTGAATAAAACTCCTCCAGCAATGCCCAACCTTGGTTTTACCATTTGCCACCTAGCCTCTTTTTCCCTTGGGTTTCCGGAGCCCGGGGGTCATCTTATTTAAACCCCCCCGGGCCAGTGCTCCTCTGAGCGTTGGTCCAACCTGTCAGCTGCCGGTGGCCACCAGGGGCAATTCTGGGCTGGCCTACCCGTACCTAAGACAATCTGAGTGCGCCCTGAGAAAGAGATATGTGCAGCTCCTATCGGGATTTGTCGGCACATTCGTGCGGTGTTGCTGGTTTAGTTTTACCTTGTCGAAATGTCTTGTAACCGGGATTCCGAGTCTGATCGGGTCTTCCCGCTAGAAGGAATATCCTTCGTTGATCGTGAGAGCTTGTCATGGGCTAAGTTGGGACACCCTTGCAGGGATTTGAACTTTCGAAAGCCATGCCCGCGGTTATGGGCAGATGGGAATTTGTTAATGTCCGGTTGTAGATAACTTGAACCTTAACTTAATTAAAATGAATCAACTGTGTGAGTTACCGTGACGGTCTCTTCTCGGCGGTTTCCGGGAAGTGAACACGGTGTTGGAGTAATGCTTGCGCAGGTTGTTCTCTAGCTTTTCGTTCGCGCTTTGCCTTCTCTTGTCGCTCTCTTTTGCGAACAGGTTAGCCACCATATATGCTAGTCGCTTGCTGCAGCTCCACATATTACCTTGCCTTACCTATAAGCTTAAATAGTCTTGATCGCGATGGTGCGAGATTGCAGAGTCCCTGTGAATAACAGATTACTTCCAAACCAGATGCAGGGCCTGATGACTCCGTTCCAGATGACGCGCTTGAGCTCAAGTGGGAGTTCGACAAGGACTCACCCCATTACTATGTGTCTTTCCCTGATGATCAGTACTGGTGCCCAGTTGGGGCAATCGGGATCGTGTCGCATGTTGGGTTGATCTTTTATTTTGGCACCGTAGTCGGGCCATGAGTGATTGGATGATGTAATGTTATTCATGTACTTTGTTCGACGTGGCGAGTGTAAGCCAACTATTTACTTTCCCCTCTTATTATCTATGTTACATGGGATGTTGTGAAGATTGCCTTACTTGCGACATTGCTTTCAATGCTGTTATGCCTCTAAGTCGTGCTTCGACACGTAGGAGATATAGCCGCATCGAGGGCGTTACAAGAGAATACCTTGCTGGAAACCGCTTATCATTTCCTTCTGCTCCTCGTTGGGTTCGACACTCTTACTTATCGAAAGGACTACCATAGATCCCGATACTTGTGGGTCGTCAAGACTATTTTTTGGCGCCGTTGCCGGGGAGTGAAGCGCCTTTGGTAGGTGGAATTTGGTAAGGAAAAATTTATATAGTGTGCTGAAATTTACTATCACTTATTACCATGGAAAGTAATCCTCTGATGGGCTTGTTCGGGTATCTTCACCCGGACCAGTAGAGCAAAGAGTTTCTCCTCAACCTACTGAACCTACTGAAAATGAAAATGAAAATGAAAATGAAAATGAAAATGAAAATGCTTGCTTTCAAGTTCCTTCGGTATGATAGAAAAACTGCTAGCTAATCCTTTTTTAGGAGATGGAACAAAACATCATGATGAACATCTGATATATGTGGATGAAGTTTGTGGATTATTTAAGCTTGCAGGTGTACCCGAAGATGTTGTTAAGAAGAAGTTCTTCCCTTTATCTTTGAGGGGAGATGCATCGACATGGTATAGGCTATGTGATGATATGAGGTCTTGGAATTACAAACGATTAAAATTGGAATTTCATCAGAAGTTTTATCATATGCGTCTTGTTCATCGTGATCGCAATTATATATGTAATTTTTGGCCTCGCGAAGGAGAAAACATCACTCAAGCTTGGGGGAGGCTTAAATCAATGTTATATTCATGCCCCAATCATGAGCTATCAAGAGAAATGATTATTCAAAAAATTTATGCTCCCCTTTCTGATAACAATCGCACCATACTTGATACGTCTTGTGCTGTCTCTTTTATGATGAAGATTATTGAATTCAAATGGGATTTATTGGAAATAATTAAACGCAACTCTTAAGATTGGGACCTCGACAATGGTAAGGAGTCAGGTATGACACCTAGTTTTGATTGTGTTAAATCTTTTATGGATACCAATATTTTTCGTAAATTTAACACTAAATATGGAATTGACTCTGAGATAGTAGCTTCTTTCTGTGAATCTTTTGTTGCCTATGTTGATCTCCCCAAGGAGAAGTGGTTTAAATATTATCCTCCCATAGAAGTAAAAGTAGTTGCACCTATTAAAGTTGAAGAAAAGACTATCACTTATAATGATCCTATTGTTCCTACTTCTTATGTTGAGAAACCACCTTTCCCTGTTAGGATAAAGGATCATGCTAAAGCTTCAACTGTGGTTCGTAAAAGCAATATTAAAACATATACACCTCCTGAGCAAGTTAAATTTGAACCTAATATTGCTATTGTTAAAGATCTCTTGTCTGATAATATAGATGGGCATGTTATTTATTTCGGTGATGAAACTGCTAGAATTGCTAAACCCTGTGATAAAGATAAACCTAGACCCGTGGTAGGCATGCCTGTTATTTCTGTTAAAATAGGATATCATTGTTATCATGGCTTATGTGATTTGGGTACCAGTGCTAGTGCAATACCTATTAGCCTTTATAGAGAAATTATGCATGATATTGCACCTGTTGAGTTAGAAGATATTGATGTCACAATTAAACTTGCCAATAGAGATACTATTTTACCAATGGGAATTGTTAGAGATGTTGAAGTCTTGTGTGGGAAAACTAAATATCCTGCTGATTTTCTTGTTCTTGGTTCCCCACAAGATAGCTTTTGTCCCATTATATTTGGTAGACCCTTCTTAAATACTGTTAATGCTACCATAGATTGCAAAAGAGATGTGTTACTATCGGTTTAGATGATATGACTCATGAATTTAATTTTTCTAGATTTAGTAGATAACACCGCGAAGAAGAATTACCTAGTAAGGATGAAATTATTGGTCTTGCATCTATTGCCGTACCTCCTAGTGATCCTTTAGAACAATACTTGCTAGACCATGAAAATGACATGTTTGTGAATGAAAGAAAGGGAATTAGATGAAGTATTCTTTAGACGGGAACCTATTCTGAAAAACAATTTACCTGTTGAAATCCTAGGGGATCCTCCTCCACCCAAGGGTGATCCCGTGTTTGAGCTTAAACCATTACCTTATACTCTTAAATATGCTTATCTTGATGAGAAAAATATATATCATGTTATTATTAGTGCTAACCTTTCAGAGCATGAGGAAGAGAGATTATTGAAAACTCTGAAGAAGCACCGCGCTGCTATTGGGTACACTCTTGATGATCTTAAGGGCATTAGCCCCACTCTATGTCAACATAAAATTAATTTGGAAGAAGATGCTAAACCAGTTCGTGATCATCAACGCCGGCTAAATCCTAAAATGAAAGAAGTGGTAAGAAAGGAGATACTAAAGCTCCTTGAGGTAGGTATAATTTATCCCGTTGCTGATAGTCCATGGGTAAGCCATGTCCATTAAGTCCCTAAGAAGGGAGGTATTACTGTTGTTCCTAATGATAAAGATGAATTGATTCCTCAAAGAATTATTATAGGTTATAGGATGGTAATTGATTTCTGCAAATTAAATAAGGATACTAAAAAAGATCATTACCCCTTACCTTTTATCGATCAAATGCTACAAAGATTGTCCAAACATTCACATTTTTTGCTTTCTAGATGGTTATTCTGGTTTCTCTTGAATACCTGTGTCATCCAAAGATCAATCAAAGACTACTTTTACATGCCCTTTTTGTACTTTTGCTTATAGACGTCTGCCTTTTGGTTTATGTAATGCACCTGCTAGCTTTCAAAGATGCATGATGGCTATATTCTCTGACTTTTGTGAAAAGATTTGTGAGGTTTTCGTGGACGACTTTTCGTCTATGGATCTTCTTTTGATGATTGCTTGAGCAACCTTGATCGAGTTTTGCAGAGATGTGAAGAAACTAATCTTGTCTTGAATTGGGAAAAGTGCCACTTTATAGTTAATGAAGGTATTGTCTTGGGGCATAAAGTTTCTGAAAGAGGTATTAAACTTGATAAAGCCAAGGTTGATGCTATTGAAAAGATGCCATGTCCCAAGGACATCAAAGGTATAAGAAGTTTCCTTGGTCATGCCGGTTTTTATAGGAGGTTCATTAAGGACTCCTCAAAAATCTCTCGGCCTCTGACTAATTTATTACAAAAAGATATACCATTTGTCTTTGATGATGATTGTGTAGAAGCATTTGAAATACTTAAGAAAGCATTGATCTCTGCACCTATTGTTCAGCCACCTGATTGGAATTTACCCTTTGAAATTATGTGTGATGCTAGTCATTATGATGTAGGTGCTGTTCTAGGACAAAGAGTTGATAAGAAACTAAATGTTATTCAATATGCTAGTAAAACTCTAGACAATGCTCAAAGAAATTATGCTACTACTCAAAAAGAATTCTTAGCAGTTTTATTTGCTTGTGATAAGTTTACACCTTATATTGTTGATTCTAAAGTAACTATTCACACTAATCATGCTACTATTAAATATCTTATGGAAAAGAAAGATGCGGAACCTAGACTTATTAGATGGGTTCTCTTGCTACAAGAATTTGATTTGCATATTGTTGATAGAAAAGGAGCTGAGAACCCCGTTGTACACAACTTGTCTAGGTTAGAAAATGTGCTTGATGACCCACTACCTATTGATGATAGCTTTCCTGATGAGCAATTAAATGTCATAAATGCTTCTCATACTGCTCCATGTTATGATGATTATGCTAATTACATTGTTGCTAAGTGTATACCACCTAGTTTCACATACCAGCAAAAGAAAAAGTTCTTCTATGATTTGAGTCATTACTTTTGGGATCACCCGCATCTTTATAAAGAAGGAGTAGATGGTGTTATTAGATGTTGTGTACCTGAGCATGAACAGGAATAGATCCTACGCAAGTGTCACTCCGAAGCTTATGGAGAACACCATGCTGGAGACAGAACTGCACATATGGTACTGCAATCTGGTTTTTATTGGCCAACTCTCTTCAAGGATGCCCATAAGTTTGTCTTATCTTGATGAATGTCAAAGAATTGGTAATATTAGTAGATGTCAAGAAATGCCTATGAATTATTCACTTGTTATTGAACCATTTGATGTTTGGGGCTTTGACTATATGGGACCCTTTCCTTCCTCTAATGGATATACACATATTTTAGTTGTTGTTGATTACGTTACAAAGTGGGTAGAAGCTATTCCAACTAGTAGTGCTGATCATAACACTTCTATTAAAGTTCTTAAAGAAGTTATTTTTTCCACGATTTGGAGTCCTTAGAAATTTAATGACTGATGGTGGTTCACATTTTATTCATGGTGCTTTCCGTAAAATGCTTGCTAAATATGATGTTAATCATAGAATTGCATCTCTTTATCACCCTCAGTCTAGTGGTCAAGTAGAATTGAGTAATAGAGAACTCAAATTAATTCTGCAAAAGACTTTTAATAGGTCTAGAAAGAATTGGTCCAAGAAGCTTGATGATGCATTATGGGCCTATAGAACTGCATATAAAAATCATATGGGTATGTCTCCGTATAAAATGGTCTGTGGAAAAGCATGTCACTTACCTCTCGAACTGGAACACAAGGCTTATTAGGCTATTAAAGAACTTAATTATGATTTTAAACTTGCCAGTGAGAAGAGGTTATTTGATATTAGCTCACTTGATGAATGGAGAACCCAAGCCTATGAAAATGCCAAGTTCTTTAAAGAAAAAGTTAAAAGATGGCATGACAAAATGATACAAAAGAGTGAGTTTAATGTAGGTGATTATGTGTTGCTATACAACTCTCGTTTAAGATTTTTTGCAGGAAAACTTCTCTCTAAATGGGAAGGTCCTTACGTTATCGAGGAGGTCTACCGTTCTGGTGCCATAAAAATCAATAACTTCGAAGGCACAAATCCGAAGGTGGTGAACGTTCAAAGAATCAAACACTATATCTCAGGTAATCCCATAAATGTTGAAACCAATGTTATTGAAACCGTAACCCCGGAGGAATAGATAAGGGACACTTTCCGAAATGTTTCAGACTCCGAAAAGGAATAGGTATGTGGTACGGTAACTAAACCGACTCCAAAATAGTTTTTAAGGCAATATTTCTCCGTTTTGGAATATTCATAAAAAGTAGAAAAATAAGCAGCAGTCCGGGAAGGACACGAGGGCTCTACGAGGGTGGAGGGTGCGCCGTACCCTACTAGGCGCGCCCCCTACCTCGTGGGCACCTGTGTGCTCTACGGACTCCGTTTTCGTACACGACACGTATTTTGGTCTGTAAAAATTCATTATATAACCTCCCGGGGGTTTTGACTCCCGTATCACACAAAAATCTCCTGTCTTTGTTTCGAGCTGTTTTTTGTCAGGGTTGTCAAGGCCAGGCACTATGTCGTTTCCCTCCTCCTCCAACCGTGAGGACAACGATTCTTGGCTAATGAAGATAGAGCTGAAGAGAGAAGAACCTATGGAGATCAACAAGGATGAAGGGATCAAGAAGGCCATGGAGGACCAAGTTCGAGCAATAGAAGACACCCTTCAACTTGATCACAATCTTATTACCCCAACAGAAATTGAAGCTTTCAAGATGATTGAGTTGGCTCGTATACAAAATAAGTATCTCACATGTGAAAATATTTTGTTGAAGGAGCATATCATCGCACTCATGGGCATTATCCGCAAGTTAGAAGACCTCCTACGCTTGATGTGCGACTATCCATCATCAACAACTCCACCTTCTTCACCAACAAAGGACAGATAATCACATGGGTATGGGCACTCCACTTGGCAACTGCCAAGCTTGGGGGAGTGCCCCGGTATCGTATCACCATCACTTTTATCTTTACCATTTTTCTTAGTTCGATCCTCTTGGTAATATCTTGATCTAGTAGAATAAAAGTTCTTAGTGTGATCTAGCTGTGAGTTTTGCTTTATTATCCTTCTATGTAATCGAGTCCGTGAGCTATGTAATAAAGATTAGTGTTGAGTCAAGGGCTTGATTATTTTGCCATGATCCTATGTGAATAAAAGAAAATAGAAAGAAATAAAAAGAAACAAAGAGATCATGTGAGTCTTATGGAGAGTAATGAGCTCACATAGAAAAGTATGATGAATAAAAGTTGTTGAGGGTTAACAAACACAGTTTTGGTCATCGTTGCAATTAATAGGAAGTAATAAAGGAAGAGAGGTCTGCACATATAAATATACTATCTTGGACATCTTTTATGATTGTGAGCACTCATTAAAATATGACATGCTAAAGAGTTGACATTCGACAAGAAAGACAACATAATGGGTTATGTTTTCTTACATGTGAGATAAATTATATTGTCATGGATCATCCAACATGGTTGAGCTTGCCTTTCCCCCTCATGCTAGCCAAACTCATTGCACCAAGTAGAGATACTACTTGTGCTTCCAGACACCCTTAAACCAGTCTTGCCATAAGAGTCCACCATATCTACCTATGGATTGAGTAAGATCTATCAAGTAAGTTGTCACCGGTGCAAGCAATAAAAATTGCTCTTTAAATATGTATGATTTATTGGTGTGGAGGAAATAAGCTTTATACAATCGTGTGATATGGAAGTAATAAAAGCGATAGACTGCATAATAAAGGTCCATATCACAAGTGGCAATATAAAGTGACGTTCTTTCGCATGAAGATTTTGTGCATCCAACCATAAAAGTGCATGACAACCTCTGCTTCCCTCTGCGAAGGGCCTATCTTTTACTTTTATCTCCTACATTGCATAAGAGTCATGGTGATTTTCACCCTTCCTTTTTACACTTTATCCTTTGGCAAGCACAATACGTTGGAAAGATCCTGGTATATATGGATAGTTGGATGTGAGATTTCATGAACTATTACTGTTGACATTACCCTTGAGTTAAAACTTTGGGAGGCAAAACAATAAGCCCCTATCTTTCTCTATGTCTGATTAAAACTCCATACCCATAAGTATTGCGTAAGTGTCAGCAATTGTGAAAGATTATATGATAGTTGAGTATGTGGACTTGCTGAAAAGCTCTTATACATTGACTCTTTCCTATGTTATGATAAATTGCAATTGCTTCAATGACTGAGATTGTAGTTTGTCAGTTTTCAATGAAGTTTACGATTCATACTTGATATTGTGATTGAATTATTACTCTAGCATTAGAGATTAGATGACAAATAATTATATGAGTTGATGTTCTGAGAATGATCATGATGCCCTCATGTCCGTATTTTATTTTTATCGACACCTCTATCTCTAAACATGTGAACATATTTTTCGATTTTAGTTTTTCGCTTGAGGACAAGCAAGGTCTAAGCTTGGGGGAGTTGATACGTCAATTTTGCATCATGCTTTTATATCAATATTTATTGCATTATGGGCTGTTATTACACATTATGTCACAATATTTATGCCTATTCTCTCTTATTTTACAAGGTTTACATAAAGAGGGAGAATGTCGGCAGCTGGGATTCTGGGCTGGAAAAGGAGCAAATATTAGAGACCTATTCTGCACAGCTCCAAAAGTCCTGAAACTTCACGGAAGATGTTTTCCAAATATATAAAAAATACTAAGATCAAGAACTTCACCAAGGGTGCCACACCCTGCCCACGAGGGTGGGGGGGCGCCCTACCCCCTGGGCGCGCCCCCTACCTCATGGGCCCCCTGGTGGCCCTCCGGTGGCCCTCTTCTGCTATATGGAGTCTTTTGATGGTAAAAAAATCATAAGCCATCTTCTCGGACGAAACTCCGCCTCCACGAGGCGGAACCTTGGCAGAACCAATCTAGGGCTCTGGTGGAGCTGTTCTGCCGGGGAAACTTCCCTCCCAGAGGGGGAAATCATCGCCATCGTCATCACCAACGCTCCTATCATCGGGAGAGGGTAATCTCCATCAATATCTTCATCATCACCATCTCATCTCAAAACCCTAGTTCATCTCTTGTATCCCATTCTTGTCTCCAAGTCCGGGATTGGTGCTAGTAGGTTGCTAATAGTGTTAATTACTCCTTGTAGTTGATGCTAGTTGGTTTAATTGGTGGAAGATCGTATATTCAGATCCTATATGCATATTAATACCACTCTGATTATGAACATGTTTATGCTTTGTGAGTAGTTACTTTTGTTCCTGAGGACATGGGAGAAGTCTTGCTATTAGTAGTCATGTGAATTGGGTATTCGTTCTATATTTTGATGAGATGTATGTTGTCTCTCCTCTAGTGGTGTTATGTCAACATCGACTACATGACACTTCACAATTATTTGGCCCTAGAGGTATGCATTGGGAAGTAATAAGTAGATGATGGGTTGCTAGAGTTACAGAAGTTTAAACCCTAGTTTATGCGTTGCTTCGTAAGGGGCTGATTTGTATCCATATGTTTCATGCTATGGTTAGGTTTACCTTAATACTTTTGTTGTAGTTGCGGATGCTTGCAATAGAGGTTAATCATAAGTGGGATGCTTGTCCAAGTAAGGATAGCACCCAAGCACCGGTCCACCCACATACCAAATTATCAAATTACCGAACGCGAATCATATGAACGTGATGAAAACTAGTTTGACGATATTCCCATGTGTCCTCGGGAGCGCTTTACATCTTATAAGAGTTTGTCTAGGCTTTTCCTTTGTTACAAAAAGGATTGGGCCACCTTGCTGCACCTTATTTACTTTTGTTACTTGTTGCCCGTTACGAATTATCTTATCACAAAACTATCTGTTACCACTTATTTCAGTACTTGCAGAGAATACCTTGCTGGAAACCGCTTATCATTTCCTTCTGCTCCTCGTTGGGTTCGACACTCTTACTTATCGAAAGGACTACAATAGATCCCCTATACTTGTGGGTCATCAGCCAGGTCGGCCTAGGGAGAGACCTGAGCCGCCGCCGCAGCCTTCTCTCACCGCTCTACCTCGTCCAGCCTTGTCCTGAGGGCGGCGGTCCTGCCCTTAGCCTCGGCCTCTAGGAACTTCAACCTCAGGCTCTGCTCATTGGCTAGATGTGCACGAACCTTCAGCACCCTCCGGTCAACCTCCTCTTGAATCCTGGCCTCGCGCATGGTGATGGCATCCTCAGTCGAAGCCACTTGGTGCTCCCTCACCTCCAGCAGCTCATGCTCGAGGCAGCGCAAGTGCCTCCTCGCGCTTCATGATCTCCTTCTCTTTGGAAGGAGCTCCCCTCATCGACGCCAAGACGGTCCTGCACACCTCGATCAACAGCTCGAGGGCAGCATTCAAGGCTAGAAGCTCGTGTACCCGCTTCCTGGTGCTCTCGCGACATTGATCGGCCTCCATCGCCTCCTCCAAGGCCTGAGTGCTGGCCTCGCCGGAGGCCGCCAGAGCCACTGTGGCATTTGCCTTGTCACACTCGTGCTGAAGCTGCCCAAGGTTGATGGGGACCTTCAATTGGTGCCACTCATGAGCCAGGCGGAGGTCCTCCATCTCAAGGCGAGCGTCAACCGCCACGAGTTCTTCTCTGAAGCGGCTCAGCGCACCCTGAAAGAGCTCGTGGCGTATGACGCCATGTCCGCACACGAGCTCTAGTGCATGTCCAAGTGCGTCCTCCGCGCAAAGGGTTGCTGGCGAAGCTCGAGCTGGCCCGCTTTCCCCAGGCAGGGAGCTCGAGGCCGGCGCCTTCCCTACCACCTTGCGAGCTTTGGCAAAGGTGTTGGGAGACGCGGCCTCAACGCCTGAAGACGAAGCCGGTGCTGGGGTCGCCCAGCTGCCTGCGATGACCAGTGGACGAGACCTTGGCATGCCAGCTACACCCCAGGCTGGGGCGCGAAGACGTGACGCCAAGAAAGCTGGATCAAGGCCCTAGGTCGATGCGTCCGCCTCCAGAGCGGACCTGGGGCCCTGCGCAGCAGTCCGGCAAGCATAGCTCAGGATCAATGGTGAGCCAACAACCGGTGGGGACAACACCTCAGGAGATCTCGTCGCTCCATGCGAGGGGATCCTGAAGAGCCATCACTACAAAAAAAGAAGACATTTCCGTGATGATACGTGTTTGTCATAGTAGGTCACGTTTTCTGTCATGCATGTACATCCATGACAATTTTATGATAGAATAAAGATAGTCATACATGTGCTGTCATAGAAGTGTTCCATGACATTACCAAAATTACCATCACGGAAGTGTCCACTTCCATGACGATAAATCACACGTCATATAAGTCCTTCTGTTAAGGGTGACCGACACGTGGCATCGACCGTAACGGGTCGCCGTTAAGATATCGGGTCTGGTTTTGGATCCGATAACCCATTAGCAGCCCAGACCAATTGGGATTTTCCACGTGTAAAATTCTCATTAGCCGGAGGAAACACGTGGTGGCTCAATGTTTGGACTGATGCTCCATCCCTAGTTGTATGGCACGATAGTGCACATGGCAGTCCTCTGACATCTTCTTTGCATCTTTGACTTCAAGTCGGAGCTGAGCTAAAGCAAGCCTTCCTCCTTTAAGTTGATACTGAAGCAGTCAAATTGATTGAAGCAGCGACTGCATAGATGTTGTCTCACACCTGCTGGTGAGTAGCTTCAACTCACTGTCTTCATCAAGACAGGACCTTGGGGTCCTCTCGCTGTCCTCAATATGATTTGGCTCACTATCTTCCCTAAAGTGCTACCTGGCATAAGAGATATGACTTTGAAAGAGAACAAGGAGACACGTAACATGTTTCACAATTATATAAGCAAAATGGATCTATTCTACATAAGGAACATGTTTTTACAACTATGATTTAAAACTGGTAGTTTTTGCAAACATCCAATCATATGTAAACAGCAAAGTAAACAACAGTGGAGGAAATGATGCCAATCCAACTCTATACTAGAAGAAAGTTTGAAGGCTTGAGAAGGATGAACTTACATTACATGTTAACACGGGCTGGACAAAGCCCATCTCCATTTGATGGAAGGATAATTCAATAAATTGCCCAAAGAAAATTCTTTATAAGCGTTGCCATTTTCTACAATTTGCAAAGAGTAAATATAGATAAAATAATATTGGAAGAAACAGAGGATAATGAAGCTCAGTTGCAGACTAATGATACATAATCGAATAGCAATTAATTAAGTACATGGTTACAAGGCAAAAGGTACTGACAAGAGGAATGCAGACATCAACGTTTGAAGTGGCATTGGCTTTATTCAACATTTTGGTAAGAGTAAATGTTGGTATGATAATTTGGAGAAAGTGGAGGGCAGGGCATATAAGATGCAGAGTAATGCTAGACAATCAACTATCTCGCGATGCAAGTATAGCAATACCACCACCATCCGTTAT
Source organism: Triticum dicoccoides (assembly GCF_002162155.2). Lineage (NCBI taxonomy): Eukaryota > Viridiplantae > Streptophyta > Magnoliopsida > Poales > Poaceae > Triticum > Triticum dicoccoides. The sequence continues at coordinate 392,907,637 of NC_041386.1, forward strand.
TACTGGTCGCTCAGATGGATGTATCTAACACTATTAAGTTCTAAATACATCCAATTGAGCAAAAATTAATTCAATACAGAGGGAGTACATGACAACAGGTACATACATGAGCAATCCAAAACTTCATAACCATTTTGTTAATTCTACATTTATCTAAGAGTAAATATAGATCTTATAATTTCAAGCAAAGGGAGGATAAAGAAGCGAACATTTATAGTGATGCTACATAATCAAACAACAATGAGTGTGCGCATGCTGACAAAGGGTAAGACGTACTGACAAGAGCAATGGAGAGCCTAGTATTGTTGTGAGATCCTATGATCCTTTGAGCAAGGAGATTCATTTGAAATTAGTTTTCATACAAATTGAGAAGGTAAAGCACATGCAGAAATTTAGGAGTTCAAATTTTGAATTGATATCATAGACAGTACCTGACACTGGGATGTCAGTAGTTCTAATAGGGGTTTGGCCAGTGGAGTAGGGGTAGAGTGTGGTACAGTTGGGCCTGTGTTTTCTGTGGCTGCTTATCTATCTGATTTATCAGGTATCACTACCTTTTCCAAATACCTAGTTTGTACTCCTTGAGGATTTGCACTCACCCTCTTCCTTTTGGACATCTATTACGAAAGAACAACATTTTATTGGAAAAACATAGTATGACGACACATGGAATAGGTACAGAAAATGGATAGGTATGACATATACTCATATATGATGCTTAAACTAAGCAGATGGTGTACCAAAGTAGAAGTAATGCAAGATGTTAGATGCAAAATATGTGTGACCAATACAACCTTGCCATGCTAGAGCAAGCACCTTGATGGGTGAATAAGATAGGCATCCTCCACCATGCCATGTTTGTTAGCCAGTGGATTGTTCCGCAATATTCCTCTCGTCCACCCATTCTCATATTCATTTTGATAATGTTCAGTACGTGACATGCATGAAAACATAGAAACAAGTGAGATTATCTTTGTAATGCACAAGTGATTCTAATCCAATAATGCCTCCCTGTAAACCCCTTTGTGCTATCTATGCAATTCTTCTGAGAGATGCCACACATGTTGTAACTTGGTGTGTGCATTAATATAATGTGGCCTACTACTCAAAATATGAGAGCTCCAGAAGTGATGATACTTCGCAGATGACAGCTTCAACATATAGTAAAGAAGAACAAGTCGACCTGACCTGACAGATTCAAAATATACTAAGGGGGAACAACTCGACCTGACCAGTCGACCGGAAATATCTATGCTACTCTTCCCAACAAGGAACATACTTATTAAACAAGAGAAGAGGATCATCTTAAAGAAGAGCATAAGAGCAAGCAGATTGAAGATATTACTAGTCTTTCTATACAATGTCGGTTGCCCACCCATGATGAACCAGAGCGCACAAAGAAATAGTATTCCTTCCCGTCTCTCCATATGTGGCTCACATGCATTTCGAAACTAAAGTAGGAACATTTAGATGACCAATTAAATATCTCTCAGTTTTACTAATATCAGCATAATATAAAATTTGAATTTGTACAACTAAGCTTGTTTAGCTCGATGGGTGGAGAAGTGCTATCACGACATGAACCACGTAGTCTAATCGTGGTCATCATAAAATGGGGAAAACTTATGCATGATGAGTATAGTGTTGACCGTGGCAATGGGATGTCAAATCTGAAGCTGCAAACTGTGCAAAGGGTAGCTAGCAACTGATCTTTGCTTTGGAATAACAACTAAGATTGGGTATGGATAATAAAGTACAGTCAACATGTGACAAAGAAATGCAATTCTGCTGTCTCTCCATATGTCCTGACATGCATTTGGAAACTCAAGTGGGACCTTTAGCTAACCAACTAAATGTGTTTGTTAACTAATATCAATATCATATCACAATCATATTTGAACAACTAAGCCTTGTGTTGTTTAGCTTGATGGGTGGAATCATGCTAGTATGACAGAAAGCACCTACGCAGATCATAGTAGAGTAGATAAAAGGGGAAAACCATAGGCATCAAGAGTAAAATCAGGAAAGTGGAACTAGCTGGACCAGTGGGTGGCGCACATGCTTTTCGAAACGAATATAGGAACATTAGGTGACCAATTAAACGTTCTCTATTTTAGTAATATGAGCATCATATTAGATTCGTATTTCAACACCTGAGCTTTGGAATTACAAGTGGCATGTTGTTTTGCTTGATGGGTTGAGGTCTTGAGGAGCAGTGCTAGCACGACACGAAGCACCTACGATGATGGTAGTGAATATAAAGGGGGAAATCATAAGCTTTAGGAGTATAGTTGTGGCACCCCGGCTCAGAGAAACCGGAACGCCCCGTATTCCAGCCCATAGATCAAGGAGATGTATCTGGAATACGGCATTGCTTGACATAGAACAAATCAACTCTTATTAAAAGAATAATAATACAAGGGTCTGATGTTACAAAGAAATATATCAGCATGGCGACACTACGTCTGTGATACTACACTTCCTCTATGCTGGCAGCGAAACAACTCGTAGCAGCGGAACAACGATGAAGGTGGTGAACTCTACTCCGCAGGGACTCTGGCTGGGCCATGATCTAGCTCGCACGCACGACAACCATCGACAAGCAATCAAGCAATCATGGCATCACCTACAATCTGGCATGATACGCCAGGTCAGTACATTGAATGTACTTGCAAGCTCACAACAACCATAAACATCAAGGCAAGACAATAACATAGCATTTAACAGGTTAATTAAATTAACAGCTATTATGATGAAACAACTGCTAAGCATGGTATGAAACTGATACAATACTAATAAATCACCATCTCAGATCTCCATAACCATATCACTCTTGGCTAACTGGCCAAACAATATACCATCTCGATCACCTCATGATCCAAACCAAACGGTGATCTTTCCGGCGATCACTACCATGACCAACACTTGGTCTCAAACGGTGATCTTTCCGGCGATCACTACCATGACCAACACTTGGTCTCAAATGGTGATCTTTCTGGCGATCACTACCCTGACCAACAGTTGTTCTCAAACGGTGATCTTTCCGGCGATCACAACCATGACCAACACTTGGTCTCAAACGGTGATCTTTCCGGCGATCACTACACTGACCAACACTTGGTCTCAAACTGTGATCTTTCCGGCGATCACTACCAATCTTTACTGCTCAAAATATCAACATATAAATCACCTATTAGTCATTCCGTCATGTGAGTGTTGATCGAACGGTGTGACCTAGTACGAATCCATGCCCATGACCGAGGATGCGGCTATCGATAGTTTACATACACTCTGCAGAGGTGACGCACTTTACCCACACCACGGAACCCATGGCCTCGCACTCCCATTCGGGTGGACCAACGACGTTCCGACAAAACCGATCTACTGCCATGACACTCTCCCGGCCACTCCGACTCACTCCCCTCTGGGCTAGTCCTGGGTGGCCCCGTGTCTACCAAAGACACACGACCACCGTCATGGCCAAAACAATAAACTGTCCCAATCGGGGACACGTGCACATAACAACAACAACAGGCACACAAGGTTATGGCTGCTTACTGGGCGAGGGTACCGCACGCCCATAACCTTCCCTCATTGGAGGCACCTGCGAGAGGCACGACAATAGACCGCATTATGGCCTTCCCATAAAAGGCAAATGTGGTTGCACTTGAAAAAGCTCGGTTCGGTGGCACCTGACCAACTTAATGACAGAATTTATCACCAAAATATAATAGTAACGCCTGAAACACCGATATCATTTATCTACCTATAATCCAAGTCATAGCAATATCCAACAAGTAATCCAAAGCTGAATATCGTATTTCCAAAATACTCCGAGAACAGCATAACACTACTATCATGATGAATCCGAGAATGATAAGAGTACTACTCAAATACCAAGAACTAACTATCCAACTATGACCCACATCAAGCATCATCTCCAACATCATACTCCAAAACATAATATCATCTAGCATCATGATGAAAATAAAACTAGCCACTAATAATCCAAAGGCAACATGATATCCAAAGTATTGCTCTAAGATAATACCAGATACCATCATGAAAATAATCATACTAGCCACTAACGATCCAAAGGAACATGATATCCAAAGTAATCATCAAAATATAAGTCCTAGAACTCCAAGCAATATCATGGCAATATCAAGATCAAAACAATACTCCGAGAAATGCCATGAACAAATCATACATAGCTAATGCAATATTTTAAACAAGTTCAAATAACTTAAACCATGTCACTGCATTGCAATCATGCTAATGGAGGGTGTGGCTTGTATGGGGTGGAAGAAATCAACGAGAAGAAGTGCGAGAGCCTCGCAGAAAGAATCGCCGGAAAACGTAATCTCTCAGAGGGGGCTGAATAAGGACATGGGAAATGGTCATTTTCCGAATGTCAAAACATGGTGAAAATGATTCCATCGGAACGGGCTCGAGGAAACAAAGAAGTGGGCTTTGGAATCACCTGATTTGAAGTTGCGGTTGAAAAGTTATAAAGTGTTTTCTGCTGGGGACCTATTTGTGAAAAGATTCCCGCAAACAGGCCCCTGAGTGAGAAAACAAAAAACACATGTTAGGAGATACATCTTCAAAACTGAGAAAGCGCATTCTGGAATAAAGCACAGGCGGAATACGCTTACTTTGCGGGAAAACATACTTTCTGAAGTACGCTTCCACTTAACCACGTGGACAGTGGCGGGGCCGGGCGTGGGGTCGCTAACGCGCGGGTCCCACGGGGTGGGGCCCGTCACTTATCCACGCTGGACTGGGCAGGGTCACTTATAGGTGGGGCCCATGGCTGACTACTCTCCTCCTTCCTGCTTACTTCTTCTTCCCCACGATTGGCAGAGGCAGAAACGAGGCTATGCGACGCTGGCCCCGCCGTTCCCGGCCACCTCCGGCCGAGCTGCGGGCACCTGTGAGTGCGGGAAGAGGAGTTGCTCCCGCCTGGAGCAGAAGCAGGCGCCGAGGACTCGCGGCCACGAGCACTCTAGCGCCGAACTAAGGGGTGGGGGAGGGGCGTCGGACTAATGATAGCAGGTAGATTATAGCTTCAGTTTAAAAAGATAGACAATGGATCATCTACTGTTTGTCGCCCACCCAACATGAACCACATAGAACACCCAGATGAACCAGATAGTAGACAGATACTATTTGTTGCTGCCTCGATATGAGACCCACGGGCCTTTTAAAACTCAAGTTTGAACGATAAAGTAGCAGGTAATAATAACGGATGTATAACATAAGCTAACACAAAAGACTGCGACCTCTCTTCCGGAACTGTGTAGTCCTCGGGTTCATCTGCTTAGTCGATGATGGTAATGCAGTTGGCGTGGCTGCCGAGAACGAGGAAGATGATCTAAGGCGGTGAAAGAAAGTCTGTAGGGGGAATCTCTGCTGCAGTGAATGCTTCTATCGATGGTGCACCTCGGGTGGGGTGGATGACGACACGACAGGAGCAGGACATAACACCCAGAGTTTTCTTTGACACCTATCTTAAAATGAAGTAAATCTATGAGGGCTCCTTAGAATTGGAGGATTCTATAAATGCAGGGACAAGAAAAACATAGGAATGGGATAGGAATGCACGTGCAAAACAGAGCATTTGGAAACATAGGATTTCTGTCAACCTGGGTGTTTGGTTCACATGAATTGTAAGAACACAGGAATGGAGAAACATGGTCAAATTAAAGTCAAACCACGTGAAAATGAAAAAATAAGAATCTTATTAAGACAATAATGGGATTAGTCCTATTCTTCATGCATATTAATTTGAAAAGGACGTCCAAGTGGATATTAAAATTCCTACATTTTTTCTTTGAAAGAGACACCAAAGGAAAAAAATCCCCCAGTTTTCCATTGCTCCACTACTTCTAACCAAATGCACGAATAGTAGTACCATAGGAGTTTCATAGCAAAGGATCCACGAGGGATCGACCTGAATGCAGAGTAACAAAGTGATGCGACGAGTGTACAACCTCTTTGGCATAGCCTTGTCGACCTCAATATCATTGGGTTGGACGTGGAGGATGGTGATGCTGGTGTGACTGTCGGAGGGGGGGGGGGAGAACAACTGAGGCCTATGGAAATGGCGCTGAGGGTACTGCTCCACTATGATGGACGGTTCCGTCGTTGGAGCAGCTCAGATGAGGTGTACGACGGCAAGGCTGAAGCAGGACAAGACAGACCACGTTAATCTGAAGTGGGACTCTAATATCATCTGCAATAGATGATGTAAAATACATCACCAAAAAGTGCTAGATGCAAAATGCATCAGCCGCACCACAGCCGCTCCAACAGATGATGTAAATGCTATTCACTCCGAACTTAACTGAAGAAACTAAACTTTACAGTCGAAATTGAATTTTACTCTCGAAACTGATTGAACTAGTAGTAGAGCATTGCAATAGATGTTTTGGGCATTCGAGCATTAGTAGCAGAGAAGTAGTGATCTAAATCAGCAGACGCTTGAGCAGGGAGCACACTAGCAGAGAGCAAGTCATGCAGAAGCACCATGAGCGAGTGCTAAAGTAGCAACTCCTATAGCTATCGAAGGTCGTGCAATAGAAGGAGCATGATGAGCGAGAGAAAGAGCAGAGTAGCAGCACGAACGAGAGTAAGAGCAGAGCAGCAGCGCGACCGACAACAATAGCAGAGCAGCATCATGAACAAAAGCAAGAGCAGTCCAGCAGCGGGACCAACCTCAAGAATAGAGCCGCAGTGCGAGCGAGAGCCGGAGTAGCAGCGCAAGCGAAAGCCGGAGCAGCACCAACTAGTGCTGGTGTGGAAGTCCCCAACGAGGAAGCAACGACATGGGGACCCACCATGGCTGCTCGGTATTGAGCTCCGGCAGCCCTGTGAGATCAAATAAAAGATAAAACGCAGCTTCGAGTGCAGAACCTCCTTGATGGCACCGAGTTGGCCTCAGCTTCATCAGAGGGATTGGTGAGGGTGTTGTGGTTCTAGTGGGGCAGGTCAAGACGGCACTATAGGGATGGAGGTGGCGCGATAGACAAGGCGAACATCGGGGCAGCTCCTTGGAGGTGGAGGATGGGGCGGCTGATCCGGTAGGATGACGAGATCGACGATGGATGCTCATCCGGTGCGGTGGATGAGGGACGACGAGCTGTTGCGGTGGACAACATCATCGGGGAAGAGTCTCCGGCTGGGCGGCGGCCAGGAGGTCGGCAGAGGAGTGTGGGGTTTCGCGGGTTCTGGCGGTCTCGTTGTACTAACGAGGGTGGGGGCGAAGGGGAAGGTAGTGGGGAGCCATGGCTTAGGGACGCGCTTGTCTGAAATGTAGGGTATGTTACCAGCATACCCCCATTGGTTTTGACACCTCGACATCGACACGACATTTCCGGTGGAGTGGTAGAAGGGGGATTTCACATGTCTGGGCTGCGGGACCGATTTCGGATGAGGAGGGAGTTTTCGCGTGCGTCGAAATTTCGACATAACAAGGCACGACACGGGTTTAAGAGGCGGGAGTTTCAAAGTAGATTAGACAAAAGATACTCGAGCTTGAAAATTTTGGGATAACAAGCCGTGGATTCCTTGCTCGGCAGAACAAACTTAACGTGTACAAAGAACAATTCATACAAGACACAAGAGTTTCATGTCCCCTTTTACTATATTGCTATAAATGTCATTGAAAAAACTACAAGAAAAATGTAAAAAAAAAATCGGGAGAACAATATTACCCTGTACAGTACCAAATTGATTCGCACTTCCCTCAACAACAACAAAAAACAAATCAATTCCGACCACAAGAAAGAGTCATGTCCCACTTTATATGATTACAAATGCCAGGATCTCGAATTTCAATTTTTGAATCCATGTTATGTTGAATTTGAATATATCATTAGGTGACCTTGCGGTTTATAATGGATGTAGTCCTACATTTTGATCTTCCATCATATATGAACATTTTACTCCACCCTACGAACATATATATTATCGTCTACCATGTGGACTAAATTTGAATCAATTTTCCTTATTTGAATACCATTGTTGTCAAGTTATGCAATCATTTAAATATTATCTTGATAAAAAACATGCATATAGTAGTAATCATATTTCACTATGAACTACATGTACCATACGATCTCCAATTCAAATATTTGTATCCACTTTATATTGAATTCAAATCAAATTACATTGGTCTAAGTAGCGAGATGTTCAGGATAATCTAAACCCTATTTTCATATGTATAATATTTTGCTGAATTGGGACAAGTTTTGGTATAAGCTTCTTGCAAAACCGGAGATTCTCTCAACAAGCCTCGTGGCTTCGAGAGGGAATGTGTCACCTTTGTGTGTGAAACAATATACATTACCTCCCCCTAATTTTCTTTACAGAGGCAACATAGAACTATATGAGTGCCCTGTTAAATTTTGGAATTATTCCGGGTTCGTTTGGCCTTTTTTATACATTAATTGAGTTTTTGGTCATTTAATGTGCATAATTCAAATTTGAAATACAAGCACATGCTCCCATACACCAAAGTTGGTTGAAAATCACATTTGAGTCCTCGGGTGTATTTCTAGGTCCCATGCAAGAAATGGGAATGAAATTCATACATCTGGGCGTGGTGTCTTGGCCGAGAACATCGAGAAACTTGGTTTTTAAATTCATGTGAATCCAAAACTCGCCTGGAAATCATGAAACTTGGCATGGTGTCATGTCAGGGCACTAACATGCTATGGTAAAAAATTGGGCCGATTTGGAACTAGTTTTGGTATAAGCTTCATGGAAACCAGAGATTCTCTAAAGAAGGATCATGGTTCTAAGAGGGAACATGTCTCCTTTGAGTGTGAAACGATATACGCTGCCCCCCTTGAGTTTCTTTACAAAGGCAACATAGAACTACATGAGTGCCCTGTTAAATTTTGGAATTATTCCGGGTTCGTTTGGCCTTTTTTATACAGTAATTGAGTTTTTGGTCATTTAATGTGCATAATTCAAATTTGAAGTACAAGCACATGCTCCCGTACACCAAAGTTGGTTAAAAAATCACATTTTGTGTCCTCGGGTGAATTTCTAGGTCCCATGCATGAAATGGGAATGAAATTCAAACATCTGGGCATTGTGGCTCGACCGAGAACATTGAGAAACTTGGTGTTAAAATTCTTGTAAACTGAGAACACGCCTGGAAATCATGAAAGTTGGCAAGGTGTCATGTCATGGTACTACCATGCTGTGGTAAAAAGATTAGGCCGAATAGGAACAAGTTTTGCTATAAGCTTCTTGCAAACCGGAGCTTCTCTCAAGAAGGCTCGTGGTTCTGAGAGGGAACTGTCAATGTCAAAACTGGCCGATCTCGGGTTGGGGTTCCCGAACTATGCGTCTGAGGATCGAAGGTAACATGAGACAGGGGAGACACAATGTTTACCCAGGTTCGGGCCCTCTTAATGGAGGTAAAACGCTACGTCCTGCTTGATTGTATTCGATGAGTATATGGGTTACAAGAGTTGATCTACCTCGAGATCATAATGGCTAAACCCTTGATGTCTAGCCTATGTGATTTGTCTTAACCTCTATGGACTAAACCCTCCATTTTATATAGACACGGAGGGGTCTAGGGTTGTATAGAGTCGATTTACATAGAAAGGAAATAATACATCTGAATGCTAGGCTTGCCATCCATGCAAAGGAGAGTCCCGTCTGGACATGGGGAAACTTCTTCTGCCTTCTATCTTCACGGCCCACTAGTCCCGCCCATATAAAATTCTCCGGACACCCGAGGACCCCTTACTCCAGGACTCCCTTAGTAGCCCCTGAACCAGTCTTCAATGACAATTTATTCGGCTCGTTGATTGTCTTCGGCAATGCAAGGCGGGTTCCTTCTCCGCATAGAAAGCAGTCTCTTTACCAAAAGAGCTGTATCCGGCTCCGCATTATAGCTACAACCCTAAACCACAAGGGCATAATGTTTAATAATGCATATCTTCTGACAGCTTTTTTGGTGAAATGTTATGTTTGTCCTTTTTATTATTTCTAACTGTTTTTGGCCTCCCGCTGCGTGTTCAAGGTGTGGCCTTCATTGACACATGTTATCAAAGCAAAGATTGTGCCCCTTATTAAGGGATTTTCATAAATACGGGTTTGGGTACTCCAACCGTGCCGTTCGCACGACCCCTTGTGAATAGGCATGTTCTAAGGCTAGTGGGGGCGCTTGGCATTCACTGCCTATATAAGCAGATAAAGATCCATCCTTTACCCCACACCTTCTAACTTCCTTAGCCTTCCCGTCCTTGAGCTCCAGCACCCAAGCTTTCAGCCCTTTCCACCGCCAGACCCCTCCAACCATGGCCGGATCCGGCTCGCAGGGCAAGTTGATGGCTTCCTCCGTCATGAATAGGAACTTCAAGGAACTACGAGAAGCACCGGCTCCCTACCAAAAAACAGATCATCCCCATTTTGGAGCCTAATGAGAGGGTGGTGTTCATCCCCCACTTCCTACATGGACTAGGGTTTCCTCTCCACCCCTTCGTCCGCGGCCTTATGTTCTACTACGGACTAGATTTCCACGACCTAGCCCCAAATTTCTTTCTCCACATTTCGGCGTTCACCATCGTATGCGAAGCGCTCCTCCGCATTCTCCCGCACTTCGGCCTATGGCTTAAGGTATTCAATGTGATGCCAAAAGTGGTCGATGGGAAACATGCGGACTGTGGCGGAGTCATGGTGAGAAAGCTCCCCAACGTCACCTGGCCCAAGGGAGGCTTGTGGAAACCGTGAAGGGATGGCAACAGGAGTGGTTCTACATCACTGAACCTCGCGGCACCACATGGGCACCCACTCCTGAGTTCAAGTCCAGACCCCCAATGCAGCTCACTTCGTGGATTAACAATGGCCTGGATTGGGCATCATCTGATGAGGTGATGATGCTGCACAAGCGCATCAAGAATATGATGGAGAAGAACACCAATCTTGCTGATGTGATCAATGTGATGCTTTTTAGCTGGATTCTCCCGTGCCAGCACCGGCCTCTCCATGTGTGTGAGTTCAATCCGGCTAGCCCTCAGACCCTACAGCGGTTCTTTGGCACGCCACACAAAGATATCTGGAAGCTGCTTCTCAAGGCCCAGATGTTGTGGCCGGAGACGAACGAAGACATCGGTCTCGACTATGCTCATCCGGCCACCCCAGTAAGTTTTCTGATTTCCAAACATAACTTTAACTCTTAAATCAAAGGGTATGCTTTGTTTTCCATTCTTTTCTCAGGGAAGGAGAAAGAAGGCGGAGCGGATCAAGTGTCCGACTCTGCTACCCGAAGACCCAGCCATTCCCCTGCTAACGAGGATGTTGGTCCCGGCGCCGTACTAGGCACCGGAGAAGAAGACCAAGAAGAAGGGCAAGGAGGCCAAAAGTGGCCTCCACCATAAATGTACTTCGTACGCTACATCCGAAGATACCGAAGCTCACTCCTCCCACGAGGGAGATGAAGATAAGGAAGAAGAGGAGGAGAGCAATTCTACCCTTAAGGGGGGAGAAGAAAAGGGCGGCCTCCGTGGACCTAGAGGCGGAGGCATCGAAGAAGGCGAAGATTTCCCTTTCCGACGACTCAGACTCGGACGCCAAAGTGATCCCCGAGTGGTGCTCTAGGCCGAAGCCCCTGGCCGCATCGTAAGTGTAAAAGGATATCGCAGACATACCCGATTTTTATGATTGTGATTATAACACGTTTAAATTTTGCGCGGTAGTCCGGCTCGAGATCTCCCCCAACAATCATCGTCTACGGGGAACTCTCTGGCTCCGGAGATGGTGGAGAGTGAGGGAGTCCTAGACTAAGGGGTCCTCGGGCGTCCGGCCTGTCAGCCATGGGCCGGACTGATGGATTGTGAAGATACGAGGACCGAAGGCTATACCCGTGTCCGGATGGGACACTCCTTGGTGCGGAAGGCAAGCTTGGCGACCGGATATGTAGATTCCTTTCTTTGTAACCGACTTTGTGTAACCCTAGATCCTCCCGGTGCTTATATAAACTGGAGGACTTAGTCTGGAGGGGCTTATTCATTACCATAGTCATACCAGCTAGACCTCTAGGGTTTAGCCATTAAGATCTCGAGGTAGATCAACTCTTGTAATACTCGTATTCATCAATATCAATCAAGAAGGACATAGGGTATTACCTCCATAGAGAGGGCCTGAACCTGGGTAAAACATCGTGTCCCCTGCCTCCTATTACCATCGACCTTAGACGCACTGTTCCGGACCCCCTACTCGAGATTCGCCGGTTTTGACACCAACATTGGTGCTTTCATTAAGAGTTCCACTCTGCCATCGACGAAAGGTTCGATGGCCCATTCAATCGTCGATAGTGACGCTATCCAGGGAGAAACATTGCTCCTCTGATAGATCTTCGTGTTCGGCGGATTTGCACTGCGGGCCAACTCGTTTGGCCACCTGGAGCAGATCGATAGCTACGCCCTTGGCCATCAGGTCAAATTTGGGAGTTTGAGCTATGTTGTGGACATCTATGAAGATTTAATATTCACCGGATTCGAGACCGCGGCGACCGCTCCCGGTCACCCCGATGATCATGACCTAAATCTGTCATTAGACCGCATCCAGGATATCGCTCTTGTAACCGCTCTGGCCGTAGAGCCGGAGCAGACTGCGCCATCCGAGGACGGGAGGATCAACCCTACCATGGAGGCCACAGATTCCAGGGTGTTGGAGCCGCACATAGACTTAACCTCTCACGACGTCTTTGTCACTGGAACTCTGGACTCGTCTCCGGCCGTAAGTTCCGAACCACGTGAGCCCGCGGACGCCGAACTTGATCGCTTATCGATCTTCGAGTTCAGCGCTGCAGACATCTTCCAGCACTCGCCTTTGGTGATGTGCCAAACTCGTTAAAGAACATGTCCTTGGCGGAGGACTCACAACTGAACTATATCCGGTTCGAACTAGGGGCTGACGGTGGAGAATTTTGCTTCGCACCCGCCACCCACTTCATAGCCACGATCGAGGATTTCACCGACACACTTGATTATGACTCCGAGGACATTGACGGTACGGACGACAATGTTGGAGAAGAAGAGGCCCAGAACCCGCCATTCACCGGACGCTGGATGTCCACTTCCTTGCATGATGTATACATGGTGGATGCACCAAAGGAGAACAGTGGCGATGACAAGGAATATCCAGCTGAGGATAAACCTTCCGAAATACAATCCAAGCGCCAGCGTCAGCGGCGCCGCTCTAAGTCACACTGCAGCAAAGACAGCAACACCGACACAGGACAAGGTAACACTCTAGAAGGTGCCGAAGACAACGAAGATCCCGTTGAAACAGCTAATGAACAAGATGAATGGGAAGATGGACAGGCTAGCCCTGGTAAGCAAGCCATGCATGAAGACTCAGAGGATGGATGTTATCTTCGGCTCTCCAAGGATGAGGTGAGCCTTGGCACCGACGATTTCATCATGCCTGAGGAACCTCTCGAGCAGGAGCGCTTTAACCGCCAGCTAATCGCCACTACAAGGAGCCTGAAAAAGAAGCAGCAACAGCTTCAAGCTGACCAACATCTGCTCAATGATAAGTTGACTGATCTCCTAACAGCCGAAGAATACGGCCTCAAACGCCCAACCAAAAGCTACCCAAAGCACAAATTGCTACCTTAGTTTGATGAGGAGGCGCCAGAATACATACCTCCATCGTACAATGTGGTAGACCGACCACCACGTGGTCGGGACAAAACGGCAACTCATGCCGAACACCAGCCAGCCTCACCTCATCGCACAGGTAGAGGTAAACTAGCACATGGTCATACATATGACCTCAGGCAAAACCTGAACAATAAAGCAAGACATACCAGATCAATCTACGGATCGCCAGGGCGTGACTCGACACACGACGACGGCCACCTATTCTAACGTGACAAACTTAGTCATGTGCGGGCTGAAAACCGCAGACGGACTCCATCAGAGCTACGTCGCAATGCGGCCCAATATAGAGGCGCCACACACCCTCATTGCTTCACTGATGAGGTCCTGGATCACGAATTCCTAGAAGGGTTCAAACCCGTGAATATAGAATCATTCAATGGAACCACAGACCCCGCGGTGTGGATCAAAGACTTCATTCTCCACATTAATATGGCCCGCGGCGATGACATCCACGCCATCAAATACCTCCCTTTAAAACTCAAGGGGCCAACTCGGCACTAGCTCAACAGTCTGCCTGCAAATTCTATTGGCAGCTGGGAGGACTTGGAAGAGGCCTTCCTCGATAACTTGCAAGGTACATATGTTCGACCTCCGGACGCTGATGATTTAAGCCATATAGTTCAATAGCCCGGAGTGTCCGCCAAGAAATTCTGGACTAGGTTCTTAACTAAAAAGAACCAAATCATCGATTATCCGGATGTCGAAGCCCTAGGAGCCTTCAAACATAGCATCCGCGGCGAATGGCTAGCTCGCCACCTCGGCCAAGAAAAGTCAAAATCCATGGCAGGGCACTCATGACCCGCTTTTGTGCGGGCGAGGACAATTGGTTGGCCCGTAGCAAAAACAATGCAAGACACACCGGCACCCCTAAAGCGAAAACTAGCAAAGACAAGTCTCGATGCAATAGATACAAGCATCGAAACAAGAGTGAAAACACCAAGGACACGAATGTCAATGCCGGATTCAGGGGCTCTAAGTCTAGTGTGCGGAAGATGCCATTCCAAAAGACAATTCAGGCCCATCCAGCTTGGACCGCATACTTGATCGTCCGTGCCATATTCATGGCACATCAGACAAACCACCCAATCATACAAATAGTGATTGCTGGGTTTTTAAACAGGCCGGCAAATTAAACGACGTGAATAGGGAAAAGGGATCACAAAGCAAGGACGATTGCGAAGAGCCCCAGCAACCGAACACAGGGGGACAGAAGAAGTTTCCCCCATAGGTCAAGACGGTGAACATGATATACGATACCCACATACCCAAGAGGGAGCGCATGCGTGCGCTTACGGACGTCTATGCGATAGAGCCAGTCACCCCAAAATTTAATCCATGGTCGTCATACCCGATCACTTTTGATCACCGGGATCATCCGACTAGTATCTGTCATGGTGGCTCAGCCGCACTGGTCCTAGACCCAATAATTCATGGGCTCCACCTGACTCGCGTCCTTTTGGACGGGATAGCAGCCTCAATCTGCTCTATAAGGATACAACACGAAAAATGGGCATTAACCCATCACGAATCAAGCCCACCCGGACTACCTTCAAACGAGTCATACCAGGCGTAGCGGCTTGTTGTATGGGCTCAATCACACTAGAGGTTGTCATCGGATCTCCGGACAACTTCCGAAGCGAGGAGTTAATCTTCGATATCGTCCCCTTCCGCAGCGGCTATCACGCACTGCTCGGACGAACTATGTTTGCTCGATTCAATGCAATACCACACTATGCTTATCTCAAGCTCAAGATGCCCGGTCCATGTGGCATCATAACGGTCAACGGAAATATGGAACGCTCCCTCCATACAGAAGAGCACATAGCTGCCTTAGCAGCAGAAGTATAGAGCGGCCTTCTCAAGCAGAACCTTAATTCGGCTGCCGAGCCCACGGACACCATCAAGAGGGTCTGAACTACTCTGCAGTGGGAGAGCTCAACTAGCAATCCGGCCTCCGTCTCAGTCCCGATGAAGTGGTGGCATTCGTGCTGCGCGTACATAATTACGCACTCAAAATCCCATGGGCATCGACGGAGGCATAGCTCGCTTGTGTTCCATAGTACGGCTCAACCGACATCGGATACACACATAATTTCACTTTTACTTGTTTCCTTTTCAAGTATCAATCCCACAGTCACCATCTGGTGGCCTGGTCATCGGTCCTCTTGAAGGATAAACACACCAAGACTACGAGAAATGCAGACATATGGGGGTCTTTTTAGGTGATTCCCTCAATAATAACTCTACCTGTTTTTCAGGACCCACATGCATCTCTCCCTTTGTTTCGGCTTGTCAAATAACCTGTTGCTTATTGCACTACCTGTATCAATGCGCCTTGAAGTACTAATTAAATTACAATGAGAACAGTTTGCGACTGGAGCTGTACGACCGCAGCTTTTTACCTTTGTACCTTTTTGTTTTCTCTCTCTTTTTTAGCTCCCTTGTGGATAACCCTATCAGGTAGCACCCGTACACTTTGGTACGTTTGATATTTACCAGGGGCTTCATAGCACCCCACATTACGGCAACAAAAGTTTGAACACTTTATAAGTATATTTCGGCACCTCGAATTTAGCATTATATGCATTGGCTCCGAATCATGTCTTTGGTCAATAGTTGGGTTGCCCGGCTCCTGTGCTTGCTACCTTACGTTCCGCTATATCGGCTAAGGTAGTAAAGGGAGAACTACTACGATTGTGCCTTGGTTTATCCAAAGGAGCACCTCAGCAGAGAAAGCTAAAAACTGACTATCATGATGCGGCGAGAGCCGGTCAGCTGTTTGGAGGTTGCAAATCGTTGGAGATTTCTTCCGCATTATGCGAAGGATTGGTACTTCCCAATCAGACGCTTATAGCACTCTAGTTCGGATATTAGGGGCTGCACCCATGTTTTTATTGTCGCACTCCTATGGCTAAGTGAGGGCCTTACAGACGCATAGTCTGGTTACCTGGTTCGTTGAGCTAAACAACTCCTTCAAGGACCATCTAATTGGATCAAGATTGTTTAGATTCCATCCCGAACACCCCCGTACTACCTACGTGGGGGCAAAAGCTGATGACTGGTTAACCCTCAGATTTCATACAACACGGCCACACAGGAAGTAAAAATTTAAAAACATAACAAGCATTATATTTCATAAACACTTTGTTCCATCATACAAGGCAGAGGGAGCTCGAATACATTCATTCAAAGATAGTGTCTTTCGCACAGTGATCAGCAACAATGCGGGATCCCTCCAGGACACCATCAAAATACAACTCGGGTCGGCGGTGCTCCTTGCCCTCAGGCGGCCCCTCGGTCATTAGCTTCTGGCATCCATCTTCGCCCAGTGTGTTTTGACGTGGGCAAAGGCCATCCGTGCATGTTCGATACAGACCGACCTCTTTATCACCTCAAGCCGGGGGCAGGCATCAACAAGCCGCTTCACAAGTCCAAAGTAGCAGGCCATAGTCGGACTATCAGCTCCTTCATGGCTAGGTCGGCCGCCTTGTGCAGCTCGACTAGCTGTTTCAGCTAGTCGCGGAAGGACACCGGATGGTCGGGTCCAAGATATTGAGAACAAAACAGCTTCTCCGTAGAACTCCCTTCCTCGGCTCGATAGAACTCGGCAGCGTTTGATACGCTGCGCGGCAAATCTGTAAACGCCCCTCGAGAGCTCCAAATTCGGGTAAGTAAAAGGAACACTTCCTTCACATTCTTGCTTTGCATATTGATGGCCTTACCCGCCGCAATCTTCCTAGCCTCCTAGATCTCCTGGAGGGCACCATGGGCTTCACTCCGAGCTGTCTCCGCACTCTTACGAGTCTTGGCGAGTTCGGCCTCTTGAGCCGACGCACTGTGCTCCAAGGTCTCGCACTTCCTCACTGCGTCCTGGAGCTCCTGTTGGACTTCGTTGACCCGGGCCTTGAGCCTCTTACGGGCGGCCTGCTCCTTGACAGCCTTCCCCTCGGCTTCGACCAGGGCCGTTTTCAGGGCCTCGACCTCGGTTGCCGCCTCTGTACACATCATGGCATTTCGGTCATTACATATATTTTTCCCCTTTTCGAATACATAACAGGTTATTACTTACCTTGTTTTTCCTGGAGCTGCCTCTTCACCTGGCCCAGCTCCTCCTCGAGCTCCGCCATTTTCTGCTTTAGTCCGGAGACTTCGGTAGTATGGGAGGCCGCGGCCAATAGCGACGCCTGTGCATACATTTTAGACAAATTTAGTTAGTTTCTTGCAATAGGAGATTGATCCTCTTTCCGGTTTTTTTCTTTCCGGACACCGGACAGTGTCTCAGGGGCTACTGTCTATATTACGATTTTCTCCTTTTTGTGCCGCTTACCTCAAAACCTGTCAACAAGCTGCTGCAGGCTTTGGTTAGTCCGCTCTTGGTGGACTGAACCCTTTCAATTACCGTGACCATAAGGACACGCTGCTCATCCACAATGGAAACGCCTCGCATCACTCCCAGCAGATTATCTAGTGCCCCTGGTTGGACAGGGGTCACTAGGGGAACATGCATCCCTCATTGTTCCGAAGGAGGTTGCGTGCCGGATTCCGGAGTCGCATTGGACTCTGGAATCGAGTCCGGCTGAGGGCCAAACTAAATATGGCCCTCCCCGCCAGTCTCCATGGGGATTGACTACCCCTGGTGTCCGACGATGGGGGTTTCTCCTTCTGGTGCCACCTGAGCCCCTCCCCCGTCTGGAACAGTCCTTTGAGACAGCACCTCCGCATCGTCCTTGGCCATGGGGGGGGTGAGCGGCCAGCGGTGAATCGTTGGCCATCACCTTTGAGTCCAGTGAACCTCGTGATGAGGATCGCCGGGAACTGTCATGGGCTGGACTGCAATGGCATAACTGATTATATCAATACAACAAAGAGGAAATACTTGTTTTATGGGCAGATCTGGATTTTAGCACTTATGATGCGGCTCGAGGCTTACTGCGGGGGCATCTCTCCGAACTACTACTGACGTCCCACGCGGTGTTATCTGCAAGGGAGCTCTGCCCTTTCTTGGACGTCTCCGCCTCCAAATTCGCCAAAGCCGCCCTCTTCTTCCTTCCCTCATCAGGGGGAGGGTTATTCTCCTCCTCCTCTTTGTCGTCATCGTCTTCGGCGGCGGAGGAGCGGGTCTTATCTTCAAACGTCGCGTCCGAAGCGCCCCTACGGCGGGGGCCACTCTGGACCCCCTTGGCCTTCCTTGTGGCCTTCTTCTCCGGCGCCCATAAGACGCTGGTACCAACATGTTCACTAAACGCGGGATGACTGGTTCTTCAGGCAACGGAGCCGGACATTGGATCAGCTTCGCCTTCTCCGTCCTGTCACAGCCCTAGTTCTTTCTTGTAATTAATTGCATTTGTGAGCATCCATGCATCTTTTTAAAATTCAAGGAATTTGAATTGAGGGAATTTTCAAAGCCTCAGAAACATTTTAAAAATGATCAACATTAAAAATTTCTCAAATAAGTCCAAGAAAATGTTCCTGTTATTCTGTGAAAATATTGGCAAGAGGTAAAATTCAAACCAGTATTTTTGGAATGTCAGAAATATTTATTTTGGGAATTTGAGTTAATCTAATAATTATTTGCATTGGACTTATATTTGTTATATATTAAACATGGGTAAAATAATTTTGAAAGTTTGTATGTGGCTCTGGACTAGTTCCCTAGGTCCACATATTGAATTTCAGAAGTTTATAAAGTGATTTGGTAGTTAAACCAAATCAAACAAACAGAACAAAATAGGAAACAAAACAGAAATAGGAAAAGAGAGGGAGAAAACCACCTAGGCCACTTACCTATAGCGGCAGCCCCACTTACCTGGCGCTCAGCAGCCGGCCTGCTAATTATGCTGGCATCCTAGCCCATCAGCGCCGTCATCCTCCTGGCGCTAGTCGGCCAGGCGTGTGGTCGGCGCGCGCGCACGGCCGTGCAGCCACGCTTCCTGCCTGCCTGCTTCCCCAGGGCATGTCGACGCCGCTTCGGCCTCCCCCTGCCGTCTGGATTGGGCCGACATACTCACTCCCCCTACTCCTCTCCCTCGCCTCTCCCTGCCATGGTTGATGCAGCCGTGCCGCTGTAAAGCCGCAGCCATCGTGCTTCCCTCATCTCCCCGTACTGTCCACGGGCTCCGCATCCATCTCCCGCGCCTCTCCATCAACTCACGCGACGCTGGACGCCCTGCATCACCCTCTGCACCGCCATCTTCGCCACCCCTGCCCCGAGATCACCGACGACCTTCCGACGTCACCAGCCCATCCCCGAGCTCGCCGAGGCCCCCGTTGCAACCGCTGTGAGCCCCCGGTCATTTCCCCCCTAACCCCGCCTCCGTTTGATTGCCGTAGCATCCACCCCCTTGCTAATAGCAGCCACCGTCGCACGGGCTCGTCGCCGGCGAAGCCCCGGTGACCGTCATGGGAGTGCACCCGTTGTGCTTGCCGTGACCCGTAGAGCACCCCTAGCGCCTCAGCTCGCTCGTTTGTGAGTAGCAGCGCCGAACCAGACTGCACCCGAGCTCCGGCCGCCGCTCACGAGCTTGCCATCGTCGGTTCCAGCAACCACAGGCCCGGCCACCACCACCGTTCGACGCACGCGAGCGAGGGCTCTCCAGCGAGCCCTAGAACAACTCGAACCGAGACCTGTGGGCGATTCCTGAGCACCTCCGCCGCGTCTGTCCATGGACGGCGGCCTAACTCCGGCGAAAACGCCATTAGGCACTAACCTAATGACCCCCTGGGTCTATGGCAGGTGGGGCCAGCCCCTGTTAAGTTTTGGATTAGTTTAAATCTAAACCTAATCAACACAGTGACATGGAATGTGGGACCCACAACTCAGGTTTGACCCTGGTCAGCTGTGTTGACCTGATGATGTCATCTTGACACCATGCTGATGCTGTAACTATTTTCTAAAATTTGAAAAAATCAGAAAAAGGTTTAGAAAATTCCAGAAAATAGTTAAAACTTCTGAAAATCATAGAATTTCAGCCGTAAGTCCAAATAAGATAAATTATATATGAAAAATGATCAGAAAAATCCAATCTATCCATCTGTACCATTTTCATGCATTTAGAACAACTTATAGTTAGTCTTTAAGACAAATCAAATGAATGGCATTTAAATAACCATATGTGGAGTTTCAATTTGAACCTTGGGTTCAAACCAACTACACTTAATTGTGTTGCTACTTGCATTAGGCCAAATCACATCATATTGCCATGTCATGATCATCCGTCATATTGTTGCATTGCATTGATTGTGTTCCCTCTTGTTTGCCAGTCGTTGTTCCCCCTCGGTAGGTGTATGTTTCGGCGATGAGTTCGATGACACCGATGAAGAGCTATATCATCTTCAGAAGTGACAGGCAAGCAAAACCCCCTTGGTCATTCTGATACAACCCCACTCTCTCGCTCCTGCTCTCTTTTACTGCATTAGGACAACAACGTTTCAACTGTTACATGCTGCGGTAGCTGAACCCCTTTCCTCTGCATGACCTGTCATTGCCACAGTAAATAGATGAAACCCACTAGCATGAGTAGGAATTGTTTGAGCCCTGATGTGCCTACTCATGCATGCTTGTTGTCATGCCTGCTACTGCTTAGAGTTGAATCAGGTCTGATTCATTGGGAATGAATTGGAACGTGGTGAACATGTCCTACCGTTGAGAGCTAAGTGTGTGAACACGATTTGGTAAAGGTAGCGGTGAGAGGCCATGTAGGAGTACATGGTGGGTTGTCTCATTGCAGCCGTTCTCAGGAACTGAGTTCTGTGTTTGTGATCCATGAATAGTTACTACCACACATTGGATTCCGGTAACTTGGCCCCTCTCGGCTTATTAATCAACTCGATCTCTGTCCAGGAGTTGCAACTAGTTTCTGGTGTTTGTAGGTAGTGTTAGTAGTCTACCAAGTGGCACCCGGTACAGGTGGGCTTGGGACAGACTAGGCACAGTGGCATGGTGTACCAAGTGGCACCCGGATGGTGGGCTTGGGAACCCTGCACACATCATTTGGGGCCGTGAGCGACACCCCGACCGGATCTCCTTGCGGATGGAACCCGAATAGGCGATAAACCTGGACTAGAGACTTGTTGGTTAGTCATGTCGTGGCCGACACCCTCGCCCGGCTTCTGCTTGAAGGTTGCCGAGGTACATGACGTGTACAGGGCGATAAGTGGCGAGAGTGTGTGTGAAGAAGTACACCCCTGTAGGGTTATCATTATCTATTCGAATAGCCGGATTCCTCGGATATGGAAACTTGGACCCCTTGCATAGTTCATAGTCAAGTGAAAGTGGATACTCTAAAATGCGCAGGATAAGCGTGAGTGGTATGGATGGCATTCTCGTAGGAAGACGGGAGCGGATCCATAGTGATGTATTGATATGGTGAATATGTGGACTCGTGTGCGCCACCTCAAAAGAGTTACTTGCAGTCGTAGTTCAGGATAGCCACCGAGTCAAAGCTGGCTTGCCGCAGTTAAACTCCACCGCCCCCTTTGTTGATACTGATGCATATGTAGCTAGTTCTGATGTAAGTCTTGCTGGGTACATTTGTACTCACGTTTGCCTATTTTATGTTTTGCAGAGAAATGTCAGTCTCGCTAGTAGTCCCGTGTGGACTTTGATGTTTAGCTCGATACCTCAGCTACTATCTTGTGCCCTCGGCAGGATCTGGTACATAGTCAGGCTTCTCAGCCCTTTTCATTTGTAGATGTCTGTACTCAGACATGTTAAGCTTCCGCATGTGCTTTGACTTGTATGCTCTGAACGTTGGGTCATGAGACCCATGTTTGTAATATCTCGCTCCTCGGAGCCTAATGTATAAATACTTTGAGTCATAGAGTTTTGTTGTGATGCCATGTTGTATTTACACATATCGAGCATATTGTGTGTATGATTGAAATGCTTGGTATCTGTGGGATCCGACAACCTAGTTGTTTATCCTAGGTAGCCTATCTTATGGGGAAATGTAGTCTTGTGCTTCCATGAGCCATAGTAGTCCGCTATAGCCTGGTTCACCAGAGTCCTGCTAGCCCAGCACTACTGCTCCAGAACACTTGACTGGCCGGCATGTGATTCACTTCTTTCATGTGTTTGTCCCTTTGGGGAAATGTCATGTGGTGATATCTGGAGTCCTGCCTAGCCTGCTACAGCCCGGTTCAACGGAGTCCTGTTAGCCCAGTGCTACAGCCCAGATTCGCACGCCACTGACCGACACGCTCGATGTTGATTCATGTATGCCTATCCCCGTAAGTTAGTGCCACTTTGGGTTCACGACTAGTCATGTCGGCCCAGGTTCTCTGTCATATGGATGCTAGCGACAGTATAATATACGTGAGCCAAAAGGCGCAAACGGTCCCGGGCCATGGTAAGGCGACACCCGTTGGAATACCGTGCGTG
This sequence comes from Triticum dicoccoides, assembly GCF_002162155.2. NCBI lineage: Eukaryota > Viridiplantae > Streptophyta > Magnoliopsida > Poales > Poaceae > Triticum > Triticum dicoccoides. The sequence continues at coordinate 392,930,710 of NC_041386.1, forward strand.
AGGCCGCAAGGTGATATGAGGTGTTACCGGCTAGATCGATGTGACTTGGAATCGGGGTCCTGACACGTCCATTCCTGAAGAAGCCATGATAATAAAGGCTTAGACCTCATCCTTTAAACAAGCAAAGTAATGGATGCAGTAAGAATAATATACCTCGTTGGTGAGGTGGTTGATGTCATGCCCGTGGTCCGAATCTATGGCCGACGGTGTTTCCTTGCCCTTAAAAAGCAACCTCCAGGCATCTTCGTGAGTGGTTTCAAAGAGCCTCTTCGGGGTATGGTGCTTCTTCGGATTGAACTCCCCGAGAGGGCGGCTTCGGCTTTGGCATTGAAGAATCCGGCGAACTAGCATCACCTGGATTATATCGACGAGTTTGATATATCTATCCACCATGCTTTGAATGCGTGTCTGCACCACTGTCAGCTCATCTGACGAACACCAGTTTGCCCCCTTCTCGACCCAGAGGTGAGCCGCATGGGAGCGGCAGACTTGAATTCGGCAGTTGCGGCCTAGGTGGTGTCACGGGGCTCTGTAATATAGAACCAATGTTTTTTCCATTCTTTTACAGTCTCCATGAAAGTGCCTTTCGGCTAGGAGACATTGGCCAGCTTGCTAACCATGGCACCTCCGCACTCCGTGTGCTGGCCATCCACCACCTTCGGCTTCACGTGGAAGACCTTGAGCCACAGCCCAAAGTGGGGTTGGATGCGAAGGAAGGCCTCACACACGATGATGAACACCTAGATGTTGAGGAAGGAGTTTTGGGATAGATCATGGAAATCTATCCCATAGTAAAACATCAGCCCGCAGACGAAGGGGGGGAGCAGGAATCCTAACCCGCGGAGGAAACGAGGGTTGAATACTACCCTCTCGTTGGGCTTCGGCGTGGGAACGATTTGTCCTTGGGTCGGAAGGCGGTGGGCGATTCCTTTCGCCAGGTACCCGGCAGCCCAAAGCTCGGTGATGTCCTCCTCCTAGACGGAGGAGGCCGTCCATTTGCCTTGACCTCCGGATCCGGAAATGGTTGAGTGCTTGCTCGAGACGGATAAGATGAGAACTTGGGCACTGGAGCTCAAGAGTGGAAGTGCGGAGGAAGAGAGAAGGCGTGGGTGAAGAAAAGGAATTCTTATCTCCGTATAAAGGCAGTAAATATTACATGCCTCCCCACTCGCCTTAAAATTTGCTGGCTCCCAAGGGCTATGTAAACGGCACGGTTGGGTTACCCACGCCCGTATTGATGAGAATCCCCCAATCAGGGGACACAATCTCTGCTCTGACAAGACATGCGAATGGAAATCACATCTCGAAACATGGGATGGCAGACAAAACGGTTTGATATAGTGACGGGGCAGACATTATGTCATATTGTTGTGAGCAGATTGGATTCGTGAAATATTATATTCTCTCTATGGTTGTGTGTGATGTGAGTTACAGGTCTGGACCCACCGGTACGTCCAAATACTGTTTTGGAGTTTGGAAGGATGTACCCGCCTTGCAATGCCGAAGACGGATCTACCCGCCGGATACCTTGTCATTGAAGCCAGGTTAAGGGGCTACTGAGGGAGTCCTGGACTAAGGGGTCCTCGGGCGTCCGGCCTATTAGCCATGGGCTGGACTGATGGGCTGTGAAGATATGAAGACCGAAGACTGTACCCGTGTGCGGATGGGACTCCTTGGCGCGGAAGGCAAGCTTGGCGACTGGATATGTATATTCCTTTCTTTATAACCGACTTTGTGGAAGCCTAGATCAACCCGGTGCTCATATAAACTGGAGGACTTAGTCCGGAGGGGCAATTATTCATTCCCATACTCATACCAGCTAGACCTCTAGGGTTTAGCCATTACGATCTCGAGATAGATCAACTCTTGTAATACTCCTATTCATCAAAATCAATCAAGCAGGACGTAGGGTATTACCTCCATAGAGAGGGCCTGAACCTGGGTAAATCATCATGTCCCCAGCCTCCTATTACCATCGACCTTAGACGGACAGTTCGGGAACCCCTACCTGAGATCCGCTGGTTTTTACACCGACAGAGAGCTAGACGCCTCCGCGAGCTTCTCCGCCACATGTCGTAGACGACACCGAGGTGTTATCCCAAAGTACTTCTCCAGGCCAGGTAGAAGTGCAGAAGGCCGCCAAGACGGCGCCAGAGGGTAATGCCTCGGCCACGGAGAACACGGGGGGTACAACCCCCATGGAGACTGATGACTGGGGGCCGGACCAGTCCGGTCCCGAACCGAATACCACTCTAGAGACCCATACGGCTCCGGAATCAAGCGAGCAACCCCCTTTGAAGGAGGGGGAGTTCCGACTCCACCAGCAACCTCTATCAATCCGGAGGCGCCGGACATTTTGATGGAAGCACTTCGATGTGCTTCCACCGTGGAGGATCGCCGTACCCTGACAGGTACGGTGGTTGAGAAGGTTCAGTACGCCAAAAGCAGACTGAATGAAACCTTCAATAGCCTATTAACAGGCTTCGAGGTATGTGATGTAGTATTCTTAGGTGCTTTGTATATGCCAAAATATGCCTGTGTATAGATAGTAGCCCCTCAGACTCTGATTGGCTTTTGAAAAGAAGGGCCAAACAGAGGATCAAATAGTTATTCATAGGAGATAATATACATGTCTATGTTGATAAACATGCTTCACTGTTAGCGGCAACCGCCCAGGCCATCGACGTGTCCGAACTTAAGCAGAAGTTGGAGCGGGCCAATGAAGAACTCGTCCGCACCAATAAGCGATTTGAGGAATCGCAAAGTATGGTTGGAAGAAATTATTGACACACTTAAAAGAATATGTTAATACGGAGTCTAATCTCATGTGCCGCTGATCATATTTTCAGATAGGGCGACTGAGGTCGAGGACTTGAAGAGCGCCCTTGCCCAAGCCAAGGAGTAGGCGCGGGTGAGCCAAGTGGCCACTGACAAAGAGGCTACGAATTTTGTGGCTGAGCAGGTCACCCACTACAAGTATGAGGAGCAAGTGAAAGAAGTGGAGCAGGAGCTCCAAGATGCCGCCAACAAGTGTGAGACCTTGGAGGAGAAAAATAATGCCCAAGAGGATGGTCCCACCAAGGCTCTTTGGAGGCCAAGGAGGCATGGCACGTGTCCCGTGCGGCTTGCGAGGAGATCAAGCAAGCCAGACAGATAGTGGCTGGTAAGCCCTTTCTTTTACAGAGTATTTTTAGCGGTCGGAGATATGCCTTGCTTAATTGACTATGGAGTTCTCCAAACGCTTTTGCTAATCTCCCAAGGAGTGCGGTCGACGCTGCACAATTCTTCCGGTCCTAGGAGGGAAACACCATGGAGAAGCTCCTCTGCTCCCAGTACCAAGCGCCAGAAAGGCTAGAACTGCTAAACAAACAAATTATGAAGTTGGCCAAGCTGCATAGGATGTCCAGTATGGCCATGAAGGACATCATAGTCTGGTTGTGGCCAGCCGGACCTGTTCCGAGCAGCTACTTTGGCCTAGTCTAGCGACTCGGGGACGCCTTGCCCCGAGTTGAGGCTGTGAAGCGCTCGACGTGCATAGAGGGTGCGCGGATGACCTTTGCCCGCGTCAAGATGCACTGGGCGAAGATGAAGGCCGCCGTCGAAGCCGTTGAGGGTCCACCAAACGGCAAGGACTACCGCAAGGTGGAGCATACTTCAAGGACGTCCTGGAGAGTGCCCATTTGATAGAGGGTCAATGCTCGAAGGACATTATGTTGAATGAATTTGCCCGAGCTACCCATGCTGTGTATTATGAAACAACTTCTTTGTATAATCTACTTGCTTGTTTATCGCAAATTAATTTCCTCCTGTGCGACCGTTTTTGTATCTGAAAATTTTCCAGTCGTCGGCTTTAGCCCCCATGTAGATACTACGAGGTTGTTCACATTACCACGTGAACAATCTTGTCCCAAGGTCTTTGTCCGTAAAGGAGGTGATCATGCAGCAAACTAGGCAACCAGACTATTCGGCTTTATGACTCTCACTTAGCCATAGGAGTTTGACGACGGGATTATAGGATTAGCCCCTAGTTTTGTTCGGCTATCCGAACTTGGGTGCTTTATACGCTTGACCAGGTGAAGGCCAGTCCTTCGTGTAATATAGAAAAAATCACGAAAAGATTTAATAAGTCACTGATCCACTGACCAGCTCTCGCCATATCATGACAGTCTGTTTTCGGCTTTCTCTACTGAGGTATTTGACCGGACGAGCCAGAAACACAATCACAGTAGTTCTCCCTTTACTACCTTAGCCGAACAAGCAGAACATAAGGTGGTAACCACAGGAGCCAGGCAACCAAACTATTGACCAAAGACATGATTCGGAGCCGATGCATATAATGTGGTACTCGGGATGCCAAAGTGTACTATAAAAGTGTTCGGGCTTTTTGTTTTTGAATATTTCTGGCCGAATGAAGCCACTCGCAATTGAAGCCAATGTGTATATGTCAATTAGCCATGAAGACAGAATACACATTATGGGATAGGCCAATACCGAATAAGGTAGGACAAAACCGTTTCCGCTATATTCTGATTGATAGATTGAACCTACTCTTTATAGAGAATGCAATAATTATCAAGTCTACTTTGCATGCCAAGAATTTGAGAACAAGGGAAAGCTCTATACAGGTCCTAAAAAAGGAAAAGGTGGACTTGAAGATCCTTTGGACACTCTGTCGCACGTCTGCGCTTAATTGCAACTTGGTGTAGGATATTTTGAGAGGATCAATCGATTGAGGATACATATGGGGCCTGAAAAGGGGCCCTTGGGACCATCAAAAAGTGATTTGGGTTTTAGAGAACCTGAAAAAAATGAAAAAAGGAAGATGAAGGTCCGAATAGGGTCGAGCCCTATTGTGGACTTAGTTTTCAGTGTGCCTCCGTCCTTGCCCATGGTATTTTTAGTGCATAGTTATGTAGGCGCGGTACGTATGCCGCGATCAGGTTGGGGCTTTGACGGAGGCCGAGTTTCTAATCTAGCTCTGGAAGAGCCGGACTATTATTCTGCAGGGTAGCCGCACTCGTTTGACAGTGTCTGGGGGCATGACTACCGATGTAGTATTCGGCTTGATAAGGCCACCCTGTACTTCAGCTGCTAGGGCCGTGGTATGCTCCTCGGTACGGAGGGAGTGCTCCATGTTTCCATTGACTGTTACAATGCCGCGTGGTGCGGGCATCTTGAGCTTTAGATATGCGTAGTGTGGGACTGCATTGAGACGAGAGAAAGTAGTTCGTCCGAGCAGTGCATGGTAACCACTGCGGAAAGGGTCGATGTCAAAGATCAAGTCTTCGCTTCGAAAGTTATCCGGTGAGCCGAAGACTACTTCCAGCGTTATGGACCCTGTGCAGCAGGCCTCAACGCTGGGTATCACTCCTTTGAAGGTGGTTTTAGTGGGCTTGATTCTTGACGGATCATTGCCCATTTTGCGGACAGTGTCCTGATAAAGCAGGTTAAGACTACTACCACCATCCATAAGGACTCGCGTGAGATGGAATCCATCGATAATTGGATCGAGGACAAATGCTACCGAACCTCCATGACGGATACTGGTCGGATGGTCTCTGCGATCAAAAGTGGTCAGACAGGCTAGACATGGGTCGAATTTTGGGGCGGCTGGCTCTATGGCGTAGATGTCCATTAGTGCGCACTTGCGCTCCCGCTTGGGGATATGAGTGACGTAGATCATATTCACTGTTTTTACCTCAGGGGGATTTCTTTTGCCCCCTGTGTTCGATGGGTGAGGCTCAACATCATCCTCGCTAGGTGGCCCTTTCCCCTTATGTTCGATGTTTATTTTACCGCCTTGTTTAAATACCCAACAATTTCTGTTGGTATGATTGGCAGGCTGGTCCATGGTGCCATGGATCTGGCAATGCCGATCTAGTATTCGTTCCGGACTAGATGGACCATCTTTGTTCCCTTTGAATGGCTTCTTTCGCTGACCGGGTTTAGAGCCACTGAATCCGGCATTGACCGCCAAGTATTCGGTATCTTCGTTGTTGCTTCGACGCTTGTGTTTGTTGCGTCTTGTCCTGCCATTGCCATCTCGGGCTTCAGAGGTGCCGGGGTCGCTGGTGCTGTTGCTTCTACGAGCTAGCCAGCTACCTTCTCCCATGCAAAATGTTGGGGAACATAGTAATTTAAAAAAAATTCTATGCACACGGAAGATCATGGTGATGCATAGCAATGAGAGGGGAGAGTGTTGTCCATGTACCCGCGTAGACCGAAAGCGGAAGCGTTAGCACAACGCGGTTGATGTAGTCGTACGTCTTCACGATCCGACCGATCAAGTACCGAACGCATGGCACCTCCGAGTTCTGCACACGTTCAACTCGATGACGTCCCTCGAACTCCGATCCAGCCGAGCTTTGAGGGAGAGTTCCATCAGCACGACGGCATGGTGACGATGATGATGTTCTACTGACGTAGGGCTTCGCCTAAGCACCGCTACGATATGACTGAGGTGGATTATGGTGGAGAGGGGCACCGCACACGGCTAAGAGATCAAGAGATCAATTGTTGTGTCTTTGGGGTGCCCCCTGCTCCCATATATAAAGGAGTGGAGGAGGGGGAGGGACGGCCCTCTCTATGGCGCGCCCTAGGGGAGTCCTACTCCCACCGGGAGTAGGATTCCCCTTTCCTAGTAGAACTAGGAGCCCTTCCAAGTAGTAGGAGTAGGAGGGAAGGAAAGGGAAGGGAAAAGGAGAAGGAAGGATGGGGCGCCTCCCCTCCCTAGTCCAATTCGGACCAGCCCATGGGGAGGGGTGCGGCCACCCTTTTAGGCCTTTCTCTCCTTTCCCGTATGGCCCATTAAGGCCCAATACGAATTCCCGTAACTCGCCGGTACTCCCAAAAATACCCGAATCAGTCGGAACCTTTCCGATGTCCGAATATAGTCGTCCAATATATCGATCCTTACATCTCGACCATTTCGAGACACCTTGACATGTCCCCAATCTCATCCGGCACTCCGAACTCCTTCGGTACATCAAAACACATAAACTCATAATATAACCGTCATCGAACTTTAAGCGTGCGGACCCTACGGGTTCGAGAACTATGTAGACATGACCGAGACACGTCTCCGCACAATAACCAATAGCGGAACCGGGATGCTCATATTGGTTCCTACATATTCTACGAAGATCTTTATCGGTCAAACCGCATAACAACATACGTTGTTCCCTTTGTCATCGGTATGTTACTTGCCCGAGATTCGATCGTCGGTATCTCAATACCTAGTTCAATCTCATTACCGGCAAGTCTCTTTACTCGTTCCGTAACACATCATCCCGCAACTAACTCTTTAGTTGCAATGCTTGCAAGGCTTATAGTGACGTGCATTATAGAGTGGGCCCAGAGATACCTCTCCGACATTCGAAGTGACAAATCCTAGTCTCGAAATACGCCAACCCCACAAGTACCTTCGGAGACACCTGTAGATCACCTTTTTAATCACCCAGTTACGTTGTGACGTTCGGTAGCACACAAAGTGTTCCTCTGGTAAACGGGAGTTGCATAATGTCATTGTCATGGGAACATGTATAAGTCATGAAGAAAGCAATAGCAACAAACTAAACGATCAAGTGCTATGCTAACGGTATGGGTCAAGTCAATCACCTCATTCTCTAATGATGTGATCCCGTTAATCAAATGACAACTCTTGTCTATGGCTAGGAAACTTAATCATCTTTGATTCAAGGAGCTAGTCAAGTAGAGGCATACTAGTGACATACTATTTGTCTATGTATTCACACATGTATTATGTTTCCGGTTAATACAATTCTAGCATGAATAATAAACATTTACCATGATATAAGGAAATAAATAATAACTTTATTATTTTCTCTAGGGCATATTTCCTTCAGTCTCCCACTTGCAATAGAGTCAATAATCTAGTTCACATCGACATGTGATTTAACATCAATAGTTCACATCACCATGTGATTAACACCCATAGTTCACATCGTCATGTGACCAACACCCAAAGGGTTTACTAGAGTCAATAATCTAGTTCACATCGCTATGTGATTAATACACAAAGAGTGCTATGGTGTGATCATGTTTTGCTTGTGAGGGAAGTTTAGTCAACAGGTCTGCCACATTAAGATCCGTATGTATTTTGCAAATTTCTATGTCAACAATGCTCTGCATGGAGCTACTCTAGCTAATTTCTCCCACTTTCAATATGTATCCAGATTGATATTTTGAGTCATCTGGATCAGTGTCAAAACATGCATCGACGTAACCCGCTATGACGAACCTTTTGTCACCTCCATAATCGAGAAACATATCCTTATTCCATTAAGGATAATTTTGACCAATGTCTAGTGATCTACTCCTAGATCACTATTGTACTCCCTTGCCAAACACAGGGCAGGGTATACAATAGGTCTGGTATACAGCATTGCATACTTTATAGAACCTATGGCTGAGGCACAGGGAATGACTTTCATTCTCTCTCTATCTTCTGCCGTGGTCGGGTTTTGAGTCTTACTCAGTTTCACACCTTGTAACACATGCAAGAACTCTTTCTTTGACTGTTCCATTTTGAACTACTTCAAAATCTTGTCAAGGTATGTACTCATTGAAAAACTTATCAAGCGTCTTAATCTATCTCTATAGACCTTGATGCTCAATATGTAATTAGCTTCACCGAGGTCTTTCTTTGAAAAACTCCTTTCAAACATTCCTTTATGCTTTGCAGAATAATTCTACATTATCTCCGATCAACAATATGTCATTCACATATACTTATCAGAAATGCTATAGTGCTCCCACACACTTTCTTGTAAATACAGGCTTCACCGCAAGTCTGTATAAAACTATATGCTTTGATCAACTTATCAAAGCGTATATTCCAACTCCGACATGCTTGCACCAGTCCATAGATGGATCGCTAGAGCTTGCATATTTTGTTAGTACCTTTAGGATTGACAAAACCTTCTGGTTGCATCATATACAACTCTTCTTTAATAAATCCATTTGCCAGATTTCATAAAATGCGACAATTGCTAACATGATTCAGACAGACTTAAGCATAGATACGAGTGAGAAACTCTCATCGTAGTCAACACCTTGAACTTGTCGAAAACCTTTTTGCGACAATTCTAGCTTTGTAGATAGTAACACTACTATCAGCGTCCGTCTTCCTCTTGAAGATCCATTTAATCTCAATGGCTCGCCAATCAATGGGTAAGTCAATCAAAGTGCATACTATGTTCTCATCTCAGATTTCATGGCCTCAAGCCATTTCACGGAATCTGGGCTCATCATTGCTTCCTCATAGTTCGTAGGCTCGTCATGGTCAAGTAACATGACCTCCAGAACAGGATTACCGTACCACTCTGGTGCGGATATCACTCTAGTTTACCTACGAGGTTCGGTAGTAACTTGATCTGAAGTTACATGATCATCATCATTTTCTTCCTCACTAATTGGTGTAGTAGTCACAGGAACAGATTTCTGTGATGAACTACTTTCCAATAAGGGAGCAGGTACAGTTACCTCATCAAGTTCTACTTTCCTCCCACTCACTTCTTTTGAGAGAAACTCTTTCTCTAGAAAGGATCCATTCTCAGCAATGAATATCTTGCCTTCGGATCTGTGATAGAAGGTGTACCCAACATTTTCTGTTGGGTATCCTATGAAGACGCACTTCTCCGATTTGGGTTTAAGATTATCAGGTTGAAACTTTTTCACATAAGCATTGCCACCTCAAACTTTAAGAAACGACAGCTTAGGTTTCTTGCCAAACCATAGTTCATACGGTATCATCTCAACGGATTTAGATGGTGCCCTATTTAACATGAATGTAGCTATCTCTAATGCATAACCTCAAAACTATAGTGGTTAATCGGTAAGAAACATCATAGATTGCACTATATCCAATAATAGTACGGTTATGACGTCAGACACACCATTATGTTATGGTGTTCCAGGTGGCACGATTTTGTGAAACTATTCCACATTGTTTTAATTGAAAACCAAACTCGTAACTCAAATATTTGTCTCTACGATAAGATCGTAGAAACTTTATTTTCTTGTCATGATGATTTTCCACTTCACTCTGAAATTTTTTGAACTTTTCAAATGTTTCAGACTTATGTTTCATCAAGTAGATATACCCATATCTGCTCAAATCATCTGTGAACGTCAGAAAATAACGATAACCGCCGCGAGCCTCAACATTCATCGGACTGCATACATCAGTATGTATTATTTCCAATAAGTCAGTTGCTTGCTCCATTGTTCCGGAGAATGGAGTCTTAGTCATATTGCCCATGAGGCACGGTTCGCAAGCATCAACTGATTCATAATCATGTGATTCCAAAAGCCCATCAGCATGGATTTTCTTCATGCGATTTACACCAATATGACCTAAATAGTAGTGCCACAAATAAGTTGCACTATCATTATTAACATTGCATCTTTTGGCTTTAATATTAGGTGCATGTGTATCACCACGATCGAGATCCAACAAATCATTTTTCATTGGGTGTATGACCATAGAAGGTTTTATTCATGTAAATAGAACAACAATTTATTCTCTTACTTAAATGAATAACCATATTGCAGTAAACATGATCAAATCATATTCATGCTCAATCCAAACACCAAATAACACTTATTTAGGTTCAACACTAATCCCGAAACTATAGGGAGTGTGCGATGATGATCATATCAATCTTGGAACCACTTCAAACACACATCGTCACTTCACACTTAGCTAGTCTCTGTTTATTCTGCAACTCCCATTTCGAGTTACTACTCTTAGCAACTAAACCAGTATCAAATACTGAGGGGTTGCTACGAACACTAGTAAAATACACATTAATAATCTGTATATCAAATATAGCTTTGTTCACTTTGCCATCCTTCTTATCCGCCAAATACTTGGGGCAGTTCTGCTTCCAGTGACCAGTCCCTTTGCAGTAGAAGCACTTAGTCTCAGGCTTAGGACCAGACTTGGGCTTGTTCACTTGAGCAGCAACATGCTTGCCATTCTTCTTGAAGTTTCCTTTCTTTCCATTTCCCTTTTGTTGAAACTAGTGGTCTTGTTAATCATCAACACTTGATGCTCTTTCTTGATTTCTACCTTCATCGATTTCATCATCATGAAAAGCTCGGGAATCATCCCTTGCATACTATAGTTCATCACGAAGTTCTACTAACTTGGTGATGGTGACTAGAGAATTCTGTCAATCACTATTTTATCTGGAAGATTAACTCCCACTTGATTCAAGCGATTGTAGTACCCGGACAATCTGAACACATGCTCACTGCTAGAGCTATTCTCCTCCATCTTTTAGCTATAGAACTTGTTGGAGACTTCATATCTCTCAACTCGGGTATTTGCTTGAAATATTAACTTCAACTCCTGGAACATCTCATATGGTCCATGACATTCAAAACGTCTTTGAAGTCCCAATTCTAAGCCGTTTAAGCATGGTGCACTAAACTATCAAGTAGTCATCATATTTAGCTAGCCAAACGTTCATAACATCTGCATCTGCTCCTGCAATAGTTTTGTCACCTAGCGGTGCATCAAGGACATAATTCTTCTGTGCAATAGTGAGGATAATCCTCAGATCATGGATCCAATCCGCATCAATGCTACTAACATTTTGGGGCGGCTGGCTCTATGGCGTAGATGTCCATTAGTGCGCACTTGCGCTCCAGCTTGGGGATATGAGTGACGTAGATCATATTCACTGTTTTTACCTCGGGGGGATTTCTTTTGCCCCCTGTGTTCGATGGGTGAGGCTCAACATCATCCTCGCTAGGTGGCCCTTTCCCCTTATGTTCGATGTTTATTTTACCGCCTTGTTTAAATACCCAACAATTTCTGTTGGTATGATTGGCAGGCTGGTCCATGGTGCCATGGATCTGGCAATGCCGATCTAGTATTCGTTCCGGACTAGATGGACCATCTTTGTTCCCTTTGAATGGCTTCTTTCGCTGACCGGGTTTAGAGCCAGTGAATCCGGCGTTGACCGCCAAGTATTCGGTATCTTCGTTGTTGCTTCGACGCTTGTGTTTGTTGCGTCTTGTCCTGCCATTGCCATCTCGGGCTTCAGAGGTGCCGGGGTCACTGGTGCTGTTGCTTCTACGAGCTAGCCAGCTACCTTCTCCCATGCAAAATGTTGGGGAACATAGTAATTTAAAAAAAATTCTATGCACACACAAGATCATGGTGATGCATAGCAATGAGAGGGGAGAGTGTTGTCCATGTACCCGCGTAGACCGAAAGCGGAAGCGTTAGCACAACGTGGTTGATGTAGTCGTACGTCTTCACGATCCGACCGATCAAGTACCGAACGCATGGCACCTCCGAGTTCTGCACACGTTCAACTCGATGACGTCCCTCGAACTCCGATCCAGCCGAGCTTTGAGGGAGAGTTCCATCAGCACGATGGCATGGTGACGATGATGATGTTCTACTGACGCAGGGCTTCACCTAAGCACCGCTACGATATGACTGAGGTGGATTATGGTGGAGAGGGGCACCGCACACGGCTAAGAGATCAAGAGATCAATTGTTTTGTCTTTGGGGTGCCCCCTGCTCCCATATATAAAGGAGTGGAGGAGGGGGAGGGACGGCCCTCTCTATGGCGCGCCCTAGGGGAGTCCTACTCCCACCGGGAGTAGGATTCCCATTTCCTAGTAGAACTAGGAGCATTCCAAGTAGTAGGAGTAGGAGGGAAGGAAAGGGAAGGGAAAAGGAGAAGGAAGGATGGGGCGCCTCCCCTCCCTAGTCCAATTCGGACCAGCTCATGGGGAGGGGTGCGGCCACCCTTTTAGGCCTTACTCTCCTTTCCCGTATGGCCCATTAAGGCCCAATACGAATTCCCGTAACTCGCTGGTACTCCCAAAAATACCCGAATCAGTCGGAACCTTTCCGATGTCTGAATATAGTCGTCCAATATATCAATCCTTACATCTCGACCATTTCGAGACACCTCGACATGTCCCCAATCTCATCCGGCACTCCGAACTCCTTCGGTACATCAAAACACATAAACTCATAATATAACCGTCATCGAACTTTAAGCGTGCGGACCCTACGGGTTCGAGAACTATGTAGACATGACCGAGACACGTCTCCGCACAATAACCAATAGTGGAACCAGGATGCTCATATTGGTTCCTACATATTCTACGAAGAACTTTATCGGTCAAACCACATAACAACATACGTTGTTCCCATTGTCATCGGTATGTTACTTGCCCGATATTCGATCGTCGGTATCTCAATACCTAGTTCAATCTCATTACCGGCAAGTCTCTTTACTCGTTCCGTAACACATCATCCCGCAACTAACTCTTTAGTTGCAATGCTTGCAAGGCTTATAGTGACGTGCATTATAGAGTGGGCCCAGAGATACCTCTCCGACATTCGAAGTGACAAATCCTAGTCTCGAAATACGCCAACCCCACAAGTACCTTCGGAGACACCTATAGATCACCTTTATAATCACCCAGTTACGTTGTGACGTTCGGTAGCACACAAAGTGTTCCTCTGGTAAACGGGAGTTGCATAATGTCATTGTCATGGGAACATGTATAAGTCATGAAGAAAGCAATAGCAACAAACTAAACGATCAAGTGCTATGCTAATGGTATGGGTCAAGTCAATCACCTCATTCTCTAATGATGTGATCCCGTTAATCAAATGACAACTCATGTCTATGGCTAGGAAACTTAACCATCTTTGATTCAACAGGCTAGTCAAGTAGAGGCATACTAGTGACATACTATTTGTCTATGTATTCACACATGTATTATGTTTCCGGTTAATACAATTCTAGCATGAATAATAAACATTTACCATGATATAAGGGAATAAATAATAACTTTATTATTTCCTCTAGGGCATATTTCCTTCAGTCTCCCACTTGCAATAGAGTCAATAATCTAGTTCACATCGACATGTGATTTAACATCAATAGTTCACATCACCATGTGATTAACACCCATAGTTCACATCGTCATGTGACCAACACCCAAAGGGTTTACTAGAGTCAATAATCTAGTTCACATCGCTATGTGATTAATACCCAAAGAGTACTACGGTGTGATCATGTTTTGCTTGTGAGGGAAGTTTAGTCAACAGGTCTGCCACATTAAGATCCATATGTATTTTGGAAATTTCTATGTCAACAATGCTCTGCATGGAGCTACTCTAGCTAATTTCTCCCACTTTCAATATGTATCCAGATTGATACTTTGAGTCATCTGGATCAGTGTCAAAACATGCATCGACGTAACCCGTTATGACGAACCTTTTGTCACCTCCATAATCGAGAAACATATCCTTATTCCATTAAGGATAATTTTGACCAATGTCTAGTGATCTACTCCTAGATCACTATTGTACTCCATTGCCAAACACAGGGCAGGGTATACAATAGGTCTGGTATACATCATGGCATACTTTATAGAACCTATGGCTGAGGCATAGGGAATGAGTTTCATTCTCTCTCTATCTTCTGCCGTGGTCGGGTTTTGAGTCTTACTCAGTTTCACACCTTGTAACACATGCAAGAACTCTTTCTTTGACTGCTCCATTTTGAACTACTTCAAAATCTTGTCAAGGTATGTACTCATTGAAAAACTTATCAAGCGTCTTAATCTATCTCTATAGACCTTGATGCTCAATATGTAATTAGCTTCACCGAGGTCTTTCTTTGAAAAACTCCTTTCAAACATTCCTTTATGCTTTGCAGAATAATTCTACATTATCTCCGATCAACAATATGTCATTCACATATACTTATCAGAAATGCTATAGTGCTCCCACACACTTTCTTGTAAATACAGGCTTCACCGCAAGTCTGTATAAAACTATATGCTTTGATCAACTTATCAAAGCGTATATTCCAACTCCGACATGCTTGCACCAGTCCATAGATGGATCGCTAAAGCTTGCATATTTTGTTAGTACCTTTAGGATTGACAAAACCTTCTGGTTGCATCATATACAACTCTTCTTTAATAAATCCATTTGCCAAATTTCATAAAATGCGACAATTGCTAACATGATTCAGACAGACTTAAGCATAGATACGAGTGAGAAACTCTCATCGTAGTCAACACCTTGAACTTGTTGAAAACCTTTTTGCGACAATTCTAGCTTTGTAGATAGTAACACTACTATCAGCGTCCGTCTTCCTCTTGAAGATCCATTTAATCTCAATGGCTCGCCGATCAATGGGTAAGTCAATCAAAGTGCATACTATGTTCTCATCTCAGATTTCATGGCCTCAAGCCATTTCACGGAATCTGGGCTCATCATTGCTTCCTCATAGTTCGTAGGCTCGTCATGGTCAAGTAACATGACCTCCAGAACAGGATTACCGTACCACTCTGGTGCGGATATCACTCTAGTTTACCTACGAGGTTCGGTAGTAACTTGATCTGAAGTTACATGATCATCATTATTTTCTTCCTCACTAATTGGTGTAGTAGTCACAGGAACAGATTTCTGTGATGAACTACTTTCCAATAAGGGAGCAGGTACAGTTACCTCATCAAGTTCTACTTTCCTCCCACTCACTTCTTTCGAGAGAAACTCTTTCTCTAGAAAGGATCCATTGTCAGCAATGAATATCTTGCCTTCGGATCTGTGATAGAAGGTGTACCCAACATTTTCTGTTGGGTATCCTATGAAGACGCACTTCTCTGATTTGGGTTTAAGATTATCAGGTTGAAACTTTTTCACATAAGCATTGCCACCTCAAACTTTAAGAAACGACAGCTTAGGTTTCTTGCCAAACCATAGTTCATACGGTATCATCTCAACGGATTTAGATGGAACATGAATGTAGCTGTCTCTAATGCATAACCTCAAAACTATAGTGGTTAATCGGTAAGAAACATCATAGATTGCACTATATCCAATAATAGTACGGTTATGACGTCAGACACACCATTATGTTATGGTGTTCCAGGTGGCACGATTTTGTCAAACTATTCCACATTGTTTTAATTGAAAACCAAACTCGTAACTCAAATATTTGTCTCTGCGATAAGATCGTAGAAACTTTATTTTCTTGTCATGATGATTTTCCATTTCACTCTGAAATTTTTTGAACTTTTCAAATGTTTCAGACTTATGTTTCATCAAGTAGATATACCCATATCTTCTCAAATCATCTGTGAACGTCAAAAAATAACGATAACCGCCGCGAGCCTCAACATTCATCGGACTGCATACATCAGTATGTATTATTTCCAATAAGTCAGTTGCTTGCTCCATTGTTCCGGAGAATGGAGTCTTAGTCATCTTGCCCATGAGGCACGGTTCGCAAGCATCAACTGATTCATAATCAAGTGATTCCAAAAGCCCATCAGCATGGATTTTCTTCATGCGCTTTACACCAATATGACCTAAATAGTAGTGCCACAAATAAGTTGCACTATCATTATTAACATTGCATCTTTTGGCTTTAATATTAGGTGCATGTGTATCACCACGATCGAGATCCACCAAACCATTTTTCATTGGGTGTATGACCATAGAAGGTTTTATTCATGTAAACAGAACAACAATTTATTCTCTTACTTAAATGAATAACCATATTGCAATAAACATGATCAAATCATATTCATGCTCAATGCAAACACCAAATAACACTTATTTAGGTTCAACACTAATCCCGAAACTATAGGGAGTGTGCGATGATGATCATATCAATCTTGGAACCACTTCAAACACACATCGTCACTTCACACTTAGCTAGTCTCTGTTTATTCTGCAACTCCCATTTCGAGTTACTACTCTTAGCAACTAAACCAGTATCAAATACTGAGGGGTTGCTACGAACACTAGTAAAATACACATCAATAATCTGTATATCAAATATAGCTTTGTTCACTTTGCCATCCTTCTTATCCGCCAAATACTTGGGGCAGTTCTGCTTCCAGTGACCAGTCCCTTTGCAGTAGAAGCACTTAGTCTCAGGCTTAGGACCAGACTTGGGCTTCTTCACTTGAGCAGCAACATGCTTGCCGTTCTTCTTGAAGTTTCCTTTCTTTCCATTTCCCTTTTGTTGAAACTAGTGGTCTTGTTAATCATCAACACTTGATGCTCTTTCTTGATTTCTACCTTCATCGATTTCATCATCATGAAAAGCTCGGGAATCATCCCTTGCATACTATAGTTCATCACGAAGTTCTACTAACTTGGTGATGGTGACTAGAGAATTCTGTCAATCACTATTTTATCTGGAAGATTAACTCCCACTTGATTCAAGCGATTGTAGTACCGGACAATCTGAACACATGCTCACTGCTAGAGCTATTCTCCTCCATCTTTTAGCTATAGAACTTGTTGGAGACTTCATATCTCTCAACTCGGGTATTTGCTTGAAATATTAACTTCAACTCCTGGAACATCTCGTATGGTCCATGACATTCAAAACGTCTTTGAAGTCCCGATTCTAAGCCGTTTAAGCATGGTGCACTAAACTATCAAGTAGTCATCATATTTAGCTAGCCATACGTTCATAACATCTGCATCTGCTCCTGCAATAGTTTTGTCACCTAGCGGTGCATCAAGGACATAATTCTTCTGTGCAATAGTGAGGATAATCCTCAGATCATGGATCCAATCCGCATCAATGCTACTAACATTTTTTAACTTAGTTTTCTCTAGGAACATATAAAAATTAAACGGGGAGCAACATCGTGAGCTATTGATCTACAACATAGATATGCTAATACTACCAGGACTAAGTTCATGATAAATTTAAGTTCAATTAATCATATTACTTAAGAACTCCCACTTAGAAAGACATCCCTCTAATCTTCTAAGTGATCACGTGATCCAAATCAACTAAACCATAACCAATCATCACGTGAAATGGAGTAGTTTCCAATGGTGAACATAACTATGTTGATGATATCTACTATATGATTCACGCTCGACCTTTAGGTCTCAGTGTTCCGAGGCCATATCTGCATATGCTAGGCTCGTCAAGTTTAACCTGAGTATTCTGCATGTGCAAAACTGGATTGCACCCATTGTAGATGGACGTAGAGCTTATCACACCCGATCATCACGTGGTGTCTGGGCACGATGAACTTTGGCCATGGTGCATACTCAGGGAGAACACTTTTATCTTGAAATTTAGTGAGAGATCATCTTATAATGCTACTGTCAATTAAAGCAAGATAAGATGCATAAAAGATAAACATCACATGCAATCAAAATATGTTACATGATATGGCCATAATCATCTTGTGCCTTTGATCTCCATCTCCAAAACATCGTCATGATTTCCATCGTCACCGGCATGACACCATGATCTCTATCATCTTGATCTATATCAATGTGTTGTCACATGGTCGTCTCGCCAACTATTTCTATCGCATAGCGATAAAGTAAAGCAATTATTTGGCGCTTGCATCTTATGCAATAAAGAGACAACCATAAGGCTTCTGGCAGTTGCCGATAACTTCAACAAAACGTGATCATCTTATACAACAACTTATATCTCATCATGTCTTGACCATATCACATCACAACATGCCCTACAAAAACAAGTTAGATGTCCTCTACTTTGTTGTTACAAGTTTTATGTGGCTGCTACGGGCTTAGCAAGAACCGTTCTTACCTACGCATCAAAACCACAATGATAGTTTGTCAAGTTGGTGCTGTTTTAACCCTCTCAAGGACCGGGCGTAGCCACACTCGGTTCAACTAATGTTGGAGAAACTGACACCCACTAGTCACCTATGTGCATAGCATGGCGGTAAAACCAGTCTCGCGTAAGCGTACGCGTAATGTCGTGTCACAGCCCTAGCTCAGCCCCTGTTGTCCATGCTTGATCTTGCTGCATCATGTTTAAATTTTATTGAAAGTTGAATTGGGGAAAGTGGAAAGCCTCAGAAGTCTTTTACAAAAATGATCAACATTCAAAATTGTTTCAAATAAACCCAAGAAAATGTTCCTGTCAAGCTATAAAAATATTGGCAAGAGGTAAAACTAAAACCAATATTTTTGGAGTCTCGGAAATATTTATTTTGGGCATTTGGAATTAATTCAATAACTATTTGAATTGGATTTATATTTATTATATATATATATAAATATATGTTCAGTAATTCTGAAAATTGTTGTGTGGCTTTGTATAAGACCACTTAGCTCACACAATTTTTTTCGTGAAGTTTAAAATTGATTTAGTATTTTACTAAATCAGAAACAAATGTCACAAAATAGAAAATAGAAATAAAAGGTAGAAAGGAGAGTACCTGAGCCACTTACCTCACCTGCATTGTGTTGGCCCAACACTGTTGGCCCAGCCCATCTCTCTCCCTTGTCTTCTTCTAGCTCACTCCAGAAGGACTGGAGCGCCCGTGGCCGACGCCCGCCGGCACGCGCACAGCCACCTCCTGCTTGCCGCTTTGCCCTGGCCCTCCCTGGTGAAGCCACGCCACCCCCTCGACCATCTCTGGCTATCCCAGTGCCTCTTCTCTCCTCTGGCTCCTCTCCACCTCGCGCCTGAGCGCACCGCAGTGCGCCACCGAGCACCACCGCAGCCACTGCCGCTCCATCGACCTCTCGAGCTTACCAAGAGCTCCGCCGCTTCATCCTCGACCTCCACACCGAGCCATGCCACGTCGGACGCCCCACAACACCGCCTTCTCCCTCGTCTTCAACCTCGGGCACCGGAGATCGCCACCGCCGATTCGACACCTCCGAGCCATCCCCGAGCGTGCTAAGCATCCCTACAGCCTCTATGTGAGCTCCTACGTTGTTTCCCTCTTACCTCGACACCGTTCACGACCTGTAGCCATTGATTCCCAGCTGACCGAAACGCCCCGCCGCACGAGCTCGACGCCGGTGTCACTTCGGTGACCATTTGGTCATCCGTCGGTGTGCAACGCGTTCGCAACCTTGCGTAGTGCATCCCTAGCGCACTGGTTCGCTCGACCACGAGCCGTAGCAGCAAAACTCACGAACGCCGAACTCCGGCCGCCGCCTCGCTCGCCACCGCCGACGCCACAGCTCACCCCATCTCCTCTCGCTTGCTCCTTTGGATGCGCGCGAACCCGAGGAACCCGTAGAAGCAAACTGCGAGGCAAATGGTTGCCCGTAGCTCAATCCCGAGGAGCATCTGTCGTCGGATGTGCTCGCCGGCATTCAACTCCGGTGAGATGACATGGCGTCATTAGCTTGAGGCTAATTAGCGCGTTAATCTCGCCCTGTGCCACTGACAGACTGGCCCCACCCTCCTAGTTAACCACGGGGTAAACCCCTGTTAAATTTTAACCTAACCAACATGGACCCCACATGTCAGTTGACCCGTTGACGTCACCATTGACTCGCCCCACCTGTCTGTGACTCGAGCCGGCACTGTGAGACTGACCAGTGGGACACACTGGTCAGGTTTGACCTGGACCCATTCTGTTAACCTGCTGAGGTCAGCATGACGCAGTGCTGACGCAGTAATGCATTTTCTGGAATTAGTTTATTTCTAAATAATCAGGAAATTCCAGAAAATGTCTAAAACTTGTAAAAATCTTAGAAAATTATCTATAACTCCAAATAAGATAAATTATATATGAAAAATGATCAGAAAAATTCAAGGAATCCATATGTACCATTTTCATGCAAGTTTGAACAATGTTTGTCCTCTGTTTTGGACAAAAAAAATAAAGGGCATTTAAATAATCATATATGGAGTTGGAATTTGAATCATGTATTCAAACCGACGTCATTTAAATCATAGCTAGATGCATTAGCTCAAATCACAGCATATTGCCATGTCATGATCATGCATCATATTGTGGCATTGCATTGATTGTGTTCTTTCTCAGTTGCCGGTGTTTGTCCCCTCTCGGTAGACATGTACTGACGACGAGAACGATGACACCGATGAAGAACTATATTATCTTAAGAAGTGCCAGGCAAGCAAAACCCCCTTGTTCATTCCAATACAATCCCACTCTCTCGCTCCTGCTCTCTTTTACTGCATTAGGACAACAATGTTTTGAACTGTTACGTGCTGCGGTAGCTGAACCCCTTTCCTCTGCATGACCTGCCATTGCCACAGTAAATAGATGAAACCCACTAGCATGAGTAGGAGTTGTTTGACCCCTGATGTGCCTACTCATTCATGCTTGTTTGTCATGCCTGCTATTGCTTAGAGTTGAGTCAGGTCTGATTCATCAGGGATGAATTAGAGGTGTGAGAACATGTCCTACTGTTGTGAGCTAAGCGTGTGAACACGATTTGGTAAAGGCATCGGTGAGAGGCCATGTAGGAGTACATGGTGGGTTATCTCATTGAAGCCGTCCTCAGGAACTGAGTTCTGTGTTTGTGATCCATGAACAGGTATTACCACACATTGGAATGCTTAAGTTCCCCTCTCGACTTATTAATCAACCTGATCTCTGTCTAGGAGTTGCAACTAGTTTCTGGTGTTTGTAGGTTGTGTTAGTAGTCTACCAAGTGGTACCCGGTACAGGTGGGCTTGGGACAGACTAGGCACCGTGGCACGGTGTACCAAGCGTAGATCCATCCGTCGAGGTGGGCTTGGGAACCCTGCACCATCATTTGGGGCCGTGAGCGACACCCCGGCCGGATCTCCTTGCGCATGGAACCCGAATAGGCGATAAACCTGGACTAGAGACTTGTTGGTTAGTTAGGTCGTGGCCGACTCCCTCGCCAGGCTTCTGCTTGAAGGTTGCCGAGATACACGATGTGTACATGGTGGTAAGTGGCGAGAGCGTGTGTGAAGAAGTACACCCCTGCAGGGTTATCATTATCTATTCAAATAGCCGGATTCCTCAGATGTGGAAACTTGGACCCCTTGCATAGTTCATAGGCAAGTGAAAGTGGATACTCTAAAATGCGCAAGAAAAGTGTGAGTGCTATGGATGGCGTTTCTTGCAGGGAGACGGGAGCGGATCCATAGTGGTGCATTGGTATGGTGAATTTGTTTACTCGTGTGCGCCACCTCAAAGAGTTACTTATAGTCGTAGTTCAGGATAGCCATCGAGTCAAAGCTGGCTTGCTGCAGTTAAACTCCACCACCCCTTTGTTGCTACTGATGCATATGTAGATAGTTCTGATGTAAGTCTTGCTGGGTACAATTGTACTCACGTTTGCCTATTTTATGTTTTGCGGAGAGACGTCAGTCTCGCTAGTAGTTCCGTGTGGACTTCGACGTTTAGCTTGATACCTCAGCTACGATCTTGTCCCCTCGGCAAGATCTGATAGATAGTCAGGCTTCTGAGCCTTCTTCATTTGTAGTAGTCTGTACTCAGACGTGTTAAGCTTCCGCATGTGATTTGACTTGTATGCTCTGAATGTTGGGTCATGAGACCCATGTTTGCTTTATCTAGCTCTTCGGAGCCTAATGAATAAATACTTGAGTCGTAGAGTTATGTTGTGATGCCATGTTGTATTAACACATATCGAGCATATTGTGTGTATGATTGAAATGCTTGGTATGTGTGGGATCTGACAACCTAGTTGTTTATCCTCGGTAGCCTCTCTTATGGGGAAATGTAGTCTTGTGCTTCCATGAGCCATAGTAGTCTGCTACAGCCGGGTTCACCGGAGTCCTGCTAGCCCAGTACTACTGCTCAGGGCACTTGATTAGCCAGCATGTGTTTCACTTCGTTCATGTGTATGTCCCTTCGGGGAAATGTCACGCGGTGACATCTGGAGTCCTGCCTAACCTGCTACAGCCCGGGTTCCCGGAGTCCTGTTAGCCCAGTGCTACAGCCCAGATTCACACGCTGCTGACCGACATGCTCGATGTGATTCATGTATGCCTGTCCCCGTAAGTTAGTGCCACTTTGGGTTCACGACTAGTCATGTCGGCCCAGGTTCTCTGTCATATGGATGCAAGCGACACTATCATATACGTGAGACAAAAGGCGCAAATGGTCCTGGGCCATGGTAAGGCGACACCCATGGGAATACCGTGCGTGAGGCCGCAAAGTGATATGAGGTGTTACTGCTTAGATCGATGTGACTTGGAATCTGGGTCCTGACATGTCGGTCCGGGCCGCTTCATCCAACAATACCGCCAAACCAAAGTGTGACATGCTGGTAAGAAGTATGACTTATATCGCCCACAACTCATTTGTGTTCTACTCGTGCATATTACATCAACGCATAAAACCTAGGCTCGGATGCCATTTTTGGGGAACGTAGTAATTTCAAAAAAATTCTACGCACACGCAAGATCATGGTGATGCATAGCAACAAGAGGGGAGAGTGTTGTCCACATACCCTCGTAGACCAAAAGCGGAAGTGTTAGCACAACGCGGTTGATGTAGTCGTACGTCTACACTATCCGACCGATCAAGTACCGAACGCACGGCACCTCTGAGTTCTGCACACGTTCAACTCGATGACGTCCCTTGAACTTCGATCCATTCGAGCTTTGAGGGAGAGTTCCGTCAGCATGACGGCGTGGTGACGATGATAATGTTCTACCGACGCAGGGCTTCGCCTAAGCACCACTAAGATATGACCGAAGTGGATTATGGTGGAAAGGGGCACCGCACACGGCTAAGAGATCAAGAGATCAATTCTTGTGTCTTTGGGGTGCCCCCTACCCCTGTATATAAAGGAGTGGAGGAGGGGGAGGGCCGGCCCTCTCTATGGCGCGCCCTAGGGGAGTCCTACTCCAACAGGGACTAGGATTCCGCCTTTCCTAGTAGAACTAGGAGCCCTTCCAAGTAGTAGGAGTAGGAGGGAAGGAAAGGGAAGGGAAAAGAAGAAGGAAGGAAGGGGCACCTCCCCTCCCTAGTCCAATTCGGACCAGCCCATGGGGAGGGGTGCGGCCACCCTTTGAGGCCTTTCTCTCCTTTCCCGTATGGCCCATTAAGGCCCAATACGAATTCCCATAACTCCCCGGTACTCCCGAAAATACCCGAATCACTCGGAACCATTCCGATGTCCGAATATAGTCGTCCAAAATATCGATTTTTACGTCTCGACCATTTCGAGACTCCTCATCATGTCCCCGATCTCATCCGGCACTCCAAACTCCTTCGGTACATCAAAACACATAAACTCATAATATAACCGTCATCGAAGTTTAAGCGTGCGGACCATACGGGTTCGAGAACTATGTAGACATGACCGAGACACGTCTCCGGTCAATAACCAATAGCGGAACCTGGATGCTCCTATTGGTTCCTATATATTCTACGAAGATCTTTATCGGTCAAACCGCATAACAACATATGTTGTTCCCTTTGTCATCGGTATGTTACTTGCCCAAGATTCGATCGTCGGTATCTCAATACCTAGTTCAATCTCGTTACCGGCAAGTCTCTTTACTCGTTCCATAACACATCATCCCGCAACTAACTCATTAGTTGCAATGCTTGCAAGGCTTATAGTGATGTGCATTATCGAGTGGGCCCAGAGATACCTCTCCGACAATCGGAGTGACAAATCCGAATCTCGAAATACGCCAACCCAACAAGTACCTTCGGAGACACTTGTAGATCACCTTTATAATCACCCAGTTACATTGTGATGTTTGGTAGCACACAAAGTGTTCCTCCGGTAAACGGGAGTTGCATAATCTCATTATCACAGGAACATGTATAAGTCATCAAGAAAGCAATAGCAACAAACTAAACGATCAAGTGCTATGCTAACGGAATGGGTCAAGTCAATCACATCATTCTCTAATGATGTGATCCCCTTAATCAAATGACAACTCATGTCTATGGCTAGGAAACTTAACCATCTTTGATTCAACGAGCTAGTCAAGTAGAGGCATACTAGTGACATACTGTTTGTCTATGTATTCACACATGTATTATGTTTCCGATTAATACAATTCTAGCATGAATAATAAACATTTACCATGATATAAGGAAATAAATAATAACTTTATTATTGCCTCTAGGGCATATTTCCTTCACAAAATTTCATCATAAGTGCGGTGAGAGCTGCCATGGACTTTGGTTTTTCTTGGCCGAGGTGTTGGGTGAGGCACTCTTTGTGGACGCTGTGTTTAAAGGCCACGAGGGCTTCGGAGTCCGGACAATCGACAATTTGGTTCTTTTTAAATAAGAACCTGGTCCAAAGCTTTCGGACAGACTCTCTGGGTTGTTGGACTATGTGACTAAGGTCATCGACGTCTGGAGGCCGAACATAAGTACCTTGGATGTTGTCTCTGAAGGCATCTTCCAATTCTTCCCACCTACCAATAGAGTTTTGTGGGAGGCTGTTTAACTAGTGTCATGCTGGTCCCTTGAGTTTTAGGGGGAGGTACTTGATGGCATGGAGATCGTCACCGCGAGCCATGTGGATGTGGAGAAGAAAATCTTCGATCCATAATGCGGGATCTGTCGTTCCGTCATATGATTCAATGTTCATCGGTTTAAATACCTCATCAGTGAAGCATAAGGGGTGTGCGGTGCCTCTATATCGGGCGACGTCACGACGTAGTTCAAATGAAGTCCGTATGCGGTTTTCGGCTCGGGTGAGGTTGTGCCTGTCGCGCCAGGCCTGATGGCCGTCTTCTCGCGTTGGGGCACGCCCCCGTGATCCATAGATTGATCTGGCTTGGCCTGCTCGGGTGTATCTTGGAGCCATTGTCTATTTGCCCCTTACAGCGAGGTGGTGTGGGTTGGTGTTCGGCGTGGGTGGCTGCTTTGTCTCACCCGCGTGGTGGTCGGTCTGGTTCATCAATGTGGTCATGTTTCGACAAACTTTTTTTTGGGCATTGAAGGCCATGTTCTTCGGCGGCTAGGACCCAAGTCCATATGTCATTGAGTGTATCCTGTTCGGCTTGGAGCCGCTGCTACTTCTTTTTTAGGCTTCTTGCAGTGGCGATTAGTTGGCGGTTAAAGTGCTTCTGCTCGTGGGGTTCCTTTGGCACGATGAAATTTTTGTTGCCAAGGCTGACATCGTCCTCAGAGAGCGGTAGATAGTTACTATCTTCTGAATCCTCGTTCCTGACAAGATTGTCGGGGTTACCTTTCCCCTCCTCCACATCATCCTGTTCGGATGTGGGCTCGACAGGGGATTGGGGTCTTTGGCGTCCTTTGGAGTGTGATCGTCTCTGACCGGTATTACTATCCTCGCCACGATGCGATTTTGAGTGGCGTCGCTGGCATTGATGCTTCAGCGGTACCTCATCAGGTTTGTCCTCTATGGGTATGTCCACCATGTACACTTCGTATGTGAAGGTGGCCGTCCAACGTCCGGTAAACGGCGGGTCTTGGCCTTGTGCGTCTCCGGCATCGTCGTCCACACCGTCGATGTCTTCGGAGGTGTAATCTAGCATATTGGTTAAGTCCTCGATGGTGGCTATGAAGTGGGTGGTGGGTAGGACATAAAATTCCCTGTTTTCAGCCCCTAGTCCGGGATGGGCATAGTTTGGAGGTGATTCCTCTGTGATGGCGAGGGTCCACATCAAGTCTAGAGCCTCGTTCATGAGCGAGGGTTGGACGGGGAAACGAGAGTCCGCGGGCTGGCCAGGGCAGAGGCCTCTTGGCCACGCTTGGTGAGCGCGGGCTTCGACAGTTTGGAGGTAGAGTCCGGGGGCGAGTCCGGCCGTTCCATAATGGGGGAACCTAGCCTGACTCTGCGCTGGCCGAAGGCAGAGTTGCCTTTGGATCCTCGATTGCGAGTTTCATACCCGAGAGTCCAACGGGGTTCAAACTCCCATCTTCGGACCCAGCAATTTGCTCCGGATCTAAGGCCATAGTGGTAATCGGGGCCGCGAACCCTTCGAAGATCAAATCTCCATGGATACCAGCAACATAGTTTAGGTTCCCGAAACTGATCTGATGACCAAGGGCGTAGCTGTCGATCTATGCTAGGTGGCCAATTGAGTTGGAACACAGAGCAAAGCCGCCAAACACAAAAATCTGGCTGGGAAGGAAAACTTCCCCAGAAACGGCATCATTGCTAATGATCGAGCAAGTCATCGAACCTTCTATTGAAGAAACAGTGGAACACTCAATGAAATCACCAATGTTGGTGTCAAAACCAGCCGACCTCGGGTAGGGGTCCCGTACTATGCGTCTGAGGATCGAAGGTAATAGGAGACAGGGGAGACATGATGTTTACCCAGGTTTGGGCCCTCTTAATGGAGGTAAATCACTACGTCCTGCTTGATTGTATTCGATGAGTATAGGGGTTACAAGAGTTGATCTACCACGAGATCGTAATGGCTAAACCCTATACGTCTAGCCTATGTGAATTGTCTTAGCCTCTATGGACTAAACCCTCTGGTTTATCTAGACACCGGAGGGGTCTAGGGTTGTACAGAGTCAGTTTACAGAGAAAGGAAATAATACATCTGTACAGAGAAAGGAAATAATACATATGAATGCTAGGCTTGCCATCCACGCAAAGGAGAGTCCCATCTGGACATGGGGAAAGGTCTTCTGCCTTCTATCTTCACCGCCCACTAGTCCGGCCCATATCAAATTGTCCGGACACCCGAGGACCCCTTAGTCCAGGACTCCCTCCGGAACGTGTCACCTTTCTGTGCATAATTAAAATTTGAAATACAAGCACATGCGCCAGTGCACCAAAGTTGGTTGAAAAGTCACATGTGTGTCCTCGGGTAAATCTCTAGGTCACATGCAAGAAATGGGAATGAAGTTCAAACATCTGGGCATTGTGGCTCGGCTGGAAACATTGAGAAACTTGGTTTCTTAATTCCTGTAAATCCAAAACAAGCATGAAATCATGAAACTTGGCTTGGTGTCATGACATGGCACCGACATGATGTGGTAATTTTGCTATCCAATTTGCGAAGGCGCACACATTAACAGTCAACAAAGTCATTTTGGAACAATTGTTGTCACGTTACAATCGGAAACACAAGTGTTATTGAAAACGTGGGCGTTCTATTTACCATGTACGTGCCACCACGCATCCCTTTTCCATTAGCCATGAGATGCCATGCAGGGTATCTATTTGAGTACGGGAGGCATGTGATCATACCCATATGCCTGCTTATTGGGAGGAGAGCCCTTTGACCTCCATCTGTCGTCCACCTCTCTCCCAAGGTCTCCATTAATGGCACCCGAGCCTCTGTTTAATGGCGTGGCTATGTCTAACTCGACTGAGATTTAAGAGAGAAAGAAGAAAATCTAGAAAGAAAATTGTGCACGGATGTGGATGTAAGATCCAACGGGCCTATATAGCATCTACTGCGACTTATAGAGAGACTGATGAATATATAAGGACGACGACAGTGGATAATAATTGTCTTACATAATTAGGAAGATAGTTAAAAAAAGCCACATGCGGCTATTCCCAAAATACACAAGGGCAAAAGAAGAAAGAAGACAACGATCTATACTGCTGATCTCTACTTTCTTGATGCGTTGCTACAGGCTGCGGGAATTAGTTTCTGCAGCAAGCGGAGATGAGCTCTTTCGTGTCCTCAAGACGCTACTTGAGAAGATTCCTCCACCACCCTTTGGCACTCGATGCGGAGCATGTCATTCTCGTTCATAAGTTTCTTGACGATGACGCCGGTCCTCTTCAACAAGGCACTAGTATCCTCCTGCTGCTCTGCACTTCAGACGACCATCAGCCCCCTCGGCCTGGAGCCTCTCATTGCCCTCCCTTAGTTGTCGAATGATGCCGGTAGCCTATTCAAACGAGGCTTTCATGTCATCCTGCAACCTCACCCAGCCGGTGATCTGATCCATCTGGCTATGGACGATCGCATGCATGCGGCTATAAGAGTCGTCGCCTGCCCGCGAGACATTTTCCCAGGCCGCCGGGGCACGGCGGGACATCTCTGCTGCTTCCGCAACGCGGTCGGACTAGTGTGCTGCATCGATGGCGCGACAGGACCTTGGTGCTGCTTCAACGGCGTGGTAGGACCTCTATGCTACTACTTCCGTGCGGTGGGACATGCCGGCTGCTTTCGCGGCGAGGCGGGACATCTCTCGTGCTTCCACTTTGATGCTCGCCACTTCCTGGTGGTAATCTCTCGACCCAGAACTCTCACTGGCCATGATAGACACAAGGGAAGGATGCTAATTGACTTGTTTGTTTCCATGGATGAGGTGTTGAGCAGGAATGTGCAATCATCTTGGTAGAGTAGTATTTATAACCTAGTACTAACACGCTCTTAAGTGGGAAACCGTTTAGGTTGTGATCGTTGTGAACAGGTTTGCAATTAAATCTGGCATGGTAGTAGTATTTTGGAATGTGACGAGACGCAAGCTCAAAATTTATTGACGGTCCTAGTTTCGAAGTGCGGAACTATTCCCGAATGGGGTAACGTGGACACGTGTTCTCGGCCGTGGTGTAGCATATGCCATGGTAGTTCTTTTCTACTATTGTGTACGTGCAATAACTGGCACCGTCAGATACATATCTCACGGTTATTGGGGCGTTCGATAGGAATAGCCTCGTGGCGAGCTATAGGCTAGTCTTTTCTACAGACGCATTACACCTATCACTTGGGACTTCTCGCACGCACCATCTCTACCTCCGTAGGTCGATGCCACCCACATACACTTGTACTCCGAGTTTAGTACGTTATGCATGTCGGCATTCTGGGAACAGGGGTCCCCAGACTTGCCTGCCTACAGCCCACGGCGTGGCTTTGCTAGCAGGCCTGTACGGCTCATCTTCATCAACAAGGAATCAAGACCCTCGCGAGGGGCCAAGCCTCGCCAGGCGGACCACACAAGACCTCCTCAGGAGCGGCCTCACTAGGCTGGCTCGTGAGGGACGGAGAGTTCAAGGCAGGCAACCCTCATGAGGTTCTCATGAGGTTCTCGTGACGTGAGCCATGACGATCGAGACCAGGCAAGAGCCAACGCGCGCAGCGTCCTTGTTTCCTCTTTGCTGCTAAGGGGGCAAGCGCAAGCACGGACTACCAAGGCATCAAGCAAAGGTTTCCGTATTGGTGCAAAGAGACCAAGACCGGAAGGACGGCAAGGCGGAGGTCACTGTGGAGCACAAGACGGCGTCACGACCAGAGCCTTTGGCAGGCGAAGACTGTTTTGTCAGGATAGCTTGTACTAGTTGTCCCCCTTCGAATTGGCCGTTGTTGGCTCCGTTCCCGCTCAATATTTGGCGAGAGGACCAAGGCCACTATAAGTAGGACTAGCCACCACCATAGCTAGGGGGAGATGACCGGATCTTAGATTGGAGCCACCACATCCTTGTCCACCAAGCACAAGAACACCTGAACCTCAGGAGGCTATTCTTCCCCTTGTACAGTTCATCCTCAGCCCAAGAGGCAATCCACCACCACCACACTAGAGTAGGGTATTACACCACAACGGTGGCCCAAACCAGTATAAATCTTGTGTCCTTTGTGTTGAGAGTTCATCAAGTTAGTTTGTAAGATCTTAGCCGAGCTAGGACGTAGATCGGTAGGGGGGAGATCTTTGCGCGCACCCCAGAGTTTGAACCTTAAGGGTTTTGCTGGAACCCATGATCCGACATTTGGCGCACCAGGTAAGGGTACGCCGGAGTCTTCCTTCCGTCAACTGGTGCTCCACCATCTCCACGCCCGCTCCCCATGGAGGGAGCCCCTCCAGCCGGAGGTACGGTGCCTATGGTGGCGCTCGAGGGCTCCGAGCCCTTTCCCCCGCCTTTGCGGCAGGTGCAGTAGCCACCCAAGTTCAAGCCGGAGATGCTGTCACGCTACGACGGCGCGGCGGACTCGTAGGCTTTCCTGCTAGCATACGAGAAGGCCGTCCTGGAAGCCGGGGGCGACGACAAGATCATGGCCAACTGGTTCCCAATGGCCCTTGTAGGCACGTCGCGCGCCGGGCTCCTCCATTTGCCGAAGTTTTCTGTCGCCACCTACGAGGAGCTGCGCAACCTCTTCATCACTCGCTTCGGGGAACCAGCGGATCCCATTGTCGCAGCCCTTCTCGGTGGTTCCCAGGCACCACCCTCAGATTGGCATGTCAAGCCGTACTTTCGCCAGATCGGCGCCGCTTCCAAGCTCCCGGGGGCTCCACCCGACTGGCCCGCGCCTAAGGCCAACCTCACCTTCGACTCGGAGGATCATCCCGCCTCCACCGTCGGCTCGGGTGCGCTCCCGATGCTATGCGCGCCCACCATCTGCCACATATCCATCACCAAGATGCTCGTCGACGGCAACGCCGGCCTCAGTGTGATCTCCGTCGAAGTCTTCAGCCTCCTTCACGTACCGTTCGAGCGGCTCCGCCCTAGCAAGCCCTTCTCGGGGGTTGGCGGAGGCCCTGCCCGCTCCCTGGGGCAGATCCACCTCCCCGTGACCATCGGCACACGCGGCAACTACCGCACAGAGCTCATCAACTTCGACATCGCCCGCATTGGCCTCCCATACAACGCCATCCTCGGGTACCCAGCTCTGGCCCATTTCATGGCAGCAACCCATCCTGCTTATAATCTCATGAAGATGCCGGGGAGCCAGGGTGTTCTCACCATCAAATGGGATGCCAAGGAGGACATGGCGGCGCTGAAGCTTGCCCTCAAGGCCACCACGATAGCACGACCCGCCAACGCGGACACCTCCAAGGCCAAAGGAGCCGCACCAACCAAGAAGAAGCAGTTCTTCCCTTAGGATAAGACAGAAACCAAGCAACTGTTGCTCGAGGAGGACGGTTCCTCAGGGGCAACCTTTACCATAGGCGCCAACCTCGAGCCTGCTCAGGAGGGGGCGCTAGTGAAGTTTTTGCGTGCAAACAAGGGAGTGTTCGCCTGGGAGCCCGTTCAGCTGGTAGGGGTCCCAAGAGAGGTAATAGAGCACCACCTGAAGGTGTGCCCCAACATACGCCCCGTAAAGCAGAAGGCAAGGCGGCAGTCCACAGAGAAGCAAGCTGTCATCGTCCAGGAAACCGGCAAGTTGGAGGCTGCGGGTGTCATTCGCGAGTTTCGGTACCCCGAATGGCTAGCGAACCCCGTTGTCGTCCCCAAGAAAGGCGAGAAGAAGCGGATCTGCGTCGACTTCACCAACCTCAACAAGGCCTGCCCCCAAGATCCATTCCTGATTCCACTCATCGACCAGATCGTCGACTCCACCGCCGAGTGCAACTTGCTATACTTCCTGGACGCGTTCTCAGTATATCACCATATCAAGATGGCGGTAGAAGATGTGGAGAATACGGCCTTCCTGACCCCATGTGGGGTGTACTGCTACACTTGCATGCCGTTCGGGCTATGCAACGCGGGCGCAACCTTCCAGCGGCTCATGCACATCGCCTTAGGGCGGCAGCTCGGGAGAAACGCTGAAGCCTACATGGACGACATCGTGGTGAAGTCTCGGGAGGCGGGGACCTTGATCCAAGACCTGGAGAAGACCTTTGAAGGCCTTCGCCAGGTGGACTAGCGGCTCAATCCGAAGAAATGCGTGTTTGGCGTCCCTTCCGGCAAGCTGCTGGGTTTGCTAGTGTCCCACAGGGGGATCGAGGCAAACCCAGAGAAGGTCAAGGCCATTGAAGACATGAGTCCACCACAGACCCTCAAGGAAATGCACAAGTTGGCTGGTAGGGTGAATGTGTTGGGGCGCTTCATCTCCAAGCTGGGAGAGCGCACCCTACCCTTCTTCAAGCTAATGAAAAAGAAGGGCCCATTCAAGTGGACCCCGGAGGCCGACCAAGCTTTTCAAGACCTCAAGAGATACCTGACCAGCCCTCCAGTGATGGTGGCACCGCGACCTCGTGAGCCCCTAGTGCTCTATCTTTCCGCCACCCCATACTCAGCTAGCGCAGCTCTGGTGGCAGTTCGGGAAGAACACCAAGCCAAGCGCGCATCACGCCGTGCCGCACCTCCAGCAGAGACGACGCAAGACCAGAAGGGCGCCACATGGGCCGTAGCAGCAGTGGCAGAGGATCAGGCTCGGCAGGACGACGCCCCCAAACTCGCAACGAGTTCGGCAAGCAATCAAGCGTTGGGGTCTCTACCTCCTCGGGAGGCACCCCAGCTTCCGGAAGACGCAACCCTCGTCGAGCACCCGGTGTACTTCGTCAGCACGGTGTTGCGGGACGCAAGAGTGCGGTACCCCATGCCTCAGAAGCATCTACTCGCTCTCCTAGTGGCCTCGCGAAAGCTGTGGCACGACTTCCAAGGCCTCCCCATCAAGGACGTTTCAGCTTACCCATTGGAGAGACTTCTCAGGATCCCCAACTCTGCCGGAAGAGTCGCTGAATGGAACATCAAGTTGCAAGCATTCCAGTTGGAGTTCAGTACTACCAGGGTCATGAAGGGTGCCGCGCTCGCTGATTTTGTGGAAGAATGGACAGATGCCCCGGCGATTGAAGAAGGCGAAGACCGGTCCCTCTTGCCGGGAAGCGAGGCGCCTGACTGCTGGGTCATGTATTTCGATGGTGCAGTCGCGCGCCAGGGTGCGCGCACTGGAGCAGTACTCATCTTGCCCACATAGGACAAGCTCTACTACGTCGTGCAACTCTGCTTCCAGTAGGGCGAGAAGGTCTCCAACAACATTGCAGAATAAGAAGGCCTCATAGCCGGCCTAAAGGCTGCGGCGGCGCTGGGTGTGAAGCGTCTCACTATCTGGGGCGACTCACAGCTCCACGTCAACTTCTCCAAAAAGGTATACGAGTCGAAGGACGAGCACATGGAAGCATACCTCGCAGAGGTGCGCAAGATGGAGAAGCAATTTCTGGGCCTGGAGTTGCAGCACGTGCCCCGTGGCGCCAACAAGGAAGCTGACGACATCGCTAGAAGAGCGCCCAAGCGACCACCCAGGAGCCTGGCATCTTCGAGGAGCGGCTCTTCAAGCCATCGGTAACGCCACCGCTTTCAAGAACAGCTCAGCCTCGGGAGGAAACCCCGCAGCCTCCTGCCACAGGAACCCCAGCCTGTGGCCCGTCCTCAGGATAGCGCCTACTCCTGGCGCTTGAGCCCCAGGAGGGATGTTGGACAAAGGAATTCAAGGAATATCTGATGCAAGGGGCGTTGCCAGAGAAGGAGGAGGACGCGGAGAGCGTGGCCCGTCAGGCCACAGCATACTGCTTCCAGGATGGTGAGTTATACAAGAAGCGACCAATTGACATTTCACTGCGTTGTATCTCCATGGAGCAGGGGAAAGAGCTGATAGATGACATACACGACAAGGACTATGGTCACCACTCATCGTTGTGAACCCTCGTCGGCAAGGGATTCCAAAGTGGATTCTATTGGCCTACGGAGCTCAACGATGTGGCTGAGCTGGTGAAGTCCTGCGAGGCATGCCAATTCCATGCCAAGCAGATCCATCAGCCAGCTTAGGGTCTCCAGACCATTCCACTCCCGTGGCCGTTCGCAGTCTGGGGGCTGGATATTCTGAGCCCGTTCCCTCAGGCGCCTGGGGGCTATAGATACCTCTACGTCGCCATCGACAAGTTCACTAAGTGGCCGAAGATTGAAGCCCTCTGTGCCTTCTCCTCATCCAAAGCAACCAGAGGCAGGCTGACAGCTGTAATGGCAAACCGTGTTTCTTCTTGTGCCTGTTCGTAGAGATCCTGAGGGAAGAATAGCTGGCGGCCCCGCGAGTCTCCTTTCCTCTCATGCAATTCGCTTGGGCAATAAAGGGGGGCTCCTGAGCATCATGACTCGGGAGCTCTTACTGGCTCTCTAGCCCTCACCCGCTGGCCTTGACCATGGCATCGCGACCTGCCATACCAGCATCGGTTGAGCTTGCTCAAGGGCCGGGACCTGAGGACGTAGAGCACTAAGGAGAGGATGAGGGGAGGGAAACTCGTATGGGCCAGCCTAGCTATGCTGCACGAAATAGGCGCGCAACCCTAGCGCAACGTCAGGAGTCACCACGAAATCAACGAGATAAGTCCCGCACTCGAATGGGCTAAATGTTTGGGCCTAATGGTCACTCACGCCTTGCCGCAGCCCCGTTGCGGCCACGTCAACTTCCTTTCTCACCTTACCATGGCTGCTTGAGCACTAAGGGGGACCTCCTGAGCATCGCGCCTCAGGGGCTCTTACTGGACCTCGGGCCGCACACCTCCTGGCCTTGACCATGGCACGCGACCTGGCGTACCAGCGACGGTTGTAGCCTGTCTTGGGACCGATACCTGTCGGCGTAGAGCAACAAGCTATCGCGAGAAGAGAAAGGGAGGACCAAGCCTTAACGGGACATGCGTTCACCAAATTCTCATAACAAGGAAGATAAGCAAAAAATACATTACGGACCCTTACATGCCCCCACAGGGTAATTCATGGTTCATTGCCGTGGTGGACGCCATCATCAACAGTGGGCCACGGGAGGCCGGCGCCATCCCCATCCATATCAGTGGCGGTGACGGCCGGACGCCGCAGCCCTGCCCCGAGCGCGGTGAGAGCTCGGGGGCACGTAGCTGTCGTCGCTCGTCTCTCGAGTCTCATATAGCTCAGGAGAGCTGCTGGACTCCCAAGGGCTGCTGTTGCTGGAGTGGTCGCAAGCGGGGCGCGCATCAGCCGCGCGCTCCTCTCCGGAGCAGCACTCCAGGCGGCGGCCCTCGGCATCAAAGTCCTTGAAGAAGAGTGTGGAGACTCCGTCATACTCAAAGTGGATCGCGAGGGCGCCCCTCGAACGGCAGACCCACGCGATCTCACCCCAACCGCGCGTCATGAAGATCTTGCCGGTGGGGACCGCTTCGATCTTCGCTCCGGTCACTGGAGCGCTGTAGTCGGCGTGCTGCAGCCAGAGCTCGAGAGGACCCCTCGGCGGCATCACATCGGAGAAGAACCGCCGGAAGCGGATCCAGGAGCTCGGAGGCATCAGCGCCCATAGCACCAACTCGTGCGACGAGTCCACAACGTGAACCCCAGGGGCGATGGCACGCGTCGCCGTGGTGTGGCGACTCTGTCTGCGGCATGGGCAGCGCTGCTCGTCACTCTGTTCTCCCGAGCCCTCGGCTTGGGCATACAAGGGTAGCGGGTACCCCGAAGGAGGCCGCTCGCACCAAGGCCTCGACACCAGCTGCATCGCCGCCTCATCATGGTGATGGATCAACCTCTTCTTCGGTGTAAGAGGCCCCGGATCATCGCGGGGAGCCTCTCCTTTCTCTTCAATAGAAAACTTTTTGATGGGCGCCATTGTTGACAGCAGTGGAGCGAGGAGGAAAAAGCAAGAAAGAGAGGAAGAGATGGGCAACGGGGGCTCCGCCGCCCTCCCCATTTATAGAAAGAGAAGGCCAACCGGCGTCCCCCATGATCGCAGGTAATGATGGTTTCCTTGCATGTTGCAGGGACTTGTCAAGTCATGCAGTTGCCGAGGCAACATGGGGAAGCGGAGACGCCCACGTCCAATCAACCGCCCCGCGTCAATCGAGGCCTCAGGCTTTTGAGGCTCGCGGTGCTCCTAACTTGGCCCTTGGCTTCACCGTGAAGCTAAGCCCGAGCGCACCTTGGGCCCGGGGGCTACTGTCGGTGTTCTGGGAACGGGGGTCCCCAGACTTGCCTGCCTGTGGCCCGCGGCGTGGCTGAGCCAGCAGGCCGTACGACCCATCTTCACCAACAAATCACCCAAGACCCTCGTGAGGGTCCAAGCCTCGCGAGGCGGACGACGCAAGACCTCCTCGCGAGTAGCCTAGCTAGGCAGGCTCACGAGGAGCGGAGATATGAAGGTGGGGTAAACCTCGCGAGACCCTCGTGACGTGAGCCATGATGCACGGCGCCTGGCGGGCGCCAGCGCTCGTAGCGTCCTTGTTTCCTCTTTGGTGCTAAGGAGGCCAGCACAGGCGAAGAGTACCGAGGCATCAGGCAAAGGTTGCTAAATTGGTGCAATGAGACCAAGACTAGGAGGACGGCAAGACGGAGGTCATCATGGAGCCCAAGACGGCGTCACCACCAGAGCCTTTGGTAAGCGAAGACCACTTTTGTCAGGATAGTTTGTACTAGTTGTCCCCCTTCGAATTAGCCTGCCATTGTTGGCTCCCTTCCCGCTCGATATTTGGGAAGAGGACCAGGGCCCGTATAAATAGGACTAGCCACCACCTTAGAAAGGGGACGGATCATTCAGACCACACACCTCAACCTCAGGAGGCTGTTCTTCCATTGAACTGTTCATCATCAGCCCTAGAGGCAATCCACCACCACCACACTGGACTAGGGTATTACTCCACAACGATGGCCCGAACCAGTATAAATCTTGTGTATTTCGGTGTTGCGAGTTCGTCGAGTTCACCCGCGAGATCTTAGTGAGCTAGGGCGTCGATTGGTGGGAAGGAAAGACTTCGCGCGCACCCCAGTTTTCGAACCTTAAGGGTTTGCCGGAACCCCACTTTGGACACCATGGTTCGCACTGCTCTGACGTGAGTAGTAGTACTAGTATATACCACATGATTATTTGCTCCTTCTTACTATGTACTTCGCCGATATGTGGGAGAGCCAGCATCCGGGTCGACGTGTCATGCACCAGATTAGAGTGCGGAACATAAGGGGGGCATCACCCCGGTCATAGCGCCAGTAATTCATGACTATAGTGAGTAGTGATATCACAACTCTTTCTAGCAGTAACGCACCGTAAAATCGCACAACCTGACCTTTCCAGCAATAAGTATGTTCAATCCGCTACTTCCTCACCCTCCTCGCCTCTTTGTTAAACTGCCTATGCGAAAACTTCTGTGTGTACTGCCCGGGAAAAGCCCCGCCCTCAACATTTAACTATGCAAAAATAGTTTGACCTTGTTCGTTCTATATAAACTCTAGTA
This sequence comes from Triticum dicoccoides, assembly GCF_002162155.2. Classification (NCBI taxonomy): domain Eukaryota; kingdom Viridiplantae; phylum Streptophyta; class Magnoliopsida; order Poales; family Poaceae; genus Triticum; species Triticum dicoccoides. Next base: position 392,968,330 of record NC_041386.1, read on the forward strand.
CTGAATGTTTATTCACCCGTGGGGTTGTTCAATGAATGGATGGCCGGGGAGCACAAGTGAACAATATTACTACTAGTGGTAAGTAGGAGTCGGACAGTTAGTCACCTTAAAAAGAGAGTTTCTTTTTTATAATGCCATGTACACAAATTGAAACACTTGTTGTGGAGAGAAAAACATAATCACTCCACTATATAAGGTCTCCGGGACGCTCCTGGCGTGGCTCTCTCAGAAGGATCCATAGGCTCCTCGGGAGGCCCAGAGCCCGCGAGCTCCTAAGGGTTTGCCTCAAGAGAAAGGTGCGCCAACAACCTCACGACCCACTCAAGGCCAGCTAGGATCAAGATAAGTCACAGCGACAACCCTGCTCAAGGGCTGGTAAGCTCATGAAAGGGTGTTTCAGGTTCAATTTTAAAACAAGAAAAAGAAGAATAGAACATTATTTACATACACGAGGGGCTCCCCCTCCAAAATGCTCTCACGCCCCGCGGGGCCTTGCGCCAGTCTTTGCGTGCAGGTTCAAGGCGAAGAAGTGCGGGCTTGACTGGACATGCTACTCGCGGCATCACCTTGTTCACTCTCGTACGTGCTGCTAGCGCTGTCGCTAGCGTCGTCTTTGTCGTCATTGACCGCACCATCTGCATCCACCGCGGCCACCACCGCGTCATCCTCGGTGGTGAACGCCCTAACCAGGGCGTCCACATGATTGTCCACCCAGTGCGACAGGTTTTCCGGGATAACCCCGGGCACTAGGGTTATGGCGGCATCAAAATGAAAGTGGGGGTCGAGGTTCTGAAGATGACTGAAGACATGTGAGAATGCGCGCCCAAGGAGGCCTTGACTCATCTCCTCGACGAGCTCGTGAGCCCTTGCAGCATGATCCTCCAGGTGCGTCACGACTTCGGTAAAGAAGCAGAGGTGGCTGGCGTAATCTTCCATGCGGGGATGGTGGACGTTCTCCTTGAGGGAGCATGGGGGCGTGCTCACGCTGTAGTGCTTGCCGACTACACGCCTCCTCCCTGTTCTGTTGCTCGAGGTACACGACGCCATCAATCTGCTATTGTAGCAAGAGCAGATCGGCACGAGCGGAGGCCAGGTCGGCCTGGGCAGAGACCTGAGCCGCCGCCGCGGCCTTCTCTCATCGCTCTGCCTCGTCCAGCCTTGTCCTGAGGGTGGCGGTCCTGCCCTCAACCTCGGCCTCTAGGAACTTCAGCCTCAGGCTCTGCTCATTGGCAAGATATGCACGAACCTTCAGCACCCTCCGGTCAACCTCCTCCGGAATCCTGGCCTCGCGCATGGTGACGGCATCCTCAGTCGAGGCCACTTGGCGCTCCCTCACCTCCAGCCACTCATGCTCCAGGCTGCGCAATAGCCTCCTCATGCTTCATGATCTCCTTCTCTTTGGAAGGAGCTCCCATCATCGACGCCAAGACGGTCCTGCATGCCTTGATCAGCTGCTCGAGGGCAGCATTCAAGGCTAGAAGCTCGTGTACCCGCTTCTTGGCGCTCTCGCGATAGTGATCGGCCTCCCTCGCCTCCTCCAAGGCCCGAGTGCTTGCCTTGCGGGATGCCGCGAGAGCCACTGCGGCCTTTGCCTTGTCACACTCGTGCTGAAGCTGCCCAAGGTTGATGGGGACCTTCAATTGTTGCCACTCATGAGCCAAGCGGAGGTCCTCCATCTCAAGGCGAGCGTCAACTGCCATGAGCTCTTCTCTGAGGCGGCTCAACGCATCCAGCGCACCCTGAAAGAGCTCGTGGCTTATGACGCCACGCCCGTGCACAAGCTCCAGTGCATGTCCAAGTGTGTCCTCCGTGCCAAGGGTTCCTGGGGAAGCTCGAGCTAGCCCGCTTGCCCCAGGCAGGGAGCTTGAAGCCGGCACCTTCCCTACCACCTTGCGAGCTTCGGCAAAGGTGCTGGGAGACGCGGCCTCACCGCCTAAAGACAAAGCCGGTGCTGGGGTCGCCCAGCCGTCGGCGATGACCATTGGCGAAGTCCTTGGCACGCCAGCTACGCCCCAGGCCGGGGTCCGAAGAAGTGATGCCAAGAAAGCTTGATCAAGGCCCTAGGTCGGCACGTCCGGCTCCAGAGCGGACCTGGGGCCCTGCGCAGCAGTCCGGCAAGCAGAGCTCAGGATCAATGGCGAGCCCACGGCCGGTGCGGACCGCACCTCAGGAGATCTCGTCGCTCCATGCGAGGGGATCCTGAAGAGCCATCAGTACAAAAAAGACATTTCCGTGATGATACGTGTTCGTCACAGTAGGTCACGTTTTCTGTCATGCATGTACATCCATGACAATTTTGTGACAGAATCAAGATAGTCATACCTGTGCTGTCGTAGAAGTGTTCCATGACATTACCAAAATTACCATCACTGAAGTGTCCACTTCCATGACATCATAGAAGTGCTTCCGTTAAGGGTGACCGACACGTGGCATCGACCGTAACGGGTCGCCGTTAAGCTATCCGGTCCGGTTTTGGATCCGATAACCCATTAACTTGGCATGGCCCAATAGAGGCGCATTCTGGTGAAAAGGCCGGACTAGCTAAAGGCGCACCATGTTTTTTCAGACACTAGTGGGCTGGCCCGTTAGTATCCTGCCATCCTTTGGGCCAAATTGAGACCCATCGTAGATCAGGCCCGTTCATATCCTGCCGTGTTTTGGGCCAAATTACGGCCCATTAACAGGCCACTATTCTTTTGGGCCCATTCTAAGACAGGTTTGTATTTCAGCCTGTTAAATGCATGTTAACCAGTTCGGCCCGATAATAATTTCAGCCTGTTAGCGGCCCATGGTGCATCTGGGACGCTGTCGGCCAGGTTTAACTTTAGGCCCTTTAATGTCCCATGCAGAAACTAGGCTATTTCTTGCCTGAAGTAACTTTAGGCCTCTTAACGGACCCATAGTCTTCGTGGATAAATTTCCGCCCAATAGGCCTATCGACTTGTTAATGGCTCGTGGAACAATTGGGCCTAATTACACTCAGCGTTGAATCAGGCCTGCTTATAGCCCATCTGATAATGGCCCACGAAACTTTTGGGCCTATGGCCTGCATGGATACCAGCCTGCTTAAAGCCCATAATTTTATTGGGCCAAACTGGCCCGAGATATATTTTGGCCTATTAACTGGTCATCCTATTTGGGCCAAACATGGGCCTTAGGCAGTTTCGGCCTGTATTGGCCCGTGATTTTTTCAACCCTAGCTAGCCCAATCTAGGTTTTAGCCTATTAAAAGCCCATGGTATTCTCTGGCCCAGCTGGCTAGAACTTTACTCGGCATGTTAAAGGCGAGAAACTACTGTAGGTTTAGACCTGCTAATGGCCCAAGATGATTATAGGCCCATGTTTTGGCCCATATGAGTAACGGGCCGTCCTGAAGATCGACAACACTGAGATCCACTGAACCTTCCGGCCCAAATTACAGCATACTAAACAAAGAATAAACCTAGACTATACAATAAAGATATTATGGGATATTACATCCACTGGGAATCAAAGTTCCCTACCGGTGATAATAAAGCGCAACGTGACCGCGGATTACATACACTGGGCATCAAAGGTCGCCACTAGTGCATATAAACACGCCGACAAAAGAATATACAAAACTGAGAGCACTTCAGAAGGCACTAGGACTTTATAGGATGGGCCCCGCAAGCAGCTGAACAAGCTGATAAGATCTCAGTTGTGTCAGTGATAGATGCTCCATCCCTAGCTATAGGGCACGATAGTGCACATGGCAGTCCTCTGACATCTTCTTTGCATCTTTGACTTCAAGTCAGAGCTGAGCTGAAGCAAGCTTTTCTGCTTTAAGTTGGTACTGAAGCAGTCGAACTGATTGAGGTAGCGACTGCACAGAGGTTGTCTCACACCTGCTGTTTAGTAGCTTCAACTCACTGTCTTCATCAAGACAGGACCTTGGGGTCCTCTCACTGTCCTCAATATTATTTGCCTCACTATCTTCCCTGAAGTTCTGCCTGGCATAAGAGATGTGACTCTAAAAGAGAAAAAGGAGGCATGTAACATGTTTCACAATTATATAAGCAAAAAATGGATCTGTTCTACATAGGGAACATGTTTTTACAACTACAATTTAAAACAGGTAGTTTTTGCAAACATCCAATCAGATGTAAACAGAAAAGTAAACAATAGTGCATGAAATGACGCCAATCCAACTCTATACGAGAACAAAGTTTGAAGGCTTGAGAAGGACAAACTTACATTACAAGTTAACACGAGATGGACAAAGCCCATCTCCATTTGATGGAAGGATAATTCAATAAATTCCCCAAAGAAAATTCTTATAAGCGTTGCCATTTTTCTACAATTTGCAAAGAGTAAATATAGATCAAATAATATCGAAAGAAACAGAGGATAATGAAGCTCAGGTGTAGACTGATGATACATAATCAAATAGAAATTAATTAAGTACAGGGTTACAAGGCAAAAGGTACTTACAAGATGAATGCAGACATCAACGTGTGTAGTGGCATTTACTTTATTCAACATTTTGGTAAGAGTAAATGTAGATATGACAATTTGGAGAAAGTGGAGGGCAGGGCAGATAATGCAAAGTAATGCTAGACAAACAACTATCTCGTGATGCAAGTACAGTAATACCACCATCGTCTATTATTACTTGTTGCTCAAATCGATGTATCTAGCACTATTAAGTTCTAAATACATCCAATTGATCAACAATTAATTCAATACAGAGGGAGTACATGACAACAGGTACATACATGAGCAATCCAAAACTTCGTAACCATTTTGTTAATTCTACATTTATCTAAGAGTAAATATAGATCTTATAATTTCAAGCAAAGGGAGGATAAAGAAGCGAACATTTACAGTGATGCTACATAATCAAACAACAATGAGTGTACGCATGCTGACAAAGGGCAAGAGGTACTGACAAGAGCAATGGAGAGCCTTGTATTGTTGTGAGATCCTATGATCCTTTGAGCAAGGAGCTTCATCTGAAATTAGTTTTCATACAAATTGAGAAGGTAGGGCACGTGTAGAAATTTAGGAGTTCAAATTTTGAATTGATATCATAGACAGTACCTGACACTAGGTTGTCAGTAGTTCTAATAGGGGTTTGGCCAGTGGAGTAGGGGTAGAGTGTGGTACATTTGGGCATGTGTTTTCTGTGGCTGCTGATCTATCTGATTTATAAGGTATCACTACCTTTTCCAAATACATAGTTTGTACTCCTTGAGGATTTGCACTCACACTCTTCCTTTTGGACATCTATTATGAAAGAACAACATTTGACTGGAAAAACATAGTATGACGACACATGGAATAGGTACAGAAAATGGATAGGTATGGCATATACTCATATATGATGCTTAACCTAAGCAGATGGTGTAACAAAGTAGAAGTAATGCAAGAGGTCGGATGCAAAATATGTGCGACCAATACAACCTTGCCATGTTAGAGCAAGCACCTTGATGGGTGAATAAGATAGGCATCCTCCACCATGCCATGTTTGTTAGCCAGTGGATTGTTCCGCAATATTCCTCTCGTCCGCCCATTCTCATATTCATTTTGATAATGTTCAGTATGTGACATGCATGAAAACGTAAAAACAAGTGAGATTATCTTTGTAATACAGAAGTGATTCTAATCCAATACTGCCTCCTTGTAAAACCCTTTGGGCTATCTGTGCAATTCTTCTGAGAGATGCCACGCATGTTGTAACTTGGTGTGTGCATTAATATAATGTGGCCTACTACTCAAAATATGAGAGCTCCAGAAGAGATGATACTTCGCAGATGACAGCTTCAACATATAGTAAAGAAAAACAAGTCGACCTGACCTGACAGATTCAAACTATACTAAGGGAGAACAACTCGACCTGACCAGTCGACCGCAAATATCTCTGCTACTCTTCCCAACAAGGAACATACTTATTAAAGAAGAGAAGAGGATCATCTTAAAGAAGAGTAGAAGAGCAGGCAAATTGAAGATATTACTAGTGTTTCTATACAATGTCGGTTGCCCACCCATGATGAACCAGAGCACATAGAGAAATAGTATTCCTTCCGGTCTCTCATTATGTGGCTCACATGCATTTCGAAACTAAAGTAGGAACATTTAGCTGACCAATTAAATATCTCTCAGTTTTACTAATATCAGCATAATATCAAATCTGAATTTGTACAACTAAGCTTGTTTAGCTCGATGGGTGGAGAAGTGCTATTACGACATGAACCACGTAGGCTGATCATGGTCATCATAAAATGGGGAAACCGTAAGCATGATGAGTATAGTGTTGACCGTGGCAATGGGATGTCAGATCTGAAGTTGCAAGCCATGCAAAGGGTAGCTAGCAACCGATCTTTGCTTTGAAATAACAACTAAGATTGGGCATGGACAATAAAGTACAGTCAACAAGTGACAAAGGAATGCAATTCTGCTATCTCTCCATATGTCGTGACATGCATTTGGAAACTCAAGTGGGACCTTTAGCTAACTAATTAAATGTGTCTATTAACTAATATTAGTATCATATCACAATCATATTTGAACAACTAAGCCCTGTGTTGTTTAGCTTGATGGGTGGAATCATGCTAGTACGACAGAAAGCACCTACGCAGATCATAGTAGAGTAGATAAAAGGGGAAAACCCTAAGCATCAAGAGTAAAATCAGGAAAGTGGAACTAGTTGGACCAATGGGTGGCACACATGCTTTTCGAAACGCATATAGGAACATTAGGTGATCAATTAAACGTTCTCTATTTTAGTAATATGAGTATCATATCAGATTCATATTTCAACACCTAAGCTTTGGAATTATGAATGGCATGTTGTTTTGCTTGATGGGTTGAGGTCTTCAGGAGTAGTGCTAGCATGACACGAAGCACCTACGATGATGGTAGTGAATATAAAGGGGGGAAACCATAAGCTTTATGAGTATAGTTGTGGCACCCCGGCTCAGAGAAACCGGAACGCCCCATATTCCAGCCCATAGATCAAGGAGAAGTCTCTGGAATACGACACTGCTTGACATAGAACAAATCAGCTCTTATTAAAAGAATAATAATACAAGGGTCTGATGTTACAAAGAAGCACACCAGCACGGCGACACCACGTCTGCGATACTGCACTTGCTCTATGCTGGCACCGAAACAACTCGTAGTAGCGGAATACTTCTAGCAGCGGAACAACGGCGAAGGTGGTGAACTCCACTCCGCAGGGACTCTGGCTGGGACACGATCTAGCTCGCACGCACGGCAACCATCGACAAGCAATCAAGCAATCATGGCATCACCTGCAATCTGGCATGACACGCCAGGTCAGTACATTGAATGTACTTGCAAGCTCACAACAACCATAAACATCAAGGCAAGACAATAACATAGCATTTAACAGGTTAATTAAATTAACAACTATTATGATGAAACAACTACTAAGCATGGTATGAAACTGATACAATACTAATAAATCACCATCTCAGATCTCCATAACCACATCACTCTTGGCTAACTGGCCAAGCAATATACCATCTCAATCACCTCGTGATCCAAACCAAACGGTGATCTTTCCGGCGATCACTACCATGACCAACACTTGGTTTCAAACGGTGATCTTTCCGGGGATCACTACCATGACCAACACTTGGTCTCAAACGGTGATCTTTCCGGCGATCACTACCCTAATCAACACTTGGTCTCAAATGGTGACCTTTCCGGCGATCACAACCATGACCAACACTTGGTCTCAAACGGTGATCTTTCCGGCGATCACTACCCTGGCCAACACTTGGTCTCAAACGGTGATATTTCCGGCGATCACTACCAATCTTTACTACTCAAAATATCAACATATAAATCACCTATAAGTCATTCCGTCATGTGAGTGTTGATCGAACGGTGTGACCTAGTATGAACCCATTCCCATGACCAAGGACGTTGCTATCGATAGTTTAAATACACTCTGCAGAGGTGGCGCACTTTACCCACACCATGGAACCCATGGCCTTGCACTCCCATTCGGGTGGACCAACGGCGGGTCTACCAAAGACACACAACCACCGTCGTGGCCAAAACAATAAACCGTCCCAAACAGGGACACGTGCACATAATAACAACAACAGGAACACAAGGTTATGTCTGCTTACCGGGCTAGGGTACCGCACGCCCATAACCATCCCTCGTTGGAGGCACCGGCGAGAGGCACGACAATAGACCGCATTAGGGCCTTCCCATAAAAGGCAAATGTGGTTGCACTTGAAAAAGCCCGGTTCGGTGGCACCTGACCAACTTAATGATGGAATTTATCCCCAAAATATAATAGTAATGCCTGATACTCTGATATCATCTATCTACCTATGATCCAAGTCATAGCAATATCCAACAAATAATCCAAAGCTGAATATCGTATTTCCAAAATACTCCGAGGACAACATAACACGACAATCATGACGAATCCAATAATGATAAGACTACTACTCAAATACCAAGAACTAACTATCCAGCTATGATCCACATCAAGGATCATCTCCAACATCATACTCCAAAACATAATATCATCTAGCATCATGATGAAAATAACACTAGCCACTAATAATCCAAAGGCAACATGATATCCAAAGTAATGCTCCAAGATAATACTAGATACCATCATGAAAATAATCATACTATCCACTAAGGATCCAGAGGCACATGATATCCAAAGTAATCATCAAAATATAAGCCCTAGAACTCCAAGCAATATCATGGCAATATCAAGATCAAAACAATACTCCGAGAAATGGCATGAACAAATCATACATAGCTAATGCAATATTTTAAACAAGTTCAAATAACTTAAACCATTTCACTGCATTGCAATCATGCTAATGGAGGGTGTGGCTTGCTTGGGGTGGAAGAAATCAACAAGAAGAAGTGCGAGATGCTCGTGGAAAGAATCGCCGGAAAACGTACTCTCTCGGAGGGGGCTGAATAAGGGAAGGGGCAAAATGGTCATTTTTAGAATTTCAAAACATGGTGAAAATGTTTCCATTTGAACTGGCTCGACGAAACAAAGAAGTGGGCATTGGAATCACCTGATTTGAAGTTGCGGTTGAAAAGTTATAAAGTGTTTTCTACCGGGGACCTATCTGTGAAAAGATTCCTACAAATAGGCCCCTGAGTGAGAAAACAGAAAACACATTTTAGGAGTTACGTCTTCGGAACTGAGAAAGCGCATTTTGGAATAAAGCAGAGGCAGAATACGCCTACTTTGCGGGAAAACGTACTTTCTGAAGTACGCTTCCACTTAACCACGTGGACAGTGACGGGGCCGGGCGTGGGGTCGCTGACGTGCGGGTCCAACGGGGTGGGGCCCGTCACTTATCCATGCTGGACCGGGACGGGTCAATGCTGTGTGGCTTACAGGTGGGGCCCACGACTGACTCCTATCCTCCCTCCTTCTTACTTCTTCCCCGTGGTGGGCAGAGGCAGAAACGAGGCCGCGCGGCACTGGCCCCGCCGTTCCCGGCCACCTCCGGCCGAGCTGCAGGTACCTGCGAGTGCAGGAAGAGGAGCTACTCCCGCCTGGAGCAGAAGTAGGCGCCGGGGAGGGGTGTGGCCGCGACATCGCGTGGTGGCAGAGAATCCATGGTGGTGGCCGGACTAGGGGACTCGCGGCCACGATCAATCCGGTGCCGAACTAAGGGGTGGGGGAGGGGAGCCGGACTAAGGGGAATCCTCTGGTGGTGGTAGAGTGGAGGGAGAACCTCGGGCTTGAGCCCATTTAGGCCAAAACCGAGGCGGACATGGCGGCCATGAAGGAGGAATGAGGGGCTCTGGAGCTCGGGTGAGTAGCTAGGGAGGGGTAGTGAAGTGAGGGGGAGCGGTTGGTGAGCTCAGGAGGGATCGGGGATGGCTATTTATAGCCGGGCAAAGGGCACGGGCTCGGATGCCGCCGGGCATGTCCGGCCGAGGCTCTAACGAGCTCATCGAGGACAACGGGGAGGGAAACGACGGTCGGTTATTGCACATCTGTGGGCGCATGGCGACGAGAGCTGACGGTGGGCTTACGGAGGGGGAAGTGGCTCCAGGAGGACCTCGACGATGCGGGCTAGCTGCTGGGCACACTCACGCGCACGAAGACAACAAGAGGGGGAAGGGCCCGAGCAAGAAGCCATCCAGGGCGCGGCCAACGTCAGCAGAGCGCGCGGACTATGGTGCCATCATCGTAGTCACCATGTGAACTGGGGCATTCAATGCTCTACAGCACCCAAAACGTTGTCTAGCTGATAGTCCATCCAGGGGAGGTTGCAACTGAGGTGGTAGATCAGTGAAAAGTGGTCTGGTTAAATGGTAATCATCGCCTGAAGTTTACTTTAGTAAATTTGACCATGCACTGGTGATCAACAGGGAAGTGCTTAGGCCAAAAGGATTTTTCTGAGATGGTTAGCTTAAGGACAATGAGTCTGGAGAGTTTGAGGGGAAATGTACCATTAATTAATATGGTTGCTCTGTAACTACGATTATTGGTCCAGAATCAAAATCATGATGGTTCACTCACACAGAGTGACCAATGGATATGAAATTTTGCAAGGCTTAGTGATTCGGCCAGATAAAGGTGCTGTAACAATTTCATACCAATTGGTTTTACTAAAATGGTACTTCCTTCACAGCTATTCCCCCTGTCCAGAAACTTGCAAAAATTCTAGAGAAATATTGGCTTTAATAATTGATGCAAAATTTGGTGGAGAGAAGTTCTTTGGGTAGGAGAATGCTCTAGTAAATTTTGAGGCAAAATGAAGCAATATAAAATATACTTGCTTCACAACCTAAAAATATTGACAGAAACAAAGATTTGATGTTCTGCTCACATAGATCAAGGGATGGAGTTGAAATTTGTAGGACTGGGATAAAATGAGCACATGAAGGAGTGTGCAAAATTTCAACTCATTTGCATAACCCTAGCTAGCACTTCCTTCACAAAGGCTTCCCTCATACAGGAACTTTGAAAAATCACTGAGGAAGTTTGGCTAGGCAAATAAATTTGAATTTTGGCACAAGTCAATAATTTGGATTATATATCATGTTCAAAAAGTTTGGGGGCAAATGCGCAAAGATAAATAGCACTTGCTTCACAATGTGCCATTTAGGACAGAATAGGAAATGAATTTATTGAGCATAATGAGAAATATGTCCAATGAAATATTTTGCCATATTTGAGGAAGATATGACCCAAACAATTTATAAGAATTACTTGGAGATTTTTGGATGGACATAAGTATAGGTTGCTTCACAACCTAGGGCAGATAGGATTATTCCTTTAATAGAAAAAGGAATATTTCCTAGAAAAAGATTTTAGGGTTTGGTCAAGCAGTGGAGTGACATGATTTTGGCAAGGTTTTGAGAATGATGAGCCACTTGGGAGAGGAAATGAAGGTGATTTCCCAGGTGGCAAGGCCACATAACCACTCCAAAAAGAAAAACAGGGCAAAAACCAAATAAATCAAAAGAAAAAGAAAAGGGCCAAAATCCAGGCTATTACAATAGTGACCGTGCCATGACGGATCTGAAGGTACAAACCAGACAAAGCTGCTTCGCAACCAATGTTTCTTTCAACTAGCCACTATGATTTGGTACGGACAAGAAAAGTACAATAAACAATTTATGATCTATTTTCCGGGTGAGATTAATTACTTCTCTTGCGACAAAAGTACCACCTATCTTGTGACGCCGTGTAGGCCCCTGCTGATACATTGAGGGTGCTGCGGGTGCGATGGCTATCGGCAGCGGGGAAGAAGACTTTAGATGGAAAACGGCTGTGTCGAGGGATAAATCTTGTTGCCCTGGATGAGGTGGTCGTAGGGGCGGCAACGGGAAGGTGGACGGCAGCGCCGATGAAGCGAGAGGACGCGATGAATGGATCCTGGTAAGGTGCCATGGATGAGAGACGTCCATCTCTTGTAGTGGACGACGGGGTAGAGGCTCCGGCAAGGTGGGGGATGGGGTGGCAGACGGAGAAGGCTGGCTGCAGTGGGGAGGTTGTGGTGGCGCCGACGGTGTATGAATGGGGAAATGGAGGGGGAGGGGGATCTCAAACTTTGGGACGCGCTTGTATGAAATGTGGGAAACTTACGAACTTATCCCCCGTTTAAAATTTCGGACATCATGTCGGTTGGGGATAGGACGGTAATCTCGCATCTCCCAAATATTGGCCGGTAGCGATTTCAGGCGAGGAGAGTGTGTTTTGCCGCCCATGGTTGGCGCCCATGGTGTATGAACGGGGCTGACAGGTAGGGCGGTTGTGTCACATCTGAGGGAAGTTACACATCTGCCCCTATTTAAAATATTTGCCTACATCGATTCGGGCGAGGAGAGTTTTTTTGCCACCCACCGTGTATGAATGGGAAATGGAGGGAGAGACACAGGTCTTTCGGACGAGCTTGAATCAAATGTGTTTTTCCGCCCACGTTTGGCGCCCACCGCGTCGTAATGGGTACAGAGGCAGTCGTGTCACGTCTGATTGAAGTTACTAGTCTACCCCTATCGACGACAGTGTAAATCCGGTCGATAAGGATGTCAAAGTGTCAGGGGTAGAAAGTAATTTCCATCTCGCAAACACTTGCTTCGGGGAGCCCACAAATTATAGTGTGTGTTTAGCCACTTCTTTCAAAACTTGGGAGAATTAGCATTCACGTTTGCCCTTGTCCCTAGCAACTAAATTCAAATCCAATTCTATTCGATTACGAATATCCACCGATAATTCTATGTTTTGTTATTTATTTCTTCAAAACCACAACAAAGATTTATTCCACCTTTATATATGATTATGATTTAGAAATGTCGTGATCTTCAAATTCAGTAGGTTGGATACTCTTTGAGTCAAACAGTTATTTCATCCAATACAATATGCTCACACGAAAAATAGTTCACCTTATGTCAATCATACGAGTACTGAGGATTACCTCGCCTAAAAAATTCGGATCATTACAACACATGGAAAACATAGGGGGTCTTACAACATAATCCATTCAGAGACATGACACAACATGCAGTACAATAATCTATTGACAATTTCAACTGGTATCTAAAGAAGAACTGGGATTACCTGGGCTTCAGATAGCAGAAATAGCAGGACCTCCTTCGTCTTCAAATGCAACATTCTTACTTTCTCCAATTCTTAGGTTGCTTGCATGATGTGTGCAACTAATTGCATAATTTCCAGCCTCAAGATCAAGATTACCTCATTCATGGCAGGCACACCATCTCTTTCTGCCTCTAGTAGAGCCTCAAGAACTATAATATTTGTGCTTAGACTGCTCTCCAGGGGTGTTGCCTCTGAAGTGCTACCATCTAGTAACATGGATGGCTCACTGCTTCCACAAATAAATTATGGGGTTGTGCATTGTGTCCTAGTGTGAACGGCATCCTGAAAGGTTTCTGCTGGACATAAGTAAGAGATAGTTATCGCATGATTACGACGGTAAGTTTACATGGTAAACGACATATGAATTATTGATGAGCATGGCAAGCTATATTTAAATGGTTCAAAGCAGCATCAGCCGAAAATAAATTAAAATGGTAAGATGAAACTTGAAAGGGAGTGTACCACCACTATATTTAAGTTGCCAAGGCATCTAACCAGTTCAAATAATCTGAGAAAGCACTTAACAGTGTGGCCTCATATAAACTATGAAGACACTCTTGTGATGAAGTTCAGAGGAAAAGTTAAGGACTCAAATGATCTAGGCACGCATTTCTTTATGATAGTACAACAAGCACTGCTAACATATTGGCCAAATCAGGTATAGATTAACAAGTAACAAACAAGCATTCGAATCAAGCAATACAGCAAAGCAGACAACTGAACTATTTGTAATTCTGTAGGATTACATGTTGAGGGCACAAGCCAAGAAATCAGCCCACATGCATTACATTTCACATGTACTAAAACACACTGGCTTACCATATGTTGTTGTGAAGCCTTGGTGCTGTTGCAATGTTATTTGAAGATATCGTCAGCATCATGTGGTTGCAAATCTAGTTGTTGTAGTTTATTCTTCACCCCCTATTTAGGTAAAATTAATTTTAATCGCATGCACTGGTTTGAATTGATCATCAATGTTTCATCTAAACTAATGAAAGAAGGGTGTGTGCTTACATGACAATATATCAGTATATTTTTATGCTTGTTCGAGGTGTTAGCCCCAGAAGAAAACATAGTTTGCTTGATGGGGTTGGTAGCTCCATAATTAATCCTTACTTATGAAGCTTTTTATCCCAAACAAGTTTCACTAGGCTAGATATGAAACCCTTTCACGAGGACTTCCTAGGAGGTCATCCATCCTAGTACTACTCTCGCCCAAATGGGTTTCATACCCAAAAGATTGGCTAGTTTTTAATTAGTCATGCAACTTGGGAAGATCAAGAACGCACAAAAAAGTAATGAACAGAGGCTCAGAGCAGTGATGTAATAGCTAGCATCAGAAAATGTAGGGTAAAATGAACAAAAAGCAGTGCGGGGGGGCTAAGCGCAGTTCTTTGAATCAAAGGTTTCATGAAATCGAAATCGATTCTTTTTTAGATATCTGGATAGATGGATGGATCTATCTTTCTATTCAGATATCTTTTGCAATCAGCCCCAAATCCTTGATTTGGCCAGGTGGAAAAGAACGAACGGACATTTCCGATCTTTTGTATTCGATTCGGATCTCTATTCAATGTGTTTTCAATACCCTAACCTCCAAGGGATGAGACGGAACCACATGCTTGTTTGCTGATGTGTAATTAAGCATCGAGAACATGAAGCAGTCTGATGGAACTAATAGGTGGCATCAGAACTACACCATTATCATAAATATAGCATGCAAGAAGTAAAATACTAGGAAGTACAGTAATACTTAGGACAAAACTAAAGCATATTATCTATATGTGCACTGGTATGTAATTTAGCACATGTAACATGTTCACTGCCAGAAGTATGTCCCTACAGGTGCAAGCAGAATAACGCGTCTCATCAAAAATTGAATGATGCCCTGAAGAAATTCAAAGGTGCGGTGCTTATGCTAAGAAAGTGAACGTAGGTGCCAGACGTTGGATAATAGTACCTGATTCTCGCCGACATATGGGTATCATTGTCATACTTGATAGCTAAGGATTGTCGATGGTTCTCGTGTTGCGGCTGAGTTTGGGCTGGCTGTCGCCATCGCTGAAGCGGCTCCGGTGCTTCGGTTGCGGCGCCTATCGACATACAAGAAAGCTCATATGTGGTAAGTGAACAGTTGCACGTTAAAGAAGAGAAAACCCGAAGGAGTACAAATCGAAATAAATGGATGAGGCTGTGGCGTCAGTAAAGCAGGGCCGGTGGAGTTGAATATGGCGTCCATGGAGCGGGTCCTTTGTAGTGGATGAAGGCTTCCAGGGGCCAGTGTATAGTGCTTTCGGTGAGGTGGATCTGTTGCGGCGGATGAGGGCTTGTATGAAGGGCCAACGATGGGGCAGACAAGGGAGTAAGTGAAGGGCCTACACTGTGGTGGATGAGGGCGCCGGTTAAGAAGATCTAGTGCGGTGGACCATCATGGTGGTCAAGGAGATTTGGAGCGGTGGACAAGCCAATCGCTGAAGCGGCTCCGGTGAAGTGGTGAGTTGGCAGTTGGGGGTTCCAAGGTGCGGAAGGTAGATCCGACGGTGTGTGAGGTCCACCACTGCGGCGGAGGACTAGATTCGGCGGCTTGCCATGCTTGGGAGGGGTTGGGGAGGGGAAAGGGGAGGGGCTCTGGGGAAGAATGTTGGGGGCAAATTGGGGAAAATAGTGGAGTTACCAAAGCAGTCCTTTTCCATTCATGTGGCAGGGGTAAAACAGGAATATCGCAGGGCTAAACTTTCGGCGCGAGATATTTTGATGTGAGCGGGAATTTTGAAAGCTTTTGGCGCCTGAAATTATAAGTGTTCTGCTCTTGTACGACCGAGAATTTATTTGTTTTGCACCCAAAAAAGTGCTAGTTTTGAAAATCAATATCTCCAACTCAAAACTTAGATTGTCCATTCAATTCAAATATGGATCATTGAGCTAGTACAAGTAAATACCATCATACGGTCCAATTCAAATGAAATTCCAAATGTGTTTATCCTAAATATGATGACAAAAGCAAAAATGTGTATGTGTATGAATAAAGTGGATGATTATAAAGTTTGAACAACCCGTATGTGTATATCTCTAGGTTTGATATATGAATTTGAAATCACGAAATCCCAGCTTAAAAATGTACCTCCATTTAAATTAATTACAAAAGCTAATGATGGAGTCGAATTCTGAAATTCCAATTTTAGGTTTGTAATTCTGGTACATAAAGGTATATCACGCATGTTCAAAAGTATCGTTATCTCATAGTCCAAACTATGAAACAAATTAATCAACCATGAGCGCACACACTATTTACCATATATATCTCAATTATGCTAAAGTCCCTCAAATATAGACACCTAACTCATTATCTGAAGGCAACCCCCCCACCCACATCCCCTCCGACACCCCCCACACACGCCGTTCTCTCCCCCAGACACGAACACATGAGCACATTACCACCCCCTCTCTTCTAAAGTCCTGACCCCAATATACATCTCTTATCACTTTGACTCTCCGGCATGCACACATCTCTTCCCCCACTCTCCAGGTCTCCCGACATCTCTCTTTCCCAAGCACACGCACTAGGTAGAGTGTATCTTTATCATACACAGAAAATGTCGCCCCCAAACGTCTATCTCCCTAGTTATGAGGTTCTCTCACACTCGCCTGACACAGCACCCCACTGCAAACAACCACACTTTGTGTCCTTGTGCACCACTCTCCTCTTTCTATCTCTCCCACATGCGGACCCGCCCCAGCTCCTTCCATGTATACATATATGCCGTGACTCTTTCCATAGCTCCCTAATGTATCATCATTCTCAATCTCGCACATTGTTCTTACACCAACTATCACTACAAAAAAATACACTTCAGTTATGGTATGTGTTTGTCATAGTAGGTCACGTTTTCTGTCATGCATGTACATCCATGACGAATTTATGAAAGAATCAAGGTAGTCATACCTGTGCTGTCGTAGAAGTGTTCCATGACATTACTAACATTATCATCACAGAAGTGTCCACTTCCACGACGATAAATCGCGCATCACATAAGTTCTTTCGTCAAGGGTGACTGACACGTGGCATCCACCGTAACGGAACGCCGTTAAGCTATTGGGTCCAGTTTTGGATCCGATAACCCATTAACAGCCCGGACCAATGGGGATTTTCCACATGTAAAATCATCATTGGCTGTAGGAAACACGTGTCAGCTCTTTGTTGGCACAGGTGTCACTCATCCAATGGGCGAGATGTGCCTATGATATGTTAACACGTGGACCGGCCCAAAAGTGGCCCATAAAGTTTAAATGGGCCGGCCCAACTAAAGGTCCACAAGATTTTGCGGACCATAATGGGCCGGCCCAGCTAAAGGCCCACAAGATTTTGCGGGCCATAATGGGCCGGCCCAGGTAAAGGTCCACAAGATTTTTGCAGGCCATAATGGGCCGGCCCAAGTGAAGGCGCACAAGATTTTTGTGGACCATAATGGGCCGGCCCAGTTAAAGGCCCACAAGATTTCACGGACATTAATGGGCCGGCCCAACTGTAGGCCCACAAGATTTTGAGGACCCTAGTAGGCCAGCCCATTAACTGGCTGCCATGTTTTGGGCCAAATGCCGGCCCATATTTGATCCGGTCCATTAATGGCCTGCCACGTTCCGGGCCTAATAATGGTCCATATGAGATCAGGCCCATTAAAAGACTACCACGTTTTGGGCCAAATTACGGCCCGGATCAGGTCCGCCCTTTAAGAGGCATTGGGCAAAATAATGGCCCATATCAGATTCGGCCCCTCAACTGTACGCTATGCTTTTGGGCTCACTTGCTAAAGGCCCATTTAGTAATTCGATCTGATATTAGTTTCGGCCTATTAAGGGCCCATTTAACATTTCGGCCCTATATTAATTTCAGCCTGTTAAAAGCCCATCATATAGTTGGGCCTAACTACGGCCCGGTTTGTATCTGGCCTGCTTGCAGCCGATAATCTGGTTGGGCCAAACAAGGACCAAGACAATTTTGGCCTGTTATAAGCCCATGATTTGATTGGGACATTCATGGGCCGGGGTCTATTTCAGCCTGCTGCCGGCCCGTGAGCTGTTCGGCACGTTTCAGGCCCAACCTACTTTTCAGCCTCCTAATGGCCCATTGAGTTTTCTTGGGAAAATAGGGCCGGCGCTTTACTCGGCCTATTAAAGGCCCGAATCTACTAGTGGGCCAGTTTACATTTAGGCCTGTTAACGGGCCAAGATGACGGGGCCCATGATGCGGATCATACATGGTGATTTGCATGACGGCCCGATTATGTACCGTTATTTTACGGGTAGGCCATTTTACTGCGAAGACAGGATATATATATACAGTAAAATAACTGCAGCATCGTGAATAAGAAAAAAACCTAGACTATACAATAAAGAAATTAGGGCATATTACATCCACTAGGCATCAAAGTTCTCCACTATGATAATAAAGCACAAGAAGACAGCAGATTACATACGCTGGGCATCAAAGATCGCCAACAGTGCAACTAAACACGCCAACAAAATAATATACAAAACCGACATCTATTCAATAGAGTTCAAGAAAGGTTACCCTGCTTGGGAGCTGCAGCGCAAGCAGCTGAGCAAGCTGGTGAGACTGCACTTGTTTGACACTTATATCCTCCTCACTCTGAAAGATAAACAAGAAGACAGATGACAGATTTTGCACATATAAGTATCAGTGCTGACAATTCATCACATTTCTTACTGACGAATAAAGTGACACAGTTTAAAATAGCATTAGCACAATATGGTATTGTTCTGGTCAAGACATGGCAGGAAATGACATTGTGAAGGAGTTGGTAGCTTCATGACACCACTGGATTACAGATCAAGAACTCATAAGTATCAATGGTTAGTGTGTTGTCAAGTTATCCCATTTCAGCTTGGCAAAATAAGATCACTTGCTCTGTATAGTTTAATTTACATGGTATGAAGAAGGAACTTGGTTGTACAACTGAAAACTTAAATTGAGAAGGACAAACTTTTGTTTATGAACTGGAGTACATAATAAACTTTAAACATGCAATTTGATGCAAACACTAAAAATAAACAGTTGTTGCAGTCATGCCTAACCAAATATACCCAACAAAGTTTGAAGGCTTGAGAAGGACAAACTTACATTATTGGTGAAGGCAGGCTCTATAAAGCCCTTGTCCATGCTGATGGGGGGGGGGCAATTCAAGAAGTTTACCTGAGAATCTTCTTCATAAGCATTGCCTTCATTCTACATTTTGTTAAGAGTAAATATAGATGTGACAATATAAGAAAAAATGGAGAATATTTAAGATAAGATGAAGAGTGATGCTACATAACCAAGTAGCTATAAATGTAAGTACATCGATATAGGCAAAAGGTACAGCCAAGAGCAATGCAGAGCTAAACTTCTTCAGTACCATCTGTGTTATCCAACCTTATGGTAAGACTAAATATAGATCTTATGTGTAGAAAATGGAGGGCAAAGTTAAATAAGCTGCAGACTGATGGTACATGAACAACTAGCTGTCAATATAAGTACACTGATAAAGGACAGCAGGTACATACAAGAACAATGCAGAGCTAAAAAATTTCATTGGCATTGGATATATATATATATTCTACACTAATGTAACCATTCCTATAGATCAGATAATTTGGAGCGAACAATTGATAAGCAAGCTATCATGCATACTGTTGTCACATAATGAACCAGGTTTGTATGCAAGTACAGTGATACAGGTCAACAGGTACTAACAAGAGCAAAGCAGCGGGCAACATATTTGCGATATTCTGTCGTTCTTTTCAAACCGTAATTCTTTTTCGACCAGATTTCCTGCAAAAAAGACCCGTAAGGCACATGGGGAAAAGTAGAAGTTCAAATTGTCATGCGATATCATAGAAAATACCTCATCCTCGGAATAACACCAGTGCATAACAAGGTTTTTCCATTCAATGTCTTCTAAATTCTAGCATAGGAGACTTCACAGGAAATTCGCTATAGACTTGCCATCAAAGTGTGATTTCCTCAGGTAACACCAATACTGCTGCAATGCTTCCTTGAAAAGCGCAAGCAAGCTTTGCTCGTCATGACTATCCAGACTGACCCTCGCCTACTTACAAAAATTTAATGTAAATCATTGATGTGTTCAATCAGCAGAAAACAGGAAAATAATCACCATGAATAATAGCACTTACACGTAAGTGGGATAGGAAGATGTGAAAATGGTGTTTGTCTTCACTATAATCTTCCAATGATGGGAATATATGCACGTAGTCCCTAACAACATTGAAAGCATTATATTTTGAACTAGGAATAATTGGAATGGGGTTCCAATCTGCAGGAATTGGGCATCTCTGCAGTTGGGATAGGTCTTCGACCAGTGGACTTGCTGTACTTTTTGCTGGAGTGGGATTTTTCTGTGGTACGGCTGGTGCTATGGCAACTGAAATCGTCATACCTTTTGCTGGAGTGCAGGTACTGTGTGGTGGGCCTAGTGGTGTGGCCAGTGTAATATGGGTACAGTCTGCTGGAGTGGGTCCTACGTTTTGTGTCACTGGTTGTATAACCAATATAAGTGGGGTGTTGTCTGATTTCTCTGGCACAACCACGTTTTTCAAGGACTTTGCTGGTGCTCCTTTAGGTTCAGCAATCACTTTCTTCCTTTTTGATGTCTGATGCACAAGAACAAAATTTGAGTGGAAAAACATGGTATGATGACAAATGGAATATGTATTGATAATGGATGGGCATGGCATCTCGACATATATGATGAGTAAACTAAGCAGATGGCGGTGCAACAAAGTAGAAGAAATGCAAGACAACATATGTGAGATACTCACAATCAATAAAACCTTGCCAAATTAGAGAAGGCACCTTGATGGGTGAACATGACAGGCCATCTGCCTTTGGCTCCTCGAGGTTAGAATATTCCGAACAAGAATCTACAGGTGGGGAGCGTATGAGTTGCATTGCATCCAGAATGGCACTCAATACCTTGGTGCCAATTTTGTAAGTCATTGCAGTGTTCCACAATATTCTTCTGATGCGCGGATTCTGATATTCACTGTAATTACATATAATATCTGAGAACCATGAAAACGTAAATAGTTGTGAGATTACCTTTGTAATGCAGACGATATTCTAATATAGGGGCGCCCCTGTAAACACTTGTGTGCTATCACTAGATTCTGATGAGAGAGCTCATGTGTGCTGTAATATGGTGCGTGCATTTGTATAATCTGGCACAAGTACACAAAAAATAGGCTCCAGAAGTAAGGATAGTTGGTAGATGATAGGTTCAAAATATAATGTATAGAAAGTTTATTGCCAAACCATGATAACAAGAGCAAACAAAAACTAGGCAGATCATAGTGTACATAAAAGGGGTACACCATAACCACGATATATAAATCGGGAAAGAGGAACTGGCTTGAAAATACGGTGTTGTATTGCCGCTAGTAATTGAAAGCCTGTCGATCAAGTACATGCCAGCTCTATCAGCTGTTGACTGCAGATGTCCCTGGTCCCCTTCCTGACAATGAACATACTGTATGTCCTAAATACAGAATAACAAAGGAGGAACATGTTAAAGAATAGAAGAGTAAGCATATTCTTGAGGTTCTGCTTAATTGCGTACAATGTTGGTTGTCCACTCATGATGAATCACATCACCCAAAGAAATGCAATTCCATGTTGTCTCTCTATATGTGGCAATTTTGAACAACAGTCATTAGGATCATATTCTGAACAAGAGTCAACTGGTGGGGAGCGTATGAGTTTCATTGCATCCAGAATGGCACTCAATGCCTTGGTTCCAATTTTGTAAGTCATTGCAGGGTTTAGCTTCAAGAGTGGACTGCTGCTAGTGCGACACAAAGCAGCTACACAGATCATAGTGTAGATATAACGGGAAAACCGTAAGCATCAGAGTAAAATCAGAAAAGTGGAACTTGCTGGAATAAATGTGCTAGTATTGTCGGTACGGCTAGAAAGGCTTCGGATACCAGCTCTCTTCAACTGAAGGTGCGGTACTGTTAATATCAGTGTAACTCTCAAAGGCGACACAACTCCCCGCATTTCCTTGCTATTCTTATAGGATTCAAGTGGGCAGGCCACTACAAATCCTATTCCCATGTTTACAAAATCCTACGAATCAAAGAGGCCCGAAGAGTTCAAAGTGTCCCTACCAACAGACCGTATAGACCTCTACACTGCAAATGTCCCTACTCATCTTCACTACAAGGAACATACTATACTACTATCATACTCCCTCCGTTCCAAAATATAAGTCTTGGTAGAGATTTCCACTATGGATCACATACAGATGTATCCAGATACATTTTAGAGTGCAGATTCACTCATTTTGCTCCATATGTTGTCCATGGTGGAATCTATACAAAGACATGTATTTAGGAACAGAGAAAGTACTAATTAAAGAAGAACGAAAGAGGAACATGCTAAAGAAGAGCAAGCAGATTTTGGATAAAAAAATGTTCGTTGCGAAGTGCCCACACATGATGAACCAGAGCGCATTAAGAAAGCAAATCCCGGATATCTCTCTATATGTGGTGCACGTGCTTTTTCGAAAGTAAAGTAGGAACATTAGCTGAATAATTAAATTTTATCTGTTTTAGTAATATCAGCATAATATCAGCTTCGTACTTGAGCAACAAGTTCGGAATTATGAGTGGCACATTGTTTAGCTTGATGGATTCAGGAGCAGTGGTAAGCAGGTACAATGATGGTACTGAATATAAAGGCATGTCTGCATGCAAGTCGCGTTACTTTTGTCATTTGGGTCAGTAGACCATTTCAGGCGGTTGGATGAAGATCCTACGTCTCCTAACCCTTCTTCTTCCTCGTCTCTGATTCTTCCCATAAAGAAGACCGCACGGGCCACCGGCCGGACCATCGCCCCCCACCGCCTGTGTTCCTTCGCCACCCCCACCCCCACCCCCGCCACCACCCGGGTCGAGTTTTCTTCATTTGGCGAGGCCCCACCACCCCCCACAACCAAAGTTCCCACCCAAGCCCCTCCGTTCGTGCTGGCGAACTCCGGCGAGCTCTAAAAAATCGACTGACCCAAAAATTTAGTCTACTATGATTTAACTAGTGTGGAATAAAAAGGGGAAAACCATAAGCATTGGGAGTATAGTGTTGAGCGTGCCATGGCGGATCTGAAGGTGCAAAGAGGACAAAGGCAACTTCGCAACCAATGTTTGCTTGCAACTAGCAAGTAAGTGATGGACATGAAATCAGAATAAAGCAATGGCGATCTATTTTCTTGCTGCGATAAATAAGTTGAGCAGATATGAAAAAGTACCGCCTCTTGTGCAGCGCTGTGTATGCATCTGCTGAGAATTTGACGGTGCTGCGGTAGCGATGGCTGTCGGCGGCGTGGAAGCAGATCTAGGAGGGTAGACGGTGGCGGCGGGGCGCGATGGACGAGACGGTCGTAGGAGCGGCTCCGGCAAGGTGGAAGACGGCGGGGATGGAGCGAGAGGACGGGATGCAAGGATACCGGTCCGAAGCAGTGGATGAGAGAGGTCGATCTCTTGTAATGGACGGCGGCGGTGGGGTATCAGCTCCGGCATGGTGGAGGAGGACGGCGGTGGATGGGGTGGTGGACGGAGGAGGCTGGGGTGGAGGGGGTGTTTTGGCGCCCACAGAGTACGAATGGGGAAATGGAGGTGGAGAGGAAGGGGGGAACCATGTCTTCAAGGCGTGCTCGTCTCAAATGTGAGGAAATTTACAAACTTAACCCCCCTTTCAAATTTCCTACATCACATAAATATTAGTCATTTGGGGATAGGATGGTAATCTCGCATACACCGAATATTTGCCGACGAGAGTTTGTTTTTGGCGCCCACCGTTTATGAATCGGGGAGGGAGTCGATTTCGGCCGCGGACACACTGTGTTTTGGCGCCACCATGTATGAATCCTGGTGAAAGGCGGTTATGTCACGTTTGAGTGAAATTACAAACCTACCCCTATCGAAACCTATAGAAATCGAGCAGATAGGCTTTGCGTGGTAGCGATAGGCAGTAGTAATTTCCATCTCGCAGATTTTGGTTTTGGGCAGTTACTGCGACTTTCCCAGCTTCGCTCAAATTTTGCAGAGTGCACGTTTACTGTGCCAACTCAATTTGAATCCCGTTTGTATTCTATTTTTCTTCGGGCACGATTCATTTTCCAATGGAATAAAATCCTATATACATCATTTTTATATATACTTTCAAAAGCACAACACCCTTTATACATAAATATGATTTACGAATGGCATGATCTCAGATTCATAAGGTTGTATCCATCAATTTGGATTTTCAAATATTTGAAACCACTTTATGTCGAAATCCAATGTATGCATTCCTCGCTAACTGTCTCCAATTAATGTGTGTTCCATGCGGGGTTTTTTGTACTTCTCAAACATGTATATTGTGTTTCACACACACAACATATAGTGTAAGCCCATTTAGACATTAATTGCATATGAACCATGCATTGTTTCTAATTAAAGAATCTATGGATCACCAATATTGATAAACTATATAACATTACACGTGTCGCCCAATTCAAATGAATATGCTTGTTTCATACACCAATTTGTGTTATGATATTATCGATGTCGTGATCTCCAGTTTAAATATTTGAATCCCAACATATTTGTCTCCAGTTTAAATACACCAATTTTCGTTATGATATTATGAAATGAATATGCATGGTTGATACACCAACATATTTGTCTCTATAGAGATTTCAAGAAGTGACTACATACGTTGCAAAATGAGTGAATCTACACTCTAAAATATGTCTACATACACCCGTATGTTGTATTACATTTGAATGTCTAAAAAGACAATATGTAGGAACGGAGGGAGTATCAAATAAACATTAAGTTCTCTTGTTTTTCCCTCCTTGGTTATGGTGCACAACCAAAGATGACTCACCTGGATGGAGGGAGTAGATGGTCAATGTTTGACACAAAATTAATGCATTGGTAAACATAATATTTTGAGGAAAACGAGTGCATTAATTGAGTGTTTTGCAAATTACAAAAATAATTCCACCACTCATCATCTACCTTGGTTGATTAGATTGTACTAGTACTCCTACAAGATGCATCGGTGCTTACATGGGGTGCATTAAAAACTTTAGCAACAAAAGCTCCCAATGCATACATGTACAGGTGCTTAACTTGTTGGTGCTAAGCATCCTTTATTTAATGATTTTGTAACTAAATTTCTTCATGCATTGGTGGGATTCTTCAATTTAAGTCTTTTGTCTAGGTTCTCGTGCATAGTACCGGGGTCACCGCACTTATCCCTTCTCTTAATTACCTTGTCGCATAAGACTTTTTGCCCACATGGCCGCCTTAGCACCTGTACAAGGCGGAGCATTGGGAGGGGGCCGAGCATACATGCATAGGAATAATGTAGATAGGAAATCTTCGCGATCCATTATTCCCCATCTCGGTCAGAGAGAACTATTTAACTAGTCTTCACAGTGAAGTGACAAATACACACTGCAGCAGATTGGAAACTTGATTAATAAGCTGAACCAGCATGTTGGTGCTACTAAATCAGCCTTACCTAGTACAACCATCATGTTTGCCAGTGGAGCACGCTTCCGCAAATACGAACACGCACCTCTCTCCTCCATTAACTTACATATGGGCCCTCTTGAGGTAGACCCACATGTTATCGGCGTAACTATTTACACTACCGAAGGATGGTATATCCTAGTAATAGTACTTGTAGAATTGAGATTTAATTCACTTTCTTCCCCATCTTTCACTCTTCTTCGTCCTCCTCTCTTCCCCATCGCCGGTCGCACACCATTTCCCCCCACTCACTGCTCGCCTGCCCGCGCCTTCTTCCTTGGTAGCTCGCGCGTACCATATACCCCACTCACTGCTCGGCCACACGCGCCATCTTCTTCGCTCGCCCGCCCGAATCCACTTCCCCGCTGGCTCGCAGGAACCGAAAACCCTAGTCACTCAGCGCCTTAAAAACTGTCGTGGGTTTGTCACGGCAGATGTCCTTGTGAAAGGACTTAGTCGTGGAGCCATCACAACGGTTTAGCTTAAAGGGGTTAAACCGGACAAGGGGACACGGGGAGTTTATACTAGTTCGACCCCTTCGATGAAGGTAAAAGCCTACGTCTAGTTGTCATTGGTATTGCTAGGGTTTCTAAGGCCAGGGAGCGAATCTGCTTTATCTGGCTGTCGAGTTGTTGTTCGTTGTCCCTAAACTGCTGCCGGGTCGTCCCTTTATATACATAGGTTGACGCCCGCCGGTTTAGAGAGCCCGGAACCCGGATCATAAACCTGTCCGATTCGGTCTCTATCCTTCCTATCTTACAATGCAAGTTACATAACAAGGTCAGTTTACATCTACATGCCTTAACTCGCCTCTGGGCCTTGGCCTGTCATAAAGCGCCATCATTCTTACATCTTCATGGGCTTCTAATCTTCATAAGCTTAATCTGGCTACCCCTGGACGGTTTACGTCCAGTAGTAATATCCCCAACATTAGGCCCCAGATTGGTTTGAACTTGTTCATGACAATCTTCAATACTTAGAAAAATTCCTCCCTTGTATCTTCATCTTGATCTAGTAAACCGCCGTGACATCGTAGTTCAGGACCATGATAAACTGCCCTGACGTCATCTATCCGTTGAAGCTGAAGATTACCTTCATTAATGCATATCCAGTCATCGGAGTGACACTGTTATTAACTATCCATTTTTGAGCTTCTCGATTCCCACACTTGTCACCTTATCTCTTCACCTTATAAATAGGGCCACGGGACCTTATCATTTTTCCCCTCGTGTCGTTCGCTTCTTCCTCCTCGCGACACCTCTGCACCTGAGCACCACCGCCATTGTCAAGCCTCGCCTCTGCCTCATCATTGGCGGCTGCATCAACCTGTTCATACCAGAGTTCCACAGCACACCTCCATTGCTTCCGCGGCCGCAGTAAGTCCTTTCCTCCTTCCTTAGATTCATTAGGGTTTCCCTCTTCTTTGCAGTTCTTCTAAAGTTCATCAGTGCTTCAGTGTTGTTCTTCCCTGTTCTTCCTTTAGTCTGTAGATGGTCACCTCAAGCTTGACGTATCCCTTGCCGTGGCTAATCTTCTGTTACCACCACAAACCCTTATGCGCAAAAAACTGATCTAGTCCTTCATATACTGTTTCGGGTCCTACCCTTTTTAGGTCAAAATATATTTGCCTTTCTGTCTCTGGTAGATCCAAAATTCCCATGTAATCCTGTGAAACTTGTTTTTCCTTACTTAGCCATTTTCGCCTTAGATATGTATCCTCTGTACTACGTAGGCGGTTTACCTTTTTAAAAACAATCTATCTCATACCATTAGTCCCCTAGTAAACCGGCAAACCTTCTTTATGTTGATCGTAATAGTCCGGTTTAACAACACATGTATGCCCTCGATATGACCTTGCCATTCACTATTGTATTCGCCTCCGGTTTATGCAATTTCACATATCTCTATATTTTTATTCCACTACATCTTGTATACCATCGTGAACGATTTGTAAACCGGCCTTTCTTTTCCAGCTTTTTGTTTCACGATGGCCAAACAGTTTGCCGCTTGCAATTGGGCTCGTTCCCAGGTCACCGAGGTACAGTTGAACAGAATGGTCAGCATCGGCACCTTGCCTGAGAAAACTGAAATTAAATGGCGAGTTCTAGGAGCAGAAAATCCTCCGACCCCGAGGTAGCATGAGGTTGTGGTCTTTCTCGACCACATAGGCCGTGGTTTCAAACCGCCAGGGTCAAAGTTTTACCGAGATGTGCTTGCTAGTTTCCAACTTCATCCTCAAGAGATCGGACCCAACTCGGTATCCAATCTATGCAACTTCCAGGTCTTCTGTGAGGTGTACTTACAAGAAGAACCGACTGCTGAGCTGTTCCGGGACTTCTTTCATATGAACCGGCATACAGAATTTGTAAATGGCCCCAATACTGAACTTGGTGGTGTCTCAATTCAGAAGCAGAAGGAAGTTGAATTTCCTTATGCCAAACTGCATAGCCACCCTAAGGAATGGAACCAGACTTGGTTTTACTGCAGAGATACTTCTCCTGAAGATGAGAATCCCCTCCCAGGCTATCGTAATCACCGGCTTTCCAACACCCATCCAATGCCGCAACACTTAAGTTCGGCAGAACGGGCCAAATATGCCCCTCAACTGCCAAGCTCCGGGCTTTTATGGCCAACAATTTAATAGGCGTTGATTTCGTGCGCTGTTGGATATCTTGGAGCCTCTTGCCGCTAAGCCGCCGTGCCGGTTTAATGTGTGAGTACACCGGTGATGTTGGAGACCCTCAACACCATTGCAACATTCAAGTGACCGACGAAGAGGTCACTGACATCGTAATGAAAATTTTGAATGAATCGGAATGAGTCTGTAGTCAAACCGGCTTGAACCCCTTCAATACTAGGAACACACCGCCTGCTGTAAGCACTACACTTCCTTTTCATCTTTGATATCTTTAATTTGTTCAACTTGTAATCATTCTTCTATGTATGTATGTATAGGGTGATGATCCCTTCTGGAAATGGAAATCCGTAGATAAAGCGGTAAAGCCAACCGGGGATAAAGCGGTCAAACCATCGCGTCCCAAAACCAAAGCCGTCAAGTGGACCTCAAAGCGGAAGACGGCTGACCAGATCAACATGGAACTTGATGAAGATGTTGATGATCGGAAGTTGAGGTAGAACTTGACTCACTTGGCTCCCTTTTCATGCACCTCATTAACAATGATCTTTATCAAGAGGACGTAGAAGGCAGCCAAGGTGATGATGTAGAGGTAATTACCCTTTCCTCCGGTTCAGACTCTATGCCAACACAAAAAACCCGTCAAGTAGTCCGGAAAGTAAGATTTTCTCATCCTCTTGCTTACTTGGACCCAACATTTATTTTGAAGACACAACAGCATGAAGCTCGCCGGACAACCCGGCACAGTGGCCAACAGGTCACTTCGGCCAGTTTACCTGATACCCCGGCTCGGAAGTGCTGGTCTGAGGTCTCTTCCACTTCTGACCATTTTTATCCCAAGGCAGCTTATTTCAGACAACCTCTTAATCCATCCAATTCAAATTATCAGGTGACACCTCCCTCATCCTCTGGCGAGTCGACAGCAACCCAGCTCCCTCCTCTAAAAACTGTGGCTGGGTATGTTTTCAAACTCTTTCTTCCTATGCGCTACAAATCTTGAATAAGATGCTAACCCTCTTTTATTTTACTTGCAGAGCCAAAGCCAGACCCAGCAAGAAAGCTCAGGTCAACAATCCGTCAGAAGAGCAGGCAGTTTTTCATGAAGAGCAGAGAGGTGAACCGGACCAAACTCGTGAACCGGAGGGTCCTCATCCTGAAACCACCGCTGATGAACTGCCCCTTCAAGATCGGAATACTTATGAACCACCAGAAGTTGACCCTGTCGTGCCTGACACTAAACCGGCAGCTCCAACCGGGCTAGTCCAATGACAAATACTGAAACTCCGTCATCACCCGCAAAAACCACTGAAGGCCAAGGAGATGATGTTATTGTTACTGGTATGGGCCACCGCTCTCATGGCCATCCCGTAATTTTGGCCCAACATAGTGCCAAAGAAGAGCGTGCTGCTAGGGAGAAGGGCAAATGGAGTACTGACTTATCAAGTTATGCCCATCTCAACGCTGAAGAGCTTCACTCCGGTTTCTTAAACCGTCTGCACTCAAACCGCGACTATGAAGCCGGTTTGGTGAATTTGATGAAGGAACGCTATGAGGTATTTTCATCTCCCTTTACTTCTTGATACAAAAGTTGAAATGCCAGCCCAAGTAGCTCCCAAGGGCTGTTTTATGATGTTAATCATGAACCAGGTCTTTGTAATACTTTAAGCCTCCCACTGACCCTCAAAATGTTAGGTCTTGAGTGAAAATCAAGGCCGATACTTTACCAATGTAATGATATAGCTTTCCTCAGCGTAGCCCCCAAAGGCCGGTTTAGCTTTACAAGGTAATCCGGGTTTTAATCCATGCATCCGTTTTGAATAGATGTACATTAGCACCCCAAGTGTCAAGGATAATGCTTGGATTGTTCTGGAGACTTTATAAAAGATGTAGCGAATCAGAGCAAATAGTCATTATCCCCCAAGTACGAAGTGCATAACTTGTTATATGCTTTGTACTTTAGAAAATATATATCCTGTTGTTTGACATTTCTTCATTGTTGTAGGCCGAACTAAGCAATAGAGATGCCCGGACTGCTGATTTGCAAGAGAATGTGAAGTCCCAACAAGCAGAAGCCGCGAAAGCTAAAGAGGAGCTGACCAAGGCCCTGGCAGCGATGGAAAAGCTGAAAGAGTATTTTAACAAAGATCATGCTGACTGGGAAACCGAGAAAAACGGTTTAACCAAAAGAGCTGAAGATGCTGAAGCGGCCCTGAAACTAGTTATGGATGAACTAACTAGGTTGAAACGGCAAATAAATGCCATGACTTCCGCTATCTTTGGTAAGTATCTCTTTATGCAGTTTGTCCAATTCATGAAACCTTATCATTGACCAGAACGCTGATGTTAAACCATAACAGGCACTCGTATTGCTCATCTGGGCACAGATATGCAGATGAAGCTTAAAGTGGCTTATACCCTTATTGAAATGCTGTACTCTAGGTCCCAGCGTGCGATTTGTATTGCTGCTTACAATAAACTGGCACCATCACTGATAAAGGAAACTCTTGAGAAGCTGGCCATGTTACCAGCCCGGATTACCGAACTGAAGAAGGCAGCTGCAAGAGAAGGAACATTAACCGCACTAATCCGTGCTAGGGCATGGATTCCAGATCTTGAAGTGGAGGACATCATCAAAGGACATCTAGGTGTGAAAGGGGACGGTTCAAACTTCGACAATGATGACCTCTGAAGGCTGACCAAAGAAATGCGGCCAATAGCTAGCAAGCTGGCCGAGGACACAGACTTGTCTCATTTCCAACCGGCTTATGACGCTGAAGGGAAGAGATAGCTTGCCGAAATCCATGAAGTCGAAGAACTTGTACCTCCAATTTGTAAGCATACCTACGCTCCTGATATTAACCCTTCCAGCCTTATCCATGAAGAGGCTGTGTTTCAAGCGTTAACTGGAATAGATTGGTCGACGGTTGATTTCCAGCGTCTGGGGAGGGATGAAGAAGAAGTGATCGCACCAACTGACCCTCAACCATCAAACCATCTAGATGAAGCATCTTAAACCGGCCGACGGTTTACCAGCTATTGTGTGCCAATGCTTAAAAACAACTACTCAATTGGAGCCGTTTGAAAGCTTCATGTAATAGGATAGCAAAAACTCCTTTATCTGTCATGCCATCGAGCATGTTTTGTGATGCTTTGACAATGTGAAAACTTGCTCCACCTTTTCGGATATATTTATGTTGAACCCATATGAATTGTGTTCCTGGATACAAGAACGTGAAATGTGTCCTAGTGGTTTACCACTGGACGGGTCATGATGCCCAAGAATAGACAATACTTGGATGGATAATGAAAGTTTGTATATAAAAATAACATGTGTAACATACCTCGTTGGTAAAGGTGTAAACACCAATCCGGAGTAGTGATCACTCCATCCTTAATTCACAGGATTATGATAATAAACAGTACCGGTATATAATAAACACCGGGTTTTCCTTATAACACTGGCGAGTTGTTAGTCAAAACCAGACCGGGGTAACAAACACCGGTTTATAACTGATCATGTACCGACAACTTGTAGTTGAGAGCCAAGCCAGGTCAAGGACACCGGTTTATCAGAAGACATTATGAACCTCTATAAAATCAAAAAACTTAACAAATAAGAGTCAAAAAAGAAATACGCAAGACTTTTTACGAGCTGCCAGGCTCCAAATCGAGGCTTTTCATGGGCTGCCAGGCCTCTGAGTTAAACCATTTGACAAAGCCTTTTAAGATGGGCCTCCAATTAACCAATCGTCATTTTAACTTTGACAAGTTTAGGATCTATATAAGATTGACTTGTCAAACGTTCGGCGGGTCATACCAGGATTACTTGGACAGGAGTGGCTTACTTGATGAAGGCTTCCAAGGCGTGGCTTGATAGCCAATTAAAAGGGTCATTTCAAACTCTTTGTTGCTTTGCACAAAGAGCACCCAAGTAACTTTGTGAGCTATGCTCAGTGGGTGCCCATGTTTGAGTTTGTGCTTTGTGCAACACTCTCTTTGGCCCCACATAATTTCCTTTGTGGCTAAACGCCTATCAAGAGGTGTAGCTATGGTGTGATAACAACCAAGCCCCCTAGTGATATCCCTTTGTGGTTTAAAATCGATCAAGAGGTGTAGCTATGTCACACCCTAGCTAGTCCATGCATTACAGTGTGCATCATGTTTACTTTTCATCAGAAACTTGAAATGGGGAAGGCAGAACCCCCAGCACCCTTTTGAAATCAACTAGGGTTACTAAAAATAATTTCAATGAACCTGAAATGCCCTTCTAAAATGTTCACCCTCTTTGTGTTAGGTTAGAACCTCTAGCAAAATTGGTGCACAATTTTCTAGGTCAACAGAAGGTCATTGAATTAAATCATAAGTATTTGAATTTGGGCATTTAAATGCTATAAAATAATTTAAATGCTCAAATAATTCTGGGAGTAAATGTTTCCTGTTGGAAATAATCTAAACAGAGGCCACATTTATTTTCAGGATTTTTGGAAACGTTTTAGTATGTCTAATAAAGCTAAACAATTGCAATTTAATAGAAAATAGAAACTAAATCAAAAAAAAAGGAGAAAGAAGCCCACCTGGGCCTTACCTGGCTCGGCCCAGCCTACTGGCTCGGCCAGTCACCCCCTACCTCGCGCCAGGAGGAAGGGGCACGTGCTCGCCGCGCGCCGGCCACGCGCCGGCCACCTCCTGCTTCTGCCGACGCCGGGAGACGCCCAGAGGACGCCATGCGACCCCCACGTCTCCCTCTCATCCTCTCTCACTCTCCCCCTCGTCTCCCTCATCCTCTCCCGCGATGGCCGAGCGCGTCCCTCGCCGCCGATCGCCGTAGTTGCCACCATAGCCACTCCCTCGCCCCTCCGACGAGCTCATCAGCTCCGCCTTGACTCCCTCGTCCTCACCACCGAGCCACGCATCGTGGGAAGCCCTGCAACGCCGCCTTCGCCCTCGACTTCAACCTCGGGCATCCGAGATCGCCGGTGACCACACCTCGTCTCCAGCCCGTCCCCGAGCCCGCTGACCCCCTCTCCGACTCCGCTGTGAGCTATTCTTCCTTTCCCCTAGCTCCCGTGCTTGTTTGGCCCCTGTAGCCGCCGTTTCCACCGCACCCGAGAGCTCCTCGCCGCCGGCCATGTCGCCGTCGTGGCTACGGCCGTGCAAGCACGCGTCCGAGCACACCACCGCATTCAGTGCGACCCCAGGAGCCTAACGCACGCACTTCCTAGCCCTGCCGTGCACCGTAGCCCCTTTTCCCTCTCCGCCCGAACTCCAGCCGCCGCCACGAGCTCGATTCCGGCGAACTCGCTCCACCCCAGCTCCTCACACTTGCTCCTTTGGATGTGCGAGAGCCTGGGCTTCGCACGGGTGGTCTCCGCCGTCGATTTGGTCGCCTGAGGGCGTTTTCCGAAGTCCTCCGCCGTGTCGGCCTCGCCAGCGACTCAACACCGGCGGGATTAGCCCTGCTGACCGGCGGATTTGACCACTGACGTGGACTGGGTGGGCCCAGTTGACTCCCCTGAGTCAATGACAAGTGGCCCCCCCTGCTAATTATCCAGATTAGTTTCTAACTAAAATTAGTTAGTTTAACTAGTATAGTCACTGACTAGTGGGCCCTACCCAGTAATTAGGCTAACTAAACGTAGTTAGTGCACTGAGAGGCTGACCGAAGGGGCCCACCAGTCAGGTTTGACCTGGGCTGGCGCCTTTGACCTGCTGAGGTCAGCATGACGCAATGCTGACGCAGTAATGCATTTACTGGAATTATTTTTATACAGGAAATTCCGGAAAATGTTTAAAACTTCTAAAAATCATAGAAATTCAACCGTAACTCCAAATGAAATAATTTATATATGAAAAATTATTAGAAAAATTCAATCTATCCATCTGTAGTGATTTCATGCATGAGAAAACAAGTTTACCTTGCTGTTTAGGCAGAATAAGGTAATGCACTATAAATGCCATGTTTAATGAACTAATATTTGAATCTTTGATTCAAATGAGTTCATTTCTTTTTGTTATAGCTTGCATTATGCCAAGACACATTCATATCGCCATGTCATAGCATGCATCATATTGTTGCATATCGTCATGTGTTGATTGTGTTCCGATGTGTTCTTCGTGGTAGGTTCTGCCTCCGAGGATATTCACGAGTATCCAACTGAAGGGTAGTATCCCACTACCACTCCATCAGGCAAGCAACCATTGATCATTCCGATACAAACCCATGTTCTCGCTTCTGCTCTTGCTCACTACATTAAGACAACACGATTCAAACTGCTGTGTGCTACGGTAGTTGAACCCTTATCCTTTGCATGACCTGTCATTGCCACAGTAACTAGATGAAACCCACTAGCATGTGTAGGAGTTGATTGAGCCATGTATGTGATTCCTACCTTGCTATGCCTGCTATGCTTAGAGTTGTGTCAGGTCTGGTTCATCTGGGAGATGGGCTAGAGTGAAATGCTTATGTCGGTAATGTGAGGGATGCATTCAACATGTTTTGGTAAAGTTATCGATGAGAGGCCATGTAGGAGTACATGGTGGGTTGTTTCATTGAGGCCGTCCCAAAGAACTTAGATATGTATGTGTGATTTAAGATTCAGCTACTACCATGCATTGGGATCCTTAACTGACCCTCTCAGCTTCTTATCCACCCTAGTACTCTGTCCATGAGTTGCAAATAGTTTCTGGTGTTTGTAGATTATGTGTTGGCGGCCGTGCGTAGCGCTGACCCTAGGGGTGGGCTATGTTGCGGTAGATACACCATGGC
This sequence comes from Triticum dicoccoides, assembly GCF_002162155.2. Lineage (NCBI taxonomy): Eukaryota > Viridiplantae > Streptophyta > Magnoliopsida > Poales > Poaceae > Triticum > Triticum dicoccoides. The sequence continues at coordinate 393,003,427 of NC_041386.1, forward strand.
ACGGTGTACCGAGTCACCCGTTTGGTGTCTCGGGAACCCTGTTCACATCGTTCGGGGCCGTATGTGGAAACCTCGGCCGGACTCCCTGCGTATGGAACCTGGATAGGCGATAAACCTGGACTAGAAACTTAAGTGTTTAGGTAGGCCGTGGCCAACACCCTCGCTGGGCTTCCGCTTGAAGGTTGCCGAGTACATGTCATGTAAGCAGCGGTAAGTGGTGAAAGCGTGTATGAAGAAGTACACCATTGCAGGGTATAGAACTATTCGAATAGCCGCGTCCACGGTAAAGGACTACTTGGTTGCCTATACAGTTCATAGACAAGTTAATGGATACTACTAAAAGACTCAAGATAAGTGTGAGTACCGAGGATGGCCCTCTCGTAGGATGACGAGGGAGGATCCCCGGTGGTGTAGTGTGTTGGTGAGTAGTGGACTCGTGTGCGAAAACTATTTACTGGTGGAGTTCTGTAGGATAGCTTAGCCAAGAGTCAAGTTGGCTTGCTGCATCAACCCCACCGCCTTCTTGAAAATAAGCATGTATAGTAGGTTCTGATATAAGAATTGCTGAGTACCTTTGTACTCATGTTTGCTTAATTACTGTTTCAGACGACACCGCCCACTCCGATGGGTTCTATGTAGACCTTGACGTCGACGAGTGACTAGCCACCCAGGTGGTGATCCTGGCCATGGAGGGCTTTATGTAGATAGACAGGCTTCGAGAAGCCTTCTTTCTTTCTAGAGTCTGTACTCAGACTAGTTGCTTCTGCATGTGCTTGTATGTTTGTATGACTTGAGTGTCGGGTCATGTGACCCCTATCTGTATGAACATGTTATGTATGGCTCTCTGGAGCCTTTAGATAAAGTACTTGAGTTGTAGAGTTTTGTTGTGATGCCATGTTGTATGTACTCATATCGGGCATATTGTGTGTATGATTGAAATGCTTGGTATGAGTGGGATCCGACAATCTAGTTGTTTATCCTTGGCAGCCTTTCTTATGGGGAAATGTAGTCTAGTGTTCCTCAAGCCATAGTAGTCCGCTACAGCCCGGTTCACCGGAGTCCTGCTAGCCCAGCACTACTGTTCAGGACACTTGACTGGCCGGCATGTGTTTCACTTCGTCCCTATGTCTGTCCCTTCGGGGAAATGTCACACAGTGACTTCCGGAGTCCTGCCTAGCCTGCTACAGCCCGGGGTTCCCCGGAGTCCTGTCAGCCCAGTGCTACAGCCCGGAATCACTCGTTGATGACCGACATGTTCGATGTGATTCATGTATGCCTGTCTCCATAGGTCTGTGCCGCTTTGGGTTCACGACTAGCCATGTCGGCCCGGGTTCTCTGTCATATGGATGCTAGCGACACTATCATATACGTGAGCCAAAAGGCGCAAACGGTCCCGGGCCATGGTAAGGCGACACCCGTGGGATACCGTGCGTGAGGCCGCAAAGTGATATGAGGTGTTACCGGCTAGATCGACGTGACTTGGAATCAGGGTCCTGACAGCGTTGGCATCAGAGCCGGACTGCCTATAGGTTCTTTGAGCCAAACTGGTCGATGTCGAGTATAGAAATGATTAGTTATTTGTAGGGGAATTGATTGTGGGAGGGAACGTAAGGCTCTTTTACTCCTTTACCCTATTTCTCTGATCTGAGTCATTCTCTTCTCATTCAACGTGGGTTAAGGATTAGGCTCTCTTCTTCTATCAGGTTCACGTGTTACTAATCCGTAGTAGCTTATAGGATTGTTGTTACAAGTCTCAGTTTAGCTTATACTATTCTTAGTATGTTGCTAATTGGATCAGAACCTTGATATGATGTTGTTGACTGGTATTGCGAACTGTTGTGGATGTCTCAAATCTTTTTCTGAGCATTTACAGCTGTTATGCTGTCCGATTTTCCCTAGAAATTCTGATGTCTTTACATTGTGGTTGTGCTTTCAGATGGCCAACCATGTTCAAAACCAAGTGATTCTCCTGACCCGGTGCCTCGATGTGCCCGGTCATATTGCTATGCTAGTCCGGGTAATGATCGAGACGGGCTACCGTTGGTATCCCGAATACACTGTCGAAGAGTAGTTCCGCGACTTTAATCAAAGCCAATATCTCTGCACCGTCAGGATATTTCCTTCTTATCCTAGATCTACCGAGCCCCTTCACTGTTCCTATGAACTCGGGGTTACTGTTGAGATGGCTGTGCAGGATGCTGCCTATTCCATGATGACCATCTTGCGAGTCCGGACTGGCCTGCTTCGGAACACCGACTTCCGTTACATGCCAGCTTCACTTCCGAGAGCGCAAGGGTATCTTCAGGCTATCTATGCTGACTCCACTCAGGACTCATTAACTCATACCACTGCCGAGTTGCTCGAAGATAAGGACCGAGAGAATCGGGCCTTGAGGCTGGAGCTTTTCAATACCCGTGCTGATCATTGGGCCACATTGACTCGGTTTGCACCTGCGGTGCAAGCTGGATGTATGGATACAAGGGATCTGTATCTTGTGAGATCAACTCTGCCAGACATGGTGGATTGGCGTGATGTGGGAGGCGTCACCCCACCCCGTGGTCCCCGCAGGCCACCGTTTGTTGGTCCAAGACCTCATCCTAGCCCCTTTGGTCCACAGGCTCCTCGGGACTGTCTGTTCCCGGATGGTCATGTTGAACTTCCAGGCTACGGAGATGACTTCTATGAGAACTACTACGGAGCTGTCTGAGTTAGTAGCAGTACCACTAGTATTGTAGTAGTTGTATCTCCACTGTCCTGTGTGACTTGTGGAATATGACTTTGCGTGTAATCAACTCCGGAGGTGTAGACAAATAATGTATAGGAGCTTGGAATGCCTCCGATGAGATGTAATGTCTTTCATCATAGTTGTACTGTAGCCTGGGCTTGTACTAAACTATGTATGATGTGTATGACCGTTGGTATATATATGGCAGTTTTATATTACCATGACATACGGATGAACATCTCTTGCATTCCGTGTTATCCATTACATTCTGCACTTCCATGCTAAGTTTGAGCCATCCTTATCTAAACCATTGTCTTGTTTTCTCCTAGGATGGTCAACACCCGCAGGAACCCTGCTGCCTCGGAGCAGGGGGAAGCCAGTGCAGCTAGGGGTGAAAATCTGCCTCATCCGCCTTCTCTGGCCGAAGTAATGCTGGAGGCGGAAAGAAACAAGCGAGAGACTAGCCGCCTGCTGGAGCGGATTGAGCAGAACACTGCACGCCACCCGCGAAATGACCTGGTGTCAATCAATGACTTTATCAAGCTGTACCCACCAAAGTTTAACCATTCCGTCGAGCCCCTCGATGCGGATGACTGGCTTCGCAGCATCACCCACAAGCTACGTTCTGCCAACGTAGCCGAAGCCAACAAGGTTAACTATGCTGCCTATCACCTCGAAGGCCCTGCTAGCCTTTGGTGGGAAAACTTCAAAGCTATGCGCCCGGTCGGCCAAATCACTACTTGGGCTGAATTCAGTGAGGCTTTCCGTGAGCATCACATTCCCGAAGGTCTCATGGATCGCAACAGGGAGGAGTTCTGCAACTTCACCCAAGGAAGACTGACTGTGGATGCCTATAGTCGTGAATTTGGGAATCTGGCACGCTATGCCCCTGAAGAGGTATCTACTGACGCTAAGAAGCAGGCAAGGTTCCGCAAGGGACTTAGCCCTGAGCTTCGCCGCGTTCTTCGTCTGCACGAGTGCACCTCCTTCTAGAAGTTGGTCAATAAAGACATCAGTGCTGAGACGGGCCAGACTGATTATGACGCTTCACGCAAGCACTCCCGTGATTTTGGATCTTCATTCAGCTCTGGAACTCAGAAGCGCCGGGTGTGGATTCCAAGCATGGCACTGCCACCCAGGTTCATCCCGAGACCATCCTTTGAGGCGCCTCGTCCCAACCAACAATTTGCACCGCCCAAGCCCTATGGTGGCCCCGCTGCTAATGCTGCTCCACGCCCCAATGTGGTGACATGCTTTAAGTGTGGAGAGCCAGGTCACTATAGCCGAGAGTGTCCCCAGAGCAACAACCCCAATCAAACTGGAAAGTCCGTTGGTCGTGGTAAGCCCGCGGGAAAAACATTCTACGCCAAGCCGGCCACCACTACACGTGGCCATGTCAATTATGTTTCAGCCGAGGAGGCTCATGAGGATCCTAACGTCGTCCTTGGTACACTCCTTGTTAACTGCCATCCGGCATCTGTTCTTTTCGATACTGGAGCATCTCATTCATTCATATCCGAGAACTATGCTCGATTGCATAACACGACATTCTGTGACAAGCCCTCTATCATGGAAATTCAAACCCCTGGCTCTAGATGGCAAACTTCTAGAGTAAGCCATGGGAACGAAATTCTTGTCGATAGGCTTGTCTTCCTTGCATCCTTAATATCTCTCAAGTCCTCGGACATAAGCATCATCTTGGGTATGGACTGGATGTCAGCTCATTATGCTAAGATTGATTGTGCCACTAGAACCGTTCAACTTACTCACCCGTCGGGCAAGATAGTTAACGTCATAACCCGAGGGGCCAAGCGCCAACTTTACTCCCTAAATGCCAACCCCCTTCCAGACCTTGAGGACGTTCTGGTAGTCCGAGACTTTCCGGATGTCCTTCTAGAAGAACTGCCAGGTGTTCCACCTGACAGGGGTGTTGAGTTTGTGATAGACCCTACAAGATGGCACCCTTAGAACTAGCCGAGCTTAAGAACCGACTCGATGAGTCATTGAAAAAGGGTTTCATCCGTCCTAGTTCCTCTCCTTGGGCTTGCCCCGTCCTCTTCATTAAGAAGAAGGATGGAACGGATCGAATGGTCATGGATTACTGACCTGTCAACTTGGTCACCATCAAGAACAAATATCCGCTTCCCAGGATCAACGATCTGTATGATTAGCTCGCTGGATCCTCAGTCTTCTCCAAGATGGATTTGAGGTTTGGTTACCATCAAATCAAAATCAGAAATGGGGACATTCCCAAAACGGCCTTTGTTACTCGTTATGGCCAATACGAGTACACCGTCATGTCCTTCGGTTTAACCAATGTCCCAGCCACCTTCTCGCAGTTAATGAACTCGGTTTTCATGGAGTACTTGGATAAATTCGTTGTAGTATACCTCGATGACATACTCATCTACTCCAAGAATGAAGAGGAACATGCCATACATCTAAGGCTGGTATTGATGAAACTTCGAGAGCATCGCCTTTATGCCAAATTCTCCAAGTGTGAATTTTGGTTGCCAAAAGTGACCTATCTAGGCCATGTAATCTCTGGTAAGGGTATTGCTGTCAATCCCGAGCGAGTTCAAGCCGTCCTTGATTGGACTCCACCTGAAACGGTCAAGCAGGTTCGGAGTTTCCTTGGCTTAGCGAGCTATTGCTGCCGCTTCGTCGAGAATTTCTCCAAGGTTGCTAAACCTCTAACTGAACTCCTCAAGAAAGATAAAAAGTTCGAGTGGACTCCACAGTGCGAGTTCAGTTTTCAAGAATTGAAAAGACGCCTGACATCTGCCCCCGTACTGGTACCACCAGATTTCTCCAAGGACTTTATTATCTATTGCGACGCCTCGCGACAAGGACTAGGTTGCATACTCATGCAAGATCGTCAGGTAATTGCCTATGCTTCACGGCAATTACACCCACATGAGGAAAATTATCCCACACATGATCTAGAGCTTGCAGCTGTAGTCCATGCACTTAAAATTTGGCGACATTACCTTCTCGGTAATCATTGCGAGATCTTCACCGATCACCAAAGTTTGAAATATATCTTCACCCAACCAGATTTTAATCTCAGGCAAAGACGTTGGGTTGAGTTGATCTCGGATTACGACTTAGGAATAACTTACACCCCGGGCAAAGCCAATGTCATGGCTGATGCACTAAGTCGTAAATCCTATTTGTAACAACCTGATGTTACAACAAACTCAACCACTTCTCCATGAGGAATTCCGTAAGCTTAATCTTCACATTGTTCCTCGAGGATTCCTATCCACCCTGGTGGCGAAACCTAACCTTATGGATCAGATCATAACTGCCCAGCGGTATGATAAGGGCATATCCCGGATTAAGGAAAACGTTGCTAGCGGAGTTGCTAAATGTTTTTCCATGGATAAGCGGGGTGTTGTCTTCTTTGAGAACCGTTTGGTGGTTCCCAAGAAACAACATCTACGCCAATTGATCCTTAAGGAAGCTCATGAATCCCCTCTCACCATTCATCCCGGTAGTACCAAAATGTATCAAGACCTACGCCAGAGGTTTTGGTGGACTAGGATGAAGAGAGAAATCGCTCAATAGATTTCTAATTGCGATGTTTGTCATCGTGTTAAAGCAGAGCATCAACGGCCTGCTGGCACCCTTCAGCCTTTGGCTATTCCTGAATGGAAATGGGATAAAATCAGTATGGATTTCATCACCGGGTTTCCCAGGACCAAGAGTGGGAATAATGCCATCTTCGTCGTGATCGACCGACTTTCCAAAGTTGCCCATTTCCTACCTGTTCGAGAGAGTATCACCGCTAGCCAGCTAGCCGAGTTATACATCTCCCGAGTAGTGTCTCTTCAAGGTGTTCCATTGGAAATTAACTCAGACCGTCGGAGTCTCTTCACCTCTCGATTTTGGGAAAGTTTCCAAAATGCTATGGGAACTCGTCTCTCCTTTAGCACTGCCTTCCATCCTCAATCAAGTGGTCAATTAGAGCGAGTCAATCGAATTCTGGAAGATATCCTCCGAGCTTCTGTCATCTCGTTCGGAATAAGTTGGGAGAAATGCCTTCCATTCGTGGAGTTTGCTTATAACAATAGTTATCAAGCTAGCTTGGGCAAAGCTCCTTTCGAAGTTCTTTATGGACGAAAATGTTGAACGCCTCTTAACTGGTCAGAAACCGGGGAAAGACAACTCTTTGGCCCGGATATGATTCAGGAAGCAGAAGAGCAGGTTCGCGTTATTCGTGAGAAATTGAAAACAGCCCAATCTCGTCAAAAGAGTCAATATGATCGTAAGCATAAGCCTATGACTTATGAAGTCGACGAGAAGGCTTACCTTAGGGTTACCCCGTTAAAAGGAACCCATCGTTTCGGTATCAAAGGAAAATTGGCCCCTCGTTACATCGGACCTTTTCGCATTCTTGACAAACGAGGAGAAGTTGCCTACCAATTGGAACTACCCCCGCATCTTTCCAGAGTTCACAATATCTTCCACGTTTCACAACTCAGGTGTTGCTTCACGGATCCTATCCGTGGAGTGGACCACCAAACGCTTGATCTACAAGATAACCTCTCTTATCGGTAATATCCCGTTCGTATCCTTGATCAAGCCGAGCGTACCACTCGACGTCATAATATCAAGTTTCTCAAGGTTCAATGGTCACACCATTCCGAGGAAGTGTCAGGACCCCGACTCGATGTCACATCGATCTAGCTGGTAACACCTCATATCACTTTGCGGCCTCACGCACGGTATTCCCATGGGTGTCGCCTTACCTTTTCCCGGGACCGTTTGCGCCTTTTGGCTCACGTATATGATAGTGTCGCTAGCATCCATATGATAAAGAGCCCGGGCTGACATGACTAGTCGTAAACCCAAAGTGGCACAGACTTACAAGGACAGGCATCCATGACCCAGCTTCGAACGTGTCGGTCATCAGCAAGTGGGTCCGGGCTGTAGCACTGGGCTAACAGGACTCCGGTAAACCGGGCTGTAGCGGGCTAACAGGACTCCGGTACTCAAAGCGTGACATTTCCCCGAAGGGACAGACACAGGAACGAAGAAGGACACATGCCGGCCAGCCTAAGTGTTCCAGAGCAGTAGCAAGCTACCATGGCTCAGCGGTAACACTAGGAGACATTTCCCGGTAAGAGAGGCTACTAAAGATAAACAACTAGATAGTCAG
>NC_041386.1:393014333-393029272 GCF_002162155.2 Triticum dicoccoides
GGTGGGGAGGAAGAGGGAGTCGAGGCGGAGCTTCTGAGCTAGTCGGGGGAGCGAGGGGTGGCCGGAGACGATGGCTATGGCGAACGGCGGCGACGGTGGTGTTCGGCCGTGAGAGAGAGAGAGCGAGGGAGAGGAGAGGAGAGCCGGGGGGTGAGTGAGAGAGAGCAGGGGGGAGGCGTGGCGTCGTCCAGGGCGTCGAGCGAGGAGGGGAGGGCAGGCAAGCAGGCGAGCAGGTGGCGTGGCGCGGTGGCGCGCGCGCGCGCCGGCCACACTCCCCTCCCTCTGTCGGGACGAAGACGACAGAGGAGGAAGGTGGGCTGGGCCGGCTGCTGGCTGGGCCAGCCAGCTGGCTGGGCCGCACAGGGAGGAGCCCAGGTAAGCTTCTCCCTTTATATATTTTTCTGTTTTCTGTTTTTCTAATACTTCTGCAACTTTGTTGAATTAAATAAAATAACTAGGCTAGTTCAAAAATCACCAAACTATTCCTGGCCCATAGTTGGATTATTTCCAACATGAAACATTTTAGTTTGGAGGTATTTGAGCATTTAAATATTTTATATAATTTTAAATGCCCAAATTCAAATATTTATGAATTAATTCAAAAATCCTAAGATGGCCTAGGAAAATGTGCACCACTTTTGGCAGAGGTTCTGAACCAAGACAAAAATGATGGGCATTTTAGAAGGGCATATCAGGTTCATTGAAAATTATTTTAGTAAACCCTAGTTGGTTTCAGAGGGGACTGGGGGTTCTGTCATCCCCATTTCAAGTTTCTGATGAAAGAGTAACATGATGCAACACTCTAATGCATGACTAGCTAGGTTGTGACAACTCACCCCCACTCAAAAGAATCTCGTCCCGAGATTTGGGTTCCTCCGGGAAGAAGGCGGGGTACTCGAGTCGAAGACGATCCTCCCTTTCCCAAGTTGCTTCATCCTCAGAATGGTGCGACCATTGAACCTTGAGAAACTTGATGTTCTGGCGTCGAGTGGTACGCTCGGCCTGATCGAGGATACGAATGGGGTACCCTCGATATGTAAGATTATCCTGGAGATCAAGCGTTTCGTGGTCCACTTCACGGATAGGATCCGAGAAGCAACGCCTGAGTTGAGAAACGTGGAAGACGTCGTGAACTCTGGAGAGGTGCGGAGGTAGTTCCAACTGGTAGGCAACTTCTCCTCGTTTGGCGAGAATGCGAAAAGGTCCAATGTAACGAGGAGCCAATTTGCCTTTGATACCGAAACGATGGGTTCCCTTCAGAGGGGTGACTCGAAGATAAGCCTTCTCGTCAACCTCGAAAGTCATAGCCTTATGTTTTCGGTCATATTGACTCTTTTGACGAGATTGGGCTGTTTTCAACTTTTCACGAACGATGCGAACTTGTTCTTCTGTTTCCTGGATCATATCCGGGCCAAAGAATTGTCTTTCCCCGGTCTCTGACCAGTTAAGGGGTGTTCGACACCGTCGTCCATAGAGAACTTCAAAAGGGGCTTTACCCAAGCTAGATTGATAGCTGTTGTTGTAAGCGAATTCGGCGAACGGAAGGCACTTCTCCCAGTCCATTCCGAATGAGATAACAGAGGCTCGAAGCATGTCTTCTAGAATTTGGTTGACGCGTTCCACTTGACCACTCGACTGAGGGTGGAAAGCGGTGCTAAAGGAAAGACGGGTTCCCATAGCATTTTGGAAACTTTCCCAAAATCGAGAGGTGAAAAGACTTCCTCGATCCGAGTTAATTTCCAAAGGAACACCATGGAGAGACACTATTCGGGAGATGTATAAGTCTGCCAATTGACTGGCGGTTATACTCTCACGAACATGTAAGAAATGGGCTACTTTGGAAAGACGATCGACAACGACAAAGATAGCATTATTCCCTCTCTTGGTCCTGGGAAAACCGGTAATGAAATCCATACCAATTTTATCCCATTTCCATTCAGGAATAGCTAGGGGTTGAAGGGTGCCAGCAGGCCGTTGATGCTCTGCTTTTACACGACGACAGACGTCGCAGTTAGCAATATACTGAGCAATTTCTCTCTTCATCCTAGTCCACCAGAACCTCTGGCGTAGGTCCTGATACATCTTAGTACTACCGGGATGAATAGTGAGAGGAGATTCATGAGCCTCCTTAAGGATCAACTGCCGTAGATGCCGGTTCTTGGGAACCACTAGACGGTTCTCAAAGTACACAACACCATGATCATTTGTGGAGAAACAACTAGCACCTCCGCTAGCAATGTTTTCCTTGATCTTAGCTATTCCCTTATCTCGCTTCTGGGCAGCAATGATTTGATCCGTAAGAGTAGGTTTCGCCACTAAGGTGGAGAGAAATCCTTGAGGAACAATGTGAAGGTTAAGCTTCCGAAATTCCTCATGGAGAAGCGGTTGACTTTGTTGTAACACCAGATTGTTACAATAAGATTTACGACTTAGCGCATCAGCCATGACGTTGGCTTTCCCTGGGGTGTAGGTTATTCCTAAGTCGAAGTCTGTGATCAATTCAACCCAACGTCTCTGCCTGAGATTCAAATCCGGTTGGGTGAAGATGTACTTCAGACTTTGGTGATCAGTGAATATTTCGCAACGATTACCGAGGAGGTAATGTCGCCAGGTCTTAAGTGCATAGACTACGGCTGCAAGCTCTAGATCATGAGTAGGATAATTCTCCTCATGTGGGTGCAATTGCCGTGAAGCGTAGGCAATTACGTGTCGATCTTGCATGAGGATGCAACCTAGTCCTTGTCGCGAGGCGTCGCAGTAGATAACAAAGTCCTTAGAGAAGTCTGGCGGTACCAGTACGGGAGCAGAAGTCAGGCGTCTTTTCAGTTCCTGAAAGCTGTGCTCACATTGTGGAGTCCATTCGAACTTTTTATCTTTCTTGAGGAGCTCGGTTAGAGGTTTAGCAACCTTGGAGAAGTTCTCGACAAAGTGACGACAATAGCTCGCTAAGCCTAGAAAACTCCGAACTTGCTTGACTGATTCGGGTGGAGTCCAGTTAAGGACGGCTTGAACTCGCTCAGGGTTAACAGCAATACCTTTACCAGATATTACATGACCCAGATAGGTCACTTCTGACAACCAGAATTCACATTTAGAAAATTTGGCATAAAGGCGATGCTCTCGAAGTTTTTGCAACACTAGTCTTAGATGTTCGGCATGTTCTTCCTCGTTCTTGGAGTAGATGAGTATATCATCGAGGTAAACCACGACGAATTTATCCAAATACTCCATGAAGATTGAGTTCATTAACCGAGAAAAGGTGGCTGGAGCGTTGGTTAATCCGAAGGACATGACGGTGTACTCGTATTGGCCATAACGAGTAACAAAGGCCGTTTTAGGAATGTCCCCGTTTCTGATTTTGATTTGATGGTAGCCCAACCTCAAATCCATTTTGGAGAAGACTGAGGATCCAGCGAGCTGATCGTACAGGTCGTTGATCCTGGGGAGCGGATATTTGTTCTTGATTGTGACCAAATTGACAGGTCGGTAATCTACAACCATCCGGTCCGTACCATCCTTCTTCTTGACGAATAGGACGGGGCAAGCCCACGGAGATGAGCTAGGTCGGATGAAACCCTTTTTCAAGGACTCATCGAGTTGTTTCTTAAGCTCGGCTAGTTCTAGGGGTGCCATCTTATAAGGTCTTCTAGCAATCGGAACGGTTCCTGGAATGAGGTCTATTACAAACTCAACATCCCTGTCAGGTGGAACACCTGGCAATTCCTCTGGAAAGACATCCGGGAAGTCACGGACTACCGGAACGTCCTCAAGGTCTGGCAAAGGGCTGGCGTTAAGAGAATATAATTGTCGCTTGGCTATTCGGGTCAAGACATTGACTATTTCTCCCGAAGGATGGGTGAGTTGAACAGTCCTAGAGAAGCAATCGATTTGGGCATGATGAGCCGACATTCAGTCCATACCCAGAATGATATTAATATCTGAAGATTTAAGGGCTATCAAAGACGCAAGGAAAACAAGTCTGTCGACTTGGATTTCATTTCCATAGCTTACCCTAGAGGTCTGCCATCTAGAACCAGGGGTAGAGATTTCCATAGTGGATGGCATGTCACAGAATGCAACGTTATGCAAACGAGCATAACTTTCGGATATAAAAGAATGAGAGGCTCCTGTATCGAAAAGAACAGATGCCGGGTGGCAGTTAACAAGAAGCGTACCGAGAACGACGTTGGGATCCTCTTGAGCTTCTTCGGCAGAGATACAGTTGACATGGCCACGTGAAGCGGTGACCGGCTTGGCGTGGAATATTTTTCCTGTCGGCTTGCCACGGCCAACAGCTTTAGCAGATTGATTGGGGTTGGTTTGGGGACACTCACGCATATAGTGACCAGATTCCCCACACTTGAAACAAGTCACGGAACTGGTACGTGGAGGAGCATTGTTAGTTGGACCCCCATAGGGCTTGGCTGGAGCAGACTGTTGAACGGGGCGAGGCGCCTGGAAGGATGGCCTCGGTGTAAACCTGGGTGGCAGGGCGGTGTTGGGTACCCACACGCGGCACTTCTGAGGACCAGCACCGGATGAGGAACCCATGTCACGTCCATGCTTGCGTGTTGCGTCATAGTCAGTCTGACCAGTTTCAGCACTGATGGCTTTGTTGACAAGTTTCGAGAAAGATGTACACTCATGTAGACGGAGGTCGCGGCGAAGCTCAGGACTAAGGCCCTTACGGAACCTTGCTTGCTTCTTGGCATCGGTAGACACTTCCTCGGTTGCATATCGTGCGAGATTACCAAACTCCCTGCTGTAAGCATCCACAGAAAGTCGGCCTTGGGTGAAACTGCAAAATTCTTCACGTTTACGGTCCATGAGACCCTCCGGAATGTGATGTTCACGGAAAGCCTCGCTGAATTCAGCCCAAGTAGTGACATGGCCCGCTGGGCGCATAGCTCCATAATTCTCCCACCATAGACTGGCGGGGCCTTCAAGATGATATGCAACAAAGGTGACCTTGTCAGCCTCCGCTACCAGCGCGGAACGCAGTTTGTGAGAGATACTGCGAAGCCAGTCATCAGCGTCGAGAGGCTCGACGGAGTGGTGGAACGTGGGTGGATGCAATTTGATAAAATCACTGAGTGACACCACGTTAGCCCTCTGATGGTGTGCTGTATTCTGTTCAATACGCTCCAACAAACGGTTGGTCTCCCGCTTGTTTCTCTCAGCTTCCATCATAACCTCGGCTAGTGAAGGAGGATGAGGCAGATTTGCATCCCTGGCTTCACTGCCTTCGGCCTGCTCTTGAGAAGCAGGGTTAGCGCGCGTGTTGACCATCCTAGGTAAACAAGACAATGATTTAGTCAGGATGATAAAATTCCGACATAGGATAAAAATGCAAGGAATAACTCGAAATGCAAGATGATCATCCGTATGACATGGTAAAAACAGAACTGCTTCTTTTATTCCATCGTCATACACACCATACAGAGTTTAGTACAAGACCAAACAAGGTACTATTACGGTGAAAAGAGGATTACATCTCATCGGAGGCATTCCAAGCTCCTATACATTATTTTTCTACATCTCCGGAAGAGTACAAACTAGGTCATATCCCACGAGTCACGCGGGACGATAGAGGACACAGCTAGTGCGAACTAGTGATACTACCACTAACTCAGACCGATCCGTAGTAGTCCTCGTAGAAGTCACCTCCATAGCCTGGGAGCTCAACATGATCATCTGGAAACAGACGGTCTCGCGGAGCTTGTGGACCATAGGGGCTAGGATGAGGCCTTGGACCAACAAACGGTGGCCTGCGGGGACCGCGAGGTGGGGTGATGCCTCCTACATCACGCCAAACCATCACGTCTGGCAGAGCAGATCTCACAGGATAGAGATCGCGCATATCTGAATATCCAGCTTGCACCGCCGGTGCGAACCGAGTCAAAGTGGCCCAGTGGTCAGCACGGGTGTTGAAGAGCTCTAGCCTTAAGGCCCGATTTTCACGGTCCTTATCCTCGAGCATCTCAGCAGTGGTGCGAGTTCGTGAATCCTCCTGAGTGGAGTCAGCATAGATAGCCTGGAGATACCCTTGTGCTCCCGGAAGTGATCCTGGCATATACCGGAAATCAGAGTCCCGAAATAACCCAGATCTGACTCGCATAATGGTCATCATAGAGTAGGCGGCGTCCTGCACAGCCATCTCAATAGTAACCCCGAGTCCATAGGAGCAGTGAAGAGGCTCGGTGGATCCAGGATAAGATGGAAATATCCTGACAGTGCAGAGATACTGGCTTTGATTGAAGTCCCGGAATTGCTCTTCGACCGTGTACTCGGGATACCAGCGGTATCCAGCCTCAGTCATTACCCTGACCAACTTAGCAGTATGGCCGGGTACATCTAGGCATCGAGTCAGGCGAACCACTTGATTGAGGTCGCGAGTGGCCATCTGAAAGCATATTTATAATGCAAAGGCGTTAGAATTTCTAGCAAAATTTCGGCAGCATAACAGCTGTAAATGCTCAAAAAGGATATTGAGACATTTGACAAAGGATTTCATACACACTCAACATCATCATATCAAAGTTCTGAACCATTCTGACTACATAATGTGGTAGTAGAACTGAACTAGGCTTGTAACCATCAAACTTATAAGGTACTACTGATTAGTAACACGTGATCCTGATAGAGGAATAGATCCTAATTCCTTAACCCCCGGTGGAAGAATGGACCGACTCAGATCAGAATATCATAAGGTATAAGGAGTAAAAAGAGCCTTACGTTCCATCCCACAAACAATTCCCCTACATATAACTAAAGAATTTCTAGACTCAACATCGACCAGTTTGGCTTGGAGAACCTACAGGCAGCCTGGCTCTGATGCCAACGCTGTCAGGACCCCGACTCGATGTCACATCGATCTAGCTGGTAACACCTCATATCACTTTGCGGCCTCACGCACGGTATTCCCACGGGTGTCGCCTTACCTTTTCCCGGGACCGTTTGCGCCTTTTGGCTCACGTATATGATAGTGTCGCTAGCATCCATATGATAAAGAGCCCGGGCTGACATGACTAGTCGTAAACCCAAAGTGGCACAGACTTACAAGGACAGGCATCCATGACCCAGCGTCGAACGTGTCGGTCATCAGCAAGTGGGTCCGGGCTGTAGCACTGGGCTAACAGGACTCCGGTAAACCGGGCTGTAGCGGGCTAACAGGACTCCGGTACTCAAAGCGTGACATTTCCCCGAAGGGACAGACACAGGAACGAAGAAGGACACATGCCGGCCAGCCTAAGTGTTCCAGAGCAGTAGCAAGCTACCATGGCTCAGCGGTAACACTAGGAGACATTTCCCGGTAAGAGAGGCTACTAAAGATAAACAACTAGATAGTCAGATCCCACACATACCAAGCATTTCAGTCATACACACAATATGCTCGATAGGTGCAAATACAACGAAGCATCACAACATGACTCTACGACACAAGTACTTTATTTAAGGCTCAGTGAGCCATACATAACATACACAAAGGTACGGGTCTCACGACCCCACATACAAGTCATACAGTCATACAAACCAGCAGCGGAAGTAGCTTGTCTGGGTACAGACAACTAGTAAAATAAAAGAGGCTTGGAAAGCCTAGCTATACTACGTGGTCCTTCACAAGCTCAGGGTCACCACCTGGGTCTTTAGCCTATTCGTTGATGTCAACGTCTACATAGAACCCATCAGAAGGGGTTGCAGCGTCTTCTGTAAAAATGTAGATTATAGCAACATGAGTACAAAGGTACTCAGCAAGACTTACAACAGATCCTACATACATGCATAGTGTCAAGAAGGGTTGGTGGAGTTATTGCAGCAAGCCAGCTTTGACTCTTGGCTAGGCTATCCTACGATACTCCAACTTGAAATGGTTTTGCGCACACGAGTCCACTACTCACCAATTCAATACACTACCGAGGATCCACCTCCGTCTTCCTACGGAAGAGCCATCCTCGGCACTCACACTTATCTTGAGGCTTTTAACAGTTTCCATTTACTTGTCTATGAACTGTATAGGCAACCAAGTAGTCCTTTACCGCGGATGCGGCTATTCGAATAGATTATGATAACCCTGCAGGGGTGTACTTCTTCATACATGTTTCCACCACTTAGCGTCTGCACACGACATGTGCTCGGCAGACTTCAAGCGAAAGCCGACGTGGGTGTAGACCACGACCTACCTAAACACTTAAGCCTCTAGTCCAGGTTTATCGCCTATTCAGGTTCCATCCGCAGGGAGTCCGGTCGAGGTTTCCCATACGGCCCCGAACGATGTGAACAGGGTTCCCGAGATACCTAACGGGTATTCGGTACACCGTGCCACGTACCTACCGCATCACAGCCCACCCCTACGGTCAGCGCTGTCCACGGCCTCCAGTAGGCTACAAACACCAGAAACTACTTGCAACTCCTGGACAGAGAGCTAGGGTGAATAAGAAGTCGAGCGGGGTCATATTTCAGGGCCCAATGCATGGTAGTAGCTGTATCTTAAATCACGCATACAGATCTCAGTGCTTAAGGTCGGCTTCAATGAAACAACCCACCATGTACTCCTACATGGCCTCTCATCGATACCTTTACCAAATCGTGTTCACCACACCACTCTCATTACCGACATAAACATTTCACTCCGGTCCGTACCATCCTTCTTCTTGACGAATAGGACGGGGCAAGCCCACGGAGATGAGCTAGGTCGGATGAAACCCTTTTTCAAGGACTCATCGAGTTGTTTCTTAAGCTCGGCTAGTTCTAGGGGTGCCATCTTATAAGGTCTTCTAGCAATCGGAACGGTTCCTGGAATGAGGTCTATTACGAACTCAACATCCCTGTCAGGTGGAACACCTGGCAATTCTTCTGGAAAGACATCCGGGAAGTCACGGACTACCGGAACGTCCTCAAGGTCTGGCAAAGGGCTGGCGTTAAGAGAATATAATTGTCGCTTAGCTATTCGGGTCAAGACATTGACTATCTTCCCCGAAGGATGGGTGAGTTGAACAGTCCTAGAGAAGCAATCGATTTGGGCATGATGAGCCGACATCCAGTCCATACCCAAAATGATATTAATATCTGAAGATTTAAGGGCTATCAAAGACGCGAGGAAAACAAGTCTGTCGACTTGGATTTCATTTCCATGGCTTACTCGAGAAGTTTGCCATTTGGATCCCGGAGTTTGGATTACCATAGAGGTTGGCATATCACCGAATGCGACGTTATGCAAACGAGCATAATTTTCAGATATAAAAGAATGAGAGGCTCCTGTATCGAAAAGAACAGATGCCGGGTGGCAATTAACAAGAAGCGTACCGAGAACGACGTTGGGATCCTCTTGAGCTTCTTCGGCAGAGATACAGTTGACATGGCCACGTGAAGCGGTGACCGGTTTAGCATGAACACTTTCCCTGTCGGCTTGCCACGGCCAACAGCTTTAGCAGATTGATTTGGGTTGGTCTGGGGGCATTCACGCATATAGTGGCCAGATTCCCCACACTTGAAACAAGTCACGGAACTGGTACGTGGAGGAGCATTGTTAATTGGACCCCCATAGGGCTTGGCTGGAGCAGACTGTTGAACGGGGCGAGGCGCCTGGAAGGATGGCCTCGGTGTGAACCTGGGTGGCAGGGCAGTGTTGGGTACCCACACGCGGCGCTTCTGAGGACCAGCACCGGATGAGGAACCCATGTCACGGCCATGCTTGCGTGTTGCGTCATAGTCAGTCTGACCAGTTTCAGCACTGATGGCTTTGTTGACAAGTTTCGAAAAAGATGTGCACTCATGCAGACGGAGGTCGCGGCGAAGCTCAGGACTAAGGCCCTTACGGAACCTTGCTTGCTTCTTGGCATCGGTAGACACTTCCTCAGTTGCATATCGTGCGAGATTACCAAACTCCCTGCTGTAAGCATCCACAGAAAGTCGGCCTTGGGTGAAACTGCAAAATTCTTCACGTTTACGGTCCATGAGACCCTCCGGAATGTGATGTTCACGGAAAGCCTCGCTGAATTCAGCCCAAGTAGTGACATGGCCCGCTGGGCGCATAGCTCCATAATTCTCCCACCATAGACTGGCGGGGCCTTCAAGATGATATGCAGCAAAGGTGACCTTGTCAGCCTCCGCTACCAGCGCGGAACGCAGTTTGTGAGAGATACTGCGAAGCCAGTCATCAGCGTCGAGAGGCTCGACGGAGTGGTGGAACGTGGGTGGATGCAATTTGATAAAATCACTGAGTGACACCACGTTAGCCCTCTGATGGTGTGCTGTATTCTGTCCAATACGCTCCAACAAACGGTTTGTCTCCCGCTTGTTTCTCTCAGCTTCCATCATCACCTCGGCTAGTGAAGGAGGATGAGGCAGATTTACATCCCTGGCTTCACTGCCTTCGGCCTGCTCTTGAGAAGCAGGGTTAGCGCGCGTGTTGACCATCCTAGGTAAACAAGACAATGATTTAGTCAGGATGGTAAAATTCCGACATAGGATTCATAATGTAAGAAATAACTCGGAATGCAAGATGATCATCCGTATGACATGGTAGATACAGAAACTGCTTCTTTTATTCCATCGTCATACACACCATACAGGGTTTAGTACAAGACCAAACAAAGTACTATTACGGTGAAAAGAGGATTACATCTCATCGGAGGCATTCCAAGCTCCTATACATTATTTTTCTACACCTCCGGAAGGAGTACAAACTAGGTCATATCCCACGAGTCACGCGGGACGATAGACGACACAGCTAGAGCGAACTAGTGATACTACCACTAACTCAGACCGATCCGTAGTAGTCCTCGTAGAAGTCACCTCCATAGCCTGGGAGCTCAACATGATCATCTGGAAACAGACGGTCTCGCGGAGCTTGTGGACCATAGGGGCTAGGATGAGGCCTTGGACCAACAAACGGTGGCCTGCGGGGACCGCGAGGTGGGGTGATGCCTCCTACATCACGCCAAACCATCACGTCTGGCAGAGCAGATCTCACAGGATAGAGATTGCGCATATCTGAATATCCAGCTTGCACCGCCGGTGCGAACCGAGTCAAAGTGGCCCAGTGGTCAGCACGGGTGTTGAAGAGCTCTAGCCTTAAGGCCCGATTTTCACGGTCCTTATCCTCGAGCATCTCAGCAGTGGTGCGAGTCCGTGAATCCTCCTGAGTGGAGTCAGCATAGATAGCCTGGAGATACCCTTGTGCTCCCGGAAGTGATCCTGGCATATACCGGAAATCAGAGTCCCGAAATATACCGGATCTGACTCGCATAATGGTCATCATAGAGTAGGCGGCGTCCTGCACAGCCATCTCAATAGTAACCCCGAGTCCATAGGAGCAGTGAAGAGGCTCGGTGGATCCAGGATAGGATGGAAATATCCTGACAGTGCAGAGATACTGGCTTTGATTGAAGTCCCGGAATTGCTCTTCGACCGTGTACTCGGGATACCAGCGGTATCCAGCCTCAGTCATTACCCTGACCAACTTAGCAGTATGGCCGGGTACATCTAGGCATCGAGTCAGGCGAACCACTTGATTGAGGTCGCGAGTGGCCATCTGAAAGCATATTTATAATGCAAAGGCGTTAGAATTTCTAGCAAAATTTCGGCAGCATAACAGCTGTAAATGCTCAAAAAGGATATTGAGACATTTGACAAAGGATTTCATACACACTCAACATCATCATATCAAAGTTCTGAACCATTCTGACTACATAATGTGGTAGTAGAACTGAACTAGGCTTGTAACCATCAAACTTATAAGGTACTACTGATTAGTAACACGTGATCCTGATAGAGGAATAGATCCTAATTCCTTAACCCCCGGTGGAAGAATGGACCGACTCAGATCAGAATATCATAAGGTATAAGGAGTAAAAAGAGCCTTACGTTCCATCCCACAAACAATTCCCCTACATATAACTAAAGAATTTCTAGACTCAACATCGACCAGTTTGGCTTGGAGAACCTACAGGCAGCCTGGCTCTGATGCCAACGCTGTCAGGACCCCGACTCGATGTCACATCGATCTAGCTGGTAACACCTCATATCACTTTGCGGCCTCACGCACGGTATTCCCACGGGTGTCGCCTTACCTTTTCCCGGGACCGTTTGCGCCTTTTGGCTCACGTATATGATAGTGTCGCTAGCATCCATATGATAAAGAGCCCGGGCTGACATGACTAGTCGTAAACCCAAAGTGGCACAGACTTACAAGGACAGGCATCCATGACCCAGCTTCGAACGTGTCGGTCATCAGCAAGTGGGTCCGGGCTGTAGCACTGGGCTAACAGGACTCCGGTAAACCGGGCTGTAGCGGGCTAACAGGACTCCGGTACTCAAAGCGTGACATTTCCCCGAAGGGACAGACACAGGAACGAAGAAGGACACATGCCGGCCAGCCTAAGTGTTCCAGAGCGGTAGCAAGCTACCATGGCTCAGCGGTAACACTAGGAGACATTTCCCGGTAAGAGAGGCTACTAAAGATAAACAACTAGATAGTCAGATCCCACACATACCAAGCATTTCAGTCATACACACAATATGCTCGATATGTGCAAATACAACGAAGCATCACAACATGACTCTACGACACAAGTACTTTATTTAAGGCTCAGTGAGCCATACATAACATACACAAAGGTACGGGTCTCACGACCCCACATACAAGTCATACAGTCATACAAAACAGCAGCGGAAGTAGCTTGTCTGGGTACAGACAACTAGTAAAATAAAAGAGGCTTGGAAAGCCTAGCTATACTACGTGGTCCTTCACAAGCTCAGGGTCACCACCTGGGTCTTTAGCCTATTCGTTGATGTCAACGTCTACATAGAACCCATCAGAAGGGGTTGCAGCGTCTTCTGTAAAAATGTAGATTATAGCAACATGAGTACAAAGGTACTCAGCAAGACTTACAACAGATCCTACATACATGCATAGTATCAAGAAGGGTTGGTGGAGTTATTGCAGCAAGCCAGCTTTGACTCTTGGCTAGGCTATCCTACGATACTCCAACTTGAAATGGTTTTGCGCACACGAGTCCACTACTCACCAATTCAATACACTACCGAGGATCCACCTCCGTCTTCCTACGGAAGAGCCATCCTCGGCACTCACACTTATCTTGAGGCTTTTAACAGTTTCCATTTACTTGTCTATGAACTGTATAGGCAACCAAGTAGTCCTTTACCGCGAACGCGGCTATTCGAATAGATTATGATAACCCTGCAGGGGTGTACATCTTCATACATGTTTCCACCACTTAGCGTCTGCACACGACATGTGCTCGGCAGACTTCAAGCGAAAGCCGACGTGGGTGTAGACCACGACCTACCTAAACACTTAAGCCTCTAGTCCAGGTTTATCGCCTATTCAGGTTCCATCCGCAGGGAGTCCGGCCGAGGTTTCCCATACGGCCCCGAACGATGTGAACAGGGTTCCCGAGATACCTAACGGGTATTCGGTACACCCGGCCACGTACCTACCGCATCACAGCCCACCCCTACGGTCAACGCTGTCCACGGCCTCCAGTAGGCTACAAACACCAGAAACTACTTGCAACTCCTGGACAGAGAGCTAGGGTGAATAAGAAGTCGAGCGGGGTCATATTTCAGGGCCCAATGCATGGTAGTAGCTGTATCTTAAATCACGCATACAGATCTCAGTGCTTAAGGTCGGCTTCAATGAAACAACCCACCATGTACTCCTACATGGCCTCTCATCGACACCTTTACCAAATCGTGTTCACCACACCATTCTTATTACCGACATGATCATTTCACTCCAGCCCATCACCCAGATGAACCAGACCTGACACGACTCTAAGCGTAGCAGGCATAGCAAGGTAGGAACAACACATACATATGGCTCAATCAACTCCTACACATGCTAGTGAGTTTCATCTAGTTACTGTGGCAATGACAGGTCATGCAGAGGAAATGGGTTCAACTACCGTAGCACACAGCAGTTTGAATCGCGTTGTCTTAATGCAGTAAAAGAGAGCAGGAGCGAGAACATGGGATTGTATCGATATGATCAAATGGTTGGTTGCTTGCCTGATGGTTCGATGCACTGATACGGTTCTTCGCTAGGGTAATCAGGGTACTCTTCGGGGACAGAACCTGCCGCAGAGAGCACCGATACACAAGCATTACCAAACAGTATGCAACAATATGATGCATGCATGAGACATGGCAAAATGAGTGTATTGGGCTAATGCAACTAAAACCAGGGGTGTTTGAACAAATTTGAATCAAGGATTCAAATTTCAAATTCAAATATGGCCTTTTAAAGTGCCTTTTCTTGTTCTGCTTAAAACATCAACTTAACTTGTTTGATCATGCATGAAAATAGTACAGATGGATAGATTGGATTTTTCTGATCATTTTTCATATATAATTTGTCCAATTTGGAGTTACAGAATAAAAGTTATGAATTTTTGAAGTTTAAATAATATTCTGGAATTTCCTGATTTAATTTAATTCCAGAAATATAATTATTGCGTCAGCATGACGTCAGCATGACATCAGTGGTCAACTGTGGCTGGCTGAGGTCAAACCTGACGTGTGGGGCCCACACGTCAGTGACAGGGGGGGTTAAACAGGATTAAATTAATCCTAATTAGGGGTTAGTGGCGCTGGGGCCCACTGTCAGTGTCAGGGGGGGTTGACTAACAGTAGTTAGCGCTAACCTAACCACCTGGCCGACAGGGCCCACGCGTCAGTGACCCTGGGGGGTCAAACCCCAGGTCGGACAAGTCAAACCCCACCGGCGACATGACGCCGGCGAGGCCCGAGACGGCGGCGAAAGTGCTTTTTGCCATTCCGGCAACCAAATGGACGGCGGAAGGCATCTACGTGTTGCTGAGGTTGAGCCGCGGCTATTGGTGGTGGTGGTTGGGCTCGGGGTGGCCGGAGTTGACGGCGGCGAGCTCGGCTGCGGCGGCCGGAGTTCGGGTGCGGTC
>NC_041386.1:393030144-393110034 GCF_002162155.2 Triticum dicoccoides
GGGGAGGAAGAGGGAGTCGAGGCGGAGCTTCTGAGCTAGTCGGGGGAGCGAGGGGTGGCCGGAGACGATGGCTATGGCGAACGGCGGCGACGGTGGTGTTCGGCCGTGAGAGAGAGAGAGCGAGGGAGAGGAGAGGAGAGCCGGGGGGTGAGTGAGAGAGAGCAGGGGGGGAGGCGTGGCGTCGTCCAGGGCGTCGAGCGAGGAGGGGAGGGCAGGCAAGCAGGCGAGCAGGTGGCGTGGCGCGGTGGCGCGCGCGCGCGCCGGCCACACTCCCCTCCCTCTGTCGGGACGAAGACGACAGAGGAGGGAGGTGGGCTGGGCCGGCTGCTGGCTGGGCCAGCCAGCTGGCTGGGCCGCACAGGGAGGAGCCCAGGTAAGCTTCTCCCTTTATATATTTTTCTGTTTTCTGTTTTTCTAATACTTCTGCAACTTTGTTGAATTAAATAAAATAACTAGGCTAGTTCAAAAATCACCAAACTATTCTTGGCCCATAGTTGGATTATTTCCAACATGAAACATTTTAGTTTGGAGGTATTTGAGCATTTAAATATTTTATATAATTTTAAATGCCCAAATTCAAATATTTATGAATTAATTCAAAAATCCTAAGATGGCCTAGGAAAATGTGCACCACATTTGGCAGAGGTTCTGAACCAAGACAAAAATGATGGGCATTTTAGAAGGGCATATCAGGTTCATTGAAAATTATTTTAGTAAACCCTAGTTGGTTTCAGAGGGGACTGGGGGTTCTGTCATCCCCATTTCAAGTTTCTGATGAAAGAGTAACATGATGCAACACTCTAATGCATGACTAGCTAGGTTGTGACAGGAAGAAGCCACTTGGGAAAGGGAGGATCGTCTTCGAGTCGAGTACCCCACCTTCTTTCCAGAGGATCCTAAATCTCGGGACGAGATTCTTTTGAGTGGGGGTGAGTTGTCACACCCTAGCTAGTCTATGCATTAGAGTGTGCATCATGTTTACTTTTCATCAGAAACTTGAAATGGGGAAGGCAGAACCCCCAGCACCCTTTTGAAATCAACTAGGGTTACTAAAAATAATTTCAATGAACCTGAAATGCCCGTCTAAAATGTTCACCCTCTTTGTCTTAGGTTAGAACCTCTGGCAAAATTGGTGCCCAATTTTCTAGGTCAACAGAAGGTCATTGAATTAAATCATAAGTATTTGAATTTGGGCATTTAAATGCTATAAAATAATTTAAATGCTCAAATAATTCTGGGAGTAAATGTTTCCTGTTGGAAATAATCTAAACAGAGGCCACATTTATTTTCAGGATTTTTGGAAATATTTTAGTATTTTTAATAAAGCTAAACAGTTGCAATTTAATAGAAAACAGAAACTAAATCAAAAAAAGGAGAAAGAAGCCCACCTGGGCCTTACCTGGCTCGGCCCAGCCTACTGGCTCGGCCAGTCACCCCCTAACTCACGCCAGGAGGCAGGGGCGCGTGCTCGCCACGCGCCGGGCACGCAACGGCCACCTCCTGCTTCTGCCGACGCCGGGAGACGCCCAGAGGACGCCATGCGACCCCCACGTCTCCCTCTCATCCTCTCTCACTCTCCCCCTCGTCTCCCTCATCCTCTCCCGCGATGGCCGAGCGCGTCCCTCGCCGCCGATTGCCGTAGTTGCCACCATAGCCACTCCCTCGCCCCTCCGACGAGCTCATCAGCTCCGCCTCGACTCCCTCGTCCTCCCCACCGAGCCACGCATCGCCGGAAGCCCTGCAACGCCGCCTTCGCCCTCGTCTTCAACCTCGGGAATCCGAGATCGCCGGCGACCGCACCTCGTCTCCAGCCCATCCCCGAGCCCGCTGACCCCCTCTCCGACTCCGCTGTGAGCTCCTCTTCCTTTCCCCCTAGCTCCCGTGCTCGTTTGGCCCCTGTAGCCGCCGTTTCTACCACACCCGAGAGCTCCTCGCCGCCGGCCATGTCGCCGTCGCGGCTACGGCCGTGCAAGCACGCGTCCGAGCACACCACCGCATTCAGTGAGACCCCAGGAGCCTAACGCACGCACTTCCTAGCCCTGCCGTGCACCGTAGCCCCTTTTCCCACTCCAGCCGAACTTTGGCCGCCTCCACGAGCTCGATTCCGGCGAGCTCACTCCACCCCAGCTCCTCACACTTGCTCCTTTGGATGCGCGAGAGCTTGGGCTTTGCACGGGTGGTCTCCGCCGTCGATTTGGTCACCTGAGGGCGTTTTCCGAAGCCCTCTGCCGTCTCGGCCTCGTCGGCGACTCAACGCCGGCGAGATTAGCCCTGTTGACCGGCGGATTTGACCACTGACATGGACTGTGTGGGCCCAGTTGACTCCCTTGAGTCAATGACAAGTGGGCCCCCCTGCTTATTATCCAGATTAGTTTCTAACTAAAATTAGTTAGTTTAACTAGTATAGTCACTGACTAGTGGGCCCTGCCCAGTAATTAGGCTAACTAAACGTAGTTAGTGCACTGAGAGGCTGACAGAAGGGGCCCACCAGTCAGGTTTGACCTGGGCTGGCGCCTTTGACCTGCTGAGGCCAGCATGACGCAATGCTGATGCAGTAATGCATTTACTGGAATTATTTTTATACAGGAAATTCCGGAAAATGTTTAAAACTTCTAAAAATCATTGAAATTCAACCGTAACTCCAAATGAAATAATTTATATATGAAAAATTATCAGAAAAATTCAATCTATCCATCTGTAATGATTTCATGCATGACAAAACAAGTTTACCTTGCTGTTTAGGCAGAATAAGGTAATGCACTATAAATGCCATGTTTATTGAACTAATATTTGAATCTTTGATTCAAATGAGTTCATTTCTTTCTGTTATAGCTTGCATTAGGCCAAGACACATTCATATCGCCATGTCATAGCATGCATCATATTGTTGCATATCATCATGTGTTGATTGTGTTCCGATGTGTTCTCCGTGGTAGGTTCTGCCTCCGAGGATATTCACGAGTATCCAACTGAAGGGCAGTATCCCACTACCACTCCATCAGGCAAGCAACCATTGATCGTTTCGATACAAACCCATGTTCTCGCTTCTGCTCTTGCTCACTGCATTAAGACAACGCGATTCAAACTACTGTGTGCTACGGTAGTTGAACCCTTATCCTCTGCATGACCTGTCATTGCCACAGTAACTAGATGAAACCCACTAGCATGTGTAGGAGTTGATTGAGCCATGTATGTGATTCCTACCTTGCTATACCTGCTATGCTTAGAGTTGTGTCAGGTCTGGTTCATCTGGGAGATGGGCTAGAGTGAAATGCTTATGTCGGTAATGTGAGGGATGCGTTGAACATGTTTTGGTAAAGGTATGGATGAGAGGCCATGTAGGAGTACATGGTGGGTTGTTTCATTGAGGCCATCCCTAAGAACTGAGATCTGTATGTGTGATTTAAGATTCAGCTACTACCATGCATTGGGATCCTTAACTGACCCTCTCGGCTTCTTATCCACCCTAGTACTCTGTCCAGGAGTTGCAAATAGTTTCTGGTGTTTGTAGGTTATGTGTTGGCGGCCGTGCGCAGTGCTGACCCTAGGGGTGGGCTATGTTGCGGTAGATACACCATGGCACGGTGTACCGAGTCACCCGTTTGGTGTCTCGGGAACCCTGTTCACATCGTTCGGGGCCGTATGTGGAAACCTCGGCCGGACTCCCTGCGGATGGAACCTGGATAGGCGATAAACCTGGACTAGAAACTTAAGTGTTTAGGTAGGCCGTGGCCAACACCCTCGCTGGGCTTCCGCTTGAAGATTGCCGAGTACATGTCGTGTAAGCGGCGGGGTAAGTGGTGAAAGCGTGTATGAAGAAGTACACCATTGCAGGGTATAGAACTATTCGAATAGCCGCGTCCGCGATAAAGGACTACTTGGTTGCCTATACAGTTCATAGACAAGTTAATGGATACTACTAAAAGACTCAAGATAAGTGTGAGTACCGAGGATGGCCCTCTCGTAGGATGACGAGGGAGGATCCCCGGTGGAGTATTGTGTTGGTGAGTAGTGGACTCGTGTGCGAAAACTATTTACTGGTGGAGTTCCGTAGGTAAGCTTAGCCAAGAGTCAAAGCTGGCTTGCTGCATCAACCCCACCGTCTTCTTGAAAATAAGCATGTATAGTAGGTTCTGATGTAAGACTTGCTGAGTACCTTTGTACTCATGTTTGCTTAATTACTGTTTCAGACGACACCGCCCACTCCGATGGGTTCTATGTAGACCTTGACGTCGATGAGTGACTAGCCACCCAGGTGGTGATCCTGGCCATGGAGGGCTTTATGTAGATAGACAGGCTTCGAGAAGCCTTCTTTCTTTCTAGAGTCTGTACTCAGACTAGTTGCTTCCGCATGTGCTTGTATGTTTGTATGACTTGAGTGTTGGGTCATGTGACCCCTATCTGTATGAACATGTTATGTATGGCTCTCTGGAGCCTTTAGATAAAGTACTTGAGTTGTAGAGTTTTGTTGTGATGCCATGTTGTATGTACTCATATCGGGCATATTGTGTGTATGATTGAAATGCTTGGTATGAGTGGGATCTGATAAGCTAGTTGTTTATCCTTGGCAGCCTTTCTTATGGGGAAATGTAGTCTAGTGTTCCTCAAGCCATAGTAGTCCGCTACAGCCCGGTTCACAGGAGTCCTGCTAGCCCAGCACTACTGTTCAGGACACTTGACTGGCCGGCATGTGTTTCACTTCGTTCCTATGTCTGTCCCTTCGGGGGAATGTCACACGGTGACTTCCGGAGTCCTGCCTAGCCTGCTACAGCCCGGGGTTCCCCGGAGTCCTGTCAGCCCAGTGCTACAGCCCGGAATCACTCGTTGATGACCGACATGTTCGATGTGATTCATGTATGCCTGTCTCCATAGGTCTGTGCCGCTTTGGGTTCACGACTAGCCATGTCGGCCTGGGTTCTCTGTAATATGGATGCTAGCGACACTATCATATACGTGAGCCAAAAGGCGCAAACTGTCCCGGGCCATGGTAAGGCGACACCCGCGGGATACCGTGCATGAGGCCGCAAAGTGATATGAGGTGTTACCGGCTAGATCGATGTGACTTGGAATCGGGGTCCTGACAAGCTATGGTTCAGATATGACCAAGCCCCCTAGTGATTTTTCCTTATATCCCTGCGGCTGCAGAGACCGGTTTAACAAAAAACTCCGCTTTGTTAGTAGAAATTCTTGTAAGCGCACACATGCTATAAAAAGAACAGAGACCCTACTTTAATGGAGGCTCCGGTTTATTATATAATATATACATTGTCATAAATATGTACATATGAAGAGCCTGTGGCTCAAGTATAGTAAGGCTGAAGAAGAGCTATGTTCCATGGTCGCTTGGTCTCCTCCTTTGATTTACGTGAGTCTTGGTGCTCTCGAACATCAATGAGGTAGTATGACCCGTTGTGCAGATTCTTGCTGACCACAAAAGGTCCTTCCCAAGGTGGGGATAATTTGTGCATAGCAGTTTGATCTTGGATGAGCCGGAGCACCAAATCGCCATCTTGAAAGGTTCTGGTCTTAACCCGGCGGCTGTGATAACGTCAGAGATCCTATTGATAAATCACCGAACGTGCTGCTGCAAGATCACGCTCCTCATCTAATAGGTCCAGAGAATCCTGACGTGCTGTCTCATTATCCTCTTCAACATAAGCTGCCACCCGGGGCGAGTCGTGATGGATGTCACAAGGGAGAACCGCCTCCGCTTTGTAAACCATTGAGAAAGGTGTGTAACCCATCAATCTGTTAGGTGTGGTGTTGATACTCCATAACACAGAAGGTAATTCCTCCACCCAACAACCAGGTGTCCGCTTCAAAGGAACCATAAGCCGGGTTTAATACCTCTCAAAATTTCTTGATTTGCCCTCTCCACTTGACCATTAGACTGAGGGTGAGCCACCGATGCTATATCAAGCCGGATGTGCTCACGTTGGCAAAATTCCTCCATCTCTCCCTTTGACAGATTAGTACCATTATCAGTTATAAATACTGTGTGGAAAGCCAAACTAGAATATCACCTTTTTGATGAATTGTACCGCCGTGGCCACATCACACTTACTAACTGGCTCTGCTTCCACCCATTTGGTGAATTTATCAACTACCACTAACAAGTGGGTCTTTTTGTCCTTGGATCGCTTGAAGGGTCCAACCATATCGGCCCCCAAGTCGCGAACGGCCATGTTATTGGAATCATCCTCAACTCCTGAGCCGGAATGTGAGCCCGGCGTGCAAATTTTTGACAACTGTCACATCTTTTGACTAAATCCTCTGCATCAGCATGAGCTTTTAACCAGTAAAAACCGTGGCGAAAAATCTTTAGCCACCAAGGACTTTGAACCGGCATGGTGACCACAATCCCCTTCATGGATTTCTCGCAAAATCTCACAACCCTCCTGAGGAGAAACACAATGCTGAATTTCCCCTAAAACTCTGTGACGATGCAATTCTCCATTTAGTATAGTCATCGATTTGGAACACCGAATTACCTGTCGAGCCGAGGTTTCATCCTCTGGCAACTCTCCCCGGTTCATGTAAGCTAGGTATAGGATTGTCCAATCCAGTATAACATGCAAAGCTGCCACCAATTGAGCCTCCAGGTTAGGAATAGCCAACTCCTCCTCTATTGGTACTTTGACCGACGGATTATGCAGCACGTCAAGAAAGACATTTGGTGGAACCAGTTTACGCTGAGAACCAAGGCGTCTTAAAGCGTCCACCGCTTCATTCTTTCGCTGGTCTATATCGTCCACTTGATAACCCTTGAAGTGACCAGCCACTGTGTCCACCTCTCATTGATATGCAGCCATGAGTGGGTCTTTGGAATCCCAAGTGCCAGACACCTGTTGGGCTACCAAATCTGAATCCCCAAAGCACTTAACCCAGCTTAAGTTCATCTCCTTAGCCATCCGAAGACCATGGAGCAAGGCCTCATATTCATCTTCATTGTTAGTATAAGGGAACATCAAACGGAGGATATAACAAAACTTGTCACCTCGTGGGGAAGTTAGTATGACTCCTTCCCCCGAGCCCTCCAACTGTTTGGATCCATCAAAGTGAATAGTCCAATACGTGTTATCTAGCTTCTCCTCTGGTGCCTGTAACTCCGCCCAATCATTGATGAAGTCCACGAGTGCTTGGGATTTGATCGCTGTGCGAGGTATGTATTTGAGCCCGTGAGGTCCAAGCTCAATAGCCCATTTGGCAATCTGGCCCGTTGCTTCTCTGTTTTGAATGATATCTCCCAAAGGGGCTGAACCGACCACTGTGATAGGATGACCCTGAAAATAGTGTTTAAGCTTCCGGCTTGCCATAAACACTTCATACACCAGCTTCTGCCAATGTGGATACCTCTGCTTTGACTCAATGAGCACCTCACTGATATAATAAACCGTCCATTGAACCAGATATTCCTTGCCAGCTTCCTTGCGCTCCACCACAATAGCCACGCTAACAGCTCAGGCATTAGCAGCCACATATAGCAATAAAGACTCCTTATCGATCGGTGCTGCAAGCATAGGCGGTTCAGCTAACGGCCTCTTCAGATTCTCAAACGCTTTATCAACTGCCTCGCTCTAGACAAAATTATCTATTTTCTCGAGCATCTGATATAGAGGGATAGCCTTCTCCCCAGGACGACTGATAAACCGGCTCAAAGACGCAATCCGGCTGGCCAGACGCTGAACGTCATTGATACAGGCCGGTTCAGCCAAATATGTCATTGCTAAAAAAAATCCGGATTGGCCTCAATGCCCCTGTTTGACACCAGAAAACCCAAGAGCTTTCCTGTCGGGACACCAAAGACACACTTCTCCGGATTGAGCATCATCTTGTAAACCCGGAGGTTGTCAAAAGTTTCTCTCAAATCATCTATCAATGTTTCCTCCTTCCTGGACTTTATCACAATATCATCCACATATGCATGAACATTGCGCCCAATCTGCTTATGAAGACAATTCTGAACACGGCGTTGATAAGTCGCCTGGGCACTTTTGAGTCCAAAGGGCATGGAGACATAGCAGGCTCCAAAGGGAGTTATGAAAGTTGTCTTCTCCTGGTCCTTAACTGCCATTTTGATCTGATGATAACCGGAGTAAGCATCCAGAAAACATAAACAGTCGCAATCCGCCGTAGCATCAATGCTCTGATTAATATGAGGGAGGGCAAAGGGGTCCGCAGGACAAGCTTTGTTCAAGTCTGTGTAATCTACACACATACGCCAAATGTCGTTTTTGTTAAGAACCAGCACCGGATTAGCCAACCACTCTGGGTGAAAGACTTCCGCGATAAACCCTGCGGCCAACAACTGAGCTACCGCTTCACCGATAGCCTTACGCCTTTCTTCATTGAAGCGGCGAAGAAACTGCAGGACCGGTTTAAACATAGGATCATTATTAAGTTTGTGCTCAGCGAGTTCCCTCGGTACACCTGGCATGTCAGAAGGTTTCCATCCAAAGATGTCCGGGTTCTCACGGATGAACTCGATGAGCACGCTTTCCTATTTGGGATCCAGGTTAGCCCTGATGCTGAACTGCTCGGATGAATCGCCAAGAACAAAATCAATCATCTTAGTGTCTGTGGCCGATTTGAATTTCAACACCGGATCATGTTTCGTAGTTGGCTTTTTCAAAGAGGTCATATCTGCCAGATCAACTTGCTCCTTATAGAACTTCAACTCCTCCGTGGCACAAACCGACTCAGCATAAGCCGCATCACCTTCCTCACACTCCAAAGCGATCTTTCTACTCCCGTGTACTGTGATAGTCCCCTTATGACCTGGCATTTTAAGCTGTAGATAAACATAACACGGCCTCGCCATGAACTTAGCATAAGCCGGCCGCCCAAACAAAGCGTGGTACGGACTTTTGATTTTCACCACCTCAAAAGTCAATGTTTCTGACCTTGAATCATAATCATATCCAAAATCCACCTCTAAGGCTATCATGCCCACTGGATATGCAGACTTGCCAGGCACGACACCATGAAAAATGATATTTGACTGTTTAAGATTTTTATCTGTCAGCCCCATACGGCGGAATGTATCATAATATAGAATGTTGATACTACTTCCCCCGTCCATGAGTACCTTAGTGAACTTGTATCCCCCAACTTGAGGGGCCACCACCAAGGCCAAGTGACCCAGATTGTCAACCCAGGGTGGGAGATCCTCTCTACTCCACAAAATGGGTTGCTCAGACCAGGGCAAATACTAAGGCACCGCCGGTTCAACAAAGTTTACTGCCCTCTTGTGAAGCTTCTGATCACGTTTACACAAGCTAGTGGTGAAGACATGATAGTGCCCACTATTTAACTGCTTAGTATTGCTATGATAACCCGACTGTTGCTGCTAGTTCCCCTGATGGTTGTAACCTCCCTGGTTGCCTTGGTGCCCTTGATTGATGTGTCCGGTTTGATTACCCTGAAATCCTAAACCGGAACTGCCACCTCCATAACCGGGCCCGTGGAAACAACCTCCTGAACCACCGGGCGGGCCATTATCGTACTAGAACATATTGGGGTTCTTGAAATCTCGCATGATATAACAATCCTTCCAAAGATGCAACGCTGGCTTCTCCTTTGATCCATGCTTTGGACTGGGTTGATTTAACAGGCGCTACAAATTGGGGCCTGAACCTTCGCCCCTCTGGGGCTTCTTATCCTTACGGCGCTGGCCATTCTCCTAAGCATTGGTGTTAGCGACAAAGTCCAAGCTGTGTTTGATTTGCGCTTACCACTGTTCCCATGGCCTGCCGGATTATGCTGCTGACCCTTGGTGTTGCCGTTCTTTTTCCCTTTCCCCGATTTGTCCTCCTCTGAGTCAGGGTCTTTGGTATTATTTGAATCGGCGTACTTAACGAAAGCGACCATAAGTGTTGACATATCATTGCAGTGACGTTTGAGCCTTCCTAACTTCTGTTTGAGAGGCAGAAAACGGCAATTGCCCTCCAACGTCAGCACTGCGGTATCCGCGTTGATACGATCCGATGAATGCAAAATTGCTGAGACCCGCTTGACCCAATGGGTCGTGGACTCCCCCTCCTCTTGGACACAAGCGGCCAGATCCATGATTCACATGGGCTGCTTACAAGTATCATTGAAGTTCTGGATAAACCGGTGCTTCAGTTCAGCCCATGATCCGACAGAGTTAGTTGGTAAGCTCTTCAACCAAGTACGAGATGTTCCTTCCAACATCATGGTGAAGTATTTAGCACATGCCGCTTCATCCACATCTAGCATCTCCATTGCCATCTCGTAGCTTTCAACCCATGCTTCTCGATGTAGATCGGCGGTGTTATTAGGTACCTTACGAGGTCCCTTGAAATCCTTGGGCAGTCTCACCTTACGCAAAGTGGTGGTAAGACACGGCACCCCTAAGGAACTGAACACCACACCTGGCTCCACTGAAGCGGTAGGGTGAACCGGAGTAGATTGACGGGCTCCGTGCAGAGCTGCTAACTAGGCCTCTCGACGCGCGCGGCCATGGTCTAACACATCCTGCGCATTAGCACCTCCCCCTGTCGGGTTGTGCCCTCATTGCGGATTACGGTGATGTGCGCTGCTTGATACGGCTGGTTCATCCTCAACGTGCCTGCTATAGCTCCTGCTTGGACGGGGGTGGAATGAATCCTCTCGCAGCTGTGCGAATATGCCTGCTGCTAGTTTAGAGTTGTTTGAAGGAGATCTCTGGCCCGTCGTGCCTCAATTGCAATTGGTGATTCGCCGTCGGTCGGGAGGGCTGCCACTCGTGATGCGGCGGCCACAATGTTGTCCAACGGGTTGGAGTAATGCCCGGGAGGTGTTGGAACATACTGCAGCACGATGTTGTTCTGACGAGGCAGGTCCATCGTGCACGGTTGAACCGGCGCTCCTGTTCCTGGTACCTCCGTCCAGTTTAATATTGGCTGGTTACTAGTTCCTGCTCCTGGCGTATTGAACAGATTTCGTGGCTCGTAACCCGACGGGAGATGCGATTAGTACCTTCTTCTCATGACTTCTTCGGAAGCGTTCTGATCCAGCCTAATCTGGTAGGCCTCAGCTTCCAACTTGGCCCGTTCTATAGCGATCCTAGCGGTCTCTGCCGCTAGATCCGCTTTGGCCTGAGCTATCTGATCCTTCACCTTTGCAATCTTAGCGTTGTGCTCATCCCGGGCTGCTGCATCCACCTCTGCGGCCATCAATGTTGCCAAAGCATCGAACAAGTCAGACAGGACTTGAGCTGGAGGCAGCATAGAGCTTCCTGCCCGTGCCGGTGTGGCTGTTGTTGAACCGGAGAGTATTGCTGCGGCAGTTGACGAATGAGGTGCCGACTATGTACCGGCCATGAAGATAGCGGCCCGGTTTGGTAGATCAGGGGAGTCTGGAATACTGTTGCCCTCAGATCCTCTGCTAATCTGGCCATCGTGCAACTGATAGAGCGATTCGGTCTCTCCAGAAGACTCGTCGTCGGAGCAGACAATGGTTTCTCCATCGGACGCCGGTCCGTCCTCATATTCCGCCCCATGGATGATGCCTACGAAGACATGCTTTGCCACGGGCCGAACCGGCGAAGGACTTGCACGCTGAGCCGTCTCGATGATGTCGGTGCAGATGTCCGGCTCAGGGGCCGGTTCGCCAATCTTGCCGATGAAGACGTGAATCCCACCAAAGGGGACCCGGTACCAGTATTCAATTGAATCGGCCTCGGGACCCCATCCTGCGTTGTCGATGTAGAGCTTGCCGCGACGACTCTTCGTCATCCGGCCCAGAGCGTATCCCTTGAGTCCATCAAAGCTTCCCTTCAAGAACTCGAAACCATCGTGCGATAGCCCCACGGTGGGCGCGAACTGTCGTGGGTTTGTCATGGCAGATGTCCTTGTGAAAGGACTTAGTCATGGAGCCATCACAACGGCTTAGCTTAAAGGGGTTAAACCAGACAAGGGGACACGGGGAGTTTATAATAGTTCGGCCCCTTCGATGAAGGTCAAAGCCTACGTCTAGTTCTGATTGGTACTGCTAGGGTTTCGAAGGCCAGGGAGCGAATCTTCTTTATGTGGCTCTCGAGTTGTTGTCCGTTGTCCCTAAACCGCTGTCTGGTCATCCCTTTATATACATAGGTTGACGCCCTCCAGTTTACAGAGCCCCGAAGCCGGATCATAAACGTGTCCGGTTCGGTCTCTATCCTTCCTATCTTACAATGCAAGTTACATAACAAGGTCAGTTTACATCTACAGGCCTTAACTCGCCTCTGGGCCTTGGGCCTTCATAAAGCGCCATCATTCTTATGTGTTCATGGGCTTCTAATCTTCATAAGGTTAATCCGGCTGCCCCTGGCCGGTTTACGTCCAGTAGTAATATCCCCAACAAAAACCATATGGCAGAACGGACTGACACGCATAGCCATGATTGGAATTCCCTCCCCGATGTTCTCTTGGAGCAGATTTGTAACCGTATGGACCTGCTCAGCACCGTCCGTCTGGCTGCATGCTCGGTGTCTTTGTACCGCCTACTTGTTTGCAATCAGCCGACTCTTTTCAAGACAACCTGCTTGCTGATGCCCGATCCTCGCAGGTGGCCCAGACACTGACTTGACGATCCTACGGAGGTTGTCGTGGTCCCCTAGACAAGCTACCACTACACGTCCACTTGTCCTTCATGCACGGCCACTACTGGGCAGGCATGAAGGCTAACTGGATCATCCTCATCCACCAATCCGGTAGTCCGTTGCGTCTCGTGGATATCTACACCCAGCGAGAGATCACCCTTCAATCGTTGGATACCGCCACCATCGAGCCTCGCGGCCCACCGGACACTCCTGCCTACTACGCATGAGACGCGTCAAGCTTTTGGCTCGACCTTTGTTTGCTGAAGGTTGTAATCTGTGAAGTGCCCACACCATCACAAGACTACATGGATTACAATCTCATTGCCATGTTCAACATGGGATTAGTCTATCTGGAATCCGTTTGCCATACATGGTTATGGCTCTTCGTCTATCCTCTTCACCCAACATTTCTGTCTGATGCTATAGTGCATGATGGCATCGTTTATGCGGTCGACGCACAGATTGGCTGACAATACTAGTGGAATCTATTGTCATGTAATTGTTCTATCTCATCTCATCTTTACCTTAAGAATACGACTACCTGTTCATTGTTACAAATTTAGATTATATAGTGTGTCTATAACAACATCATTGCTATATGTTCCTCTCATTTCCTAGAGTTTTATGACCACAAATGTTATTGTTAGAATTGATATGGGAACAATTGGCATCTAATGATTGTTAGAATAGATATTATGAGTATAACCTCATGATCGCTATATGTTACTCTCATTTCCAGGATTTTTATAACAACGCATGTTATTGCTTAGAGTTGATATGATAATTGTAGTAAGTGCTATGGTAGAATATGAGTAGGCCCTGTCATATCTGTTTTCCTCTCATTGTTACATGATGTTCGAATCATGATATATTGCGAGACTAGTAATGTTCCCATGCGTTGCAACGGATCCAAATTAGAATAATACATGTTCACAAACTTGAAAGAAAACCACTATAGTTTTGTGTATATATCACTAAAAATATTCTCGTATTAGGATTCACTCAACATATATTCCTTGTGGCTGTTTTGATGAGGTGGGGGAGGGATGTGGTTGGTTCAAAGATATTAAGGGGTTTCTGCAAATTGGAGCAGAGTAGTGGGGTCTTGTTGTAAAAATGCCAAGACTTAAATCATTGTCGTTAGATGGAGATCTGATGGACAGAAATGACGGACGGCAAGCACACCATCATCATGAACTGAGTCTTTTATAGGAGTAGAGAATATGAAAGCCATTGGCTTATTTTTTTAACTTGGGTGATGATTACCGTGCTATGCAACCTCCATTCGCCAGGGGGAACTGTGTTTACACATCATACCATGGGTTTCGTGAATCACCATATCCAGAGATTCGTCGACACAACTTGTTGCCAAATAATCTTTAGTGTGTGAAAGGCATCAAGCTTCCATGTGATGGATGACTTTTGCAAACCCTACATGCGGCGATGTGTTTCATGCCAACAAAAATATGCATAACTTGATTCGTAGTGATATCTAGACTGAGCCATGTATCCTGCTGCTGTAGCATGACCCTCTTTTGTTGGATATTATGTACTCTTGTTAGTTTGAAGCACTCCTCTGGTTTGAAGGATAGATACCTTTCTGGGATCAAGTGCATCCTAACTCACCTGCGTATGATGTACTGATAATGATGATGGAGATGCTGTGCAGAAGCCATATATATACTTGTTGGAGAAAGTGTTGTCCAATGGGAATTATATTTTGTATTACTCATGTAGCCTACAAAGTCTGTCGCACAGCCTTGTAACTTCTTACCCCATTTCTAAATTTGTACTAGTCCTCTATACCGTATTTTTTGCTACTCGTACTACTACCTCCCTCCTGGTTTACTGGTCCCCTTCGTAATTTGTGCCAAATTTTGACCAGAAATTTCACTAACTAAATGTTAATGCATGTCACAAAAAATTATATCGTTTTATTTGTATTTGAACATAGTTTCCAATGGAATAAATTTCGGTGACATGCATTGACATTTTGTTCGTTAAACCTATAGTTAAAATGTGACACTAAATACGAATAGTAAGTAGTACAGTAGCAGTACTAGTATACGTCGGTCAAATTTTTCATCATGTGCTCACATTGAATTGATGTGACAACATGCTGTGCGTGAGGTGAGACAAGAATCCCAGTGGCGTGTTCGGGTATTGTGGACTTCAGATGTGGAGTACTGCCACTTATCTGTCGAAATATTTCATCATTCATGTAAAACAGTCGATTTGATCATACATTGAGTACCATATAACTAGAATTAACCGATGCAACTCCAGGAAGGATTGGCCGGTGCTGCCGGCTGGCGTCAAGTTCGATCCCACGGATCAAGAGCTGATCAAGCACCTTGAGGCCAAAGTGAGTGCTGACAGCGCGAGATATCACAATCTCATCGATTCGTTCATACCAACCATCAACAGTGAGCATGGCATATGCTACACCCATCCTGGGAAACTTCCAGGTAAGACACCGATCAGCCGTCTACTTGCACAAACATATTCCTTTGTTTATAGCTCTATTTTTCTTTTTAGACGTAGACCTAGTGAAGCAATTACAATTTTACAATTAATAAAAAATGAAACAAGTGACTGCAACATGCCAAAGATATTATGAAAATGCCAACTACGTACACTAAAACCTGTATTCGACAATATTGCAGCTATCACACTGAGTGGCCGAAGCAAGCATTTCGTCCAGCGCAATTCCAAGGCGTTCAAAGGGGGCACGTGGATGCGTCGCAAGATATAGTCGGAGTGCGGCATGCACGCGATGTGGCACAAGACCGGCAATACCTTGCCGGTGATGGTCAATGGCCGGCAGATGGGTAGCAAAAAGGTTGTGGTGCTGCACACCAACAAGAACTTCGACCATTCCCGCAAAAAAATAAAAAAAGAACTTTTACCAGCAGAGGACCAACTGAGTGATGCACCAGTACCACCTCGCAGACCTGGAGCAAGAGAAGGAGCGGGAGCTGGTCTTCTGCAAGATTTTCTATTAGAAGAACACTAGGGCCAGGACTAAAAAGATTGTAAGTTACTTTTGTGTTGGTACTTGTACTACCTTGTAGTATGCAAGTTGGTATTGCTATTAACAATCTTTCGGTATGAACTTGGAATTTGCTTCCAACCATCATGCCGAGGGTCGACGTGGATATAAAGCTAAATCATTTGTTTCAAAATTAATTTTCAGGCACCTGATTTTTATTTGGTGGGTAGCGTAAGCACCTGCCGTTTGAATTCCCAGTTCTCCAAATTTTTCGAAACAAGTGCATGGACTTATTATCATGATGAAAAAACAATATACCAGTTATTAGTCTGTACTTGCAGAATTCTCTCTTTTATTGAGCAGGTATATTGTTTTTTCAGGTCGAGCAAGTTTCAACTGGGTTGTAGACTGCCCAGGCTTGTTTTGTTTTTAACAGGCCTATCCCATAAGGACAACGGGGCACAAAGATTTAGCAGGTATCTACTGGCCTCTGGCCCGCCAGTGTTAGTTATATTTTGTCTTACAACATCCGTAGGTAGTTTTTTTTAGTGAATCAAACACACAACCCAGTTCTATTTTCCTCTTGAAACGCCATGTCCTACTTCCGCTTTCTAATCTCTACCTATAGTTTTACTAGTTCATATACACATATCATTATATTGCAAATACATAAAGTTCCATTTTCATATTTACATCCTTATTTTTGTTGTTGTTTTCCCTCCCAGTGCTATTTTTTTACCACTGGTTTTCCCTTAAACCAACTCAATTATTCCACGTCTTGTTTGCTTACAAAAACAAAACGATTATTTTCCCAAATCAATAAGTTCTTAAAAAATGTTTATCATTTCGGGATTACAACAGTTCAGACTCCACCGAAACATGCAAAATAAGGTTGGACCTTTTGACCGTGGTCCTGGGAAGAAAATGGGTTGTTGTAAATTACTTAAGAATTTGCAAATGGGCTACAAATTATTAAAAAATAGCAAATGGGCTCTATGTTGTCTGCCACAGATTTGGAGGCTGACTTGTGGGCCTACTAAGTTCATGCGTACACAAGGTTTCTCAAAAAAATAAAGTTAGTCATCAATCGACTCTACTAGCGTCAAACCGTTAGATGTCAATCTAACTGCAACTGTGCTTCTTCAGTCTCTCATCTTCCTGCTCCAGCCGCCCAAACCAGCACCGGCGGAACCACCTGCTCCCGCCTCACGTGGCCGACTATGCTGCCGGACAGGCCTCACAGCCCCACCATACTCTTATCCCTGGCCTGGCTATCCCTCTACTCAACCACACCTCGTGTTATTTTCTGGTGATGGCAGCCAAACCAGTCACTGTCGTACTCCCCACCGTGTGGCAGCCACTATCGTGTCTTCCCCGACTATGTGTCTTTCCCTTCGTAGGCCTCGCCGTCATCCACTGCCCTGGTGCTCTCGGCACGGCGTGGTCAACGAACAACATCCATCAAAAGTGGACTATACGTGGAGAGGCTGACAGCTGGGTCCACGGCCGCACACAAGGAAATGCCTCATTATTACACACAAAATAATGATTCATACACCTGACATCTGGGACCAACCAAAAGGGCCTCTGTATTTCACAAAAAAAATGTTCCAACCACTAACAGCTCGGACCCACCAGATATATCTTCGCACGCAAGGAAGTGCTTCCTTATTACGCACAAAAAATGAATACTCCCCCTGCTAGCTAGGACCCAACATAATGGGAGGCCGACTTGTGGGCCTACTAAGTTGATGTGGATGGAGGGCTTTGTCAACTTAGTCAATATGAACGATTCTAGCTCTAGTGACCGTACGTTGTCCATCCAACAGTCGTAGTGCTTCTTCAACCTCTGGTCTTCTTGCTCCAGCGGCCGTGCCTCCTAATCCTGCTTCCTATGGCCGGCTGTGCTGCCACCGCTCGCCATGCCATCCCTCTACACTCACCCACACCTCCTATTATTCTACACTAATGGCAGCCTCACACCGCAACTGAAGCAGTCAACCCACATACTCGCCTGCGCATGGGTATCCACAGTCGCGTCTTCCCCGGCTCCGCATCGTCCCCTTCCTAGGCCTCGCCATCGTCCACCACCCTGGTGCTCTTGGTGCGGCGTGGTCAATATGGTCAATGAACGACTTCCATCGGAAGAGTATAGTGCGTGGAGAGGCTGACAGCTGGGTCCATGGCCGCAGCAAGGAAATGCATCCTTATTACGCGCAAAATAATGATTCCTCCACCTGACACCAGGGACCCACCGGACGGGCCATCGTATTTCAAAAAAATACGTTTCCCCTGACTGTTGGGACCCACCAGCTTCGAACTCAAGAAAGTGCATCCATATTATGGGCAAAAAATGATTTGCCCCCCAGACTGCTGGGACCCACTAGCTACTTCTTTGCACGCAAAGTAGTGCCTGACAGTCGGGACCCACCTGGTCGAAGCATACGTAGCATTGTCATTCTGTCTGCAGGCCGCAGCGATGAACCATGGTCGTGTAAGGAAGGGCACATGTCGTAGTAGAGCCGCGCACGTAGCATGTACACGTACGTATAGCGGCCAGGGTGCAAGAAAGAAAATACGGCCACGTACATACATACGGGCGGGGTCTTGAACGCCTACTCACGCATATATATATGTATATATATATATGTACATATATATGTATATATATAGATATACAGACGGCCAGGGCTTGTGTACATAGAGACGCAACGGACGACAGCAACAACGTCCTGTTCATCGGGCAGCAAACCGGCTAGGTCGGAATAGAGAAATAGCGCCCTGTTCATCGGGAGGCAACCGAGTGGGTCGGAATACGTTGTGTTCATCGGGAGCCAATTGTCTTGGAAGGAATAAGCGATGGAAATGAGGCCTGGCGTACCGCAGAACGGAGGAAAAGGCCTTGTGTTCGACCGGCCACGGTCAAAACGGGATCCTGTTCATCGGGAGGGGTCTGGCGTCTCGCAAAACGGAGGAAACAGATCTCATATGG
This sequence comes from Triticum dicoccoides, assembly GCF_002162155.2. Taxonomy (NCBI): domain Eukaryota; kingdom Viridiplantae; phylum Streptophyta; class Magnoliopsida; order Poales; family Poaceae; genus Triticum; species Triticum dicoccoides. Next base: position 393,048,712 of record NC_041386.1, read on the forward strand.
TCAAAACGGGGTCCTGTTGACCGGGAGGGGTGTGGCGTACCGCAAAACGGAGGAAACGGACCTGTGTTGGAACGCTACGGTCGAAGCGGAGGTCCTGTTCATCGGGAGGGGTGTGGCATACCAAAAAACGGGACTCCACGGGATATTGTTCATCTCCACCGTCTACCTCCTCCGGCCTCCACGGGCTCCTGTTCAACCACAGGTGACCTCCTCCAGCCTCCACCTGCGATGGTTCATCCATGGGCTCTTGTTCATCCAGCCCTCTCCACGTGTTCCTGTTCAACCACCCCTTTACGGGCTACTGTTCATCCAGTCCTCCACCGGCTACTGTTCATCCAGGCCACCATGGGGTCTTGTTCGTCCAGCCCTCCACGGGGTCCTATTCATCCACCGGCTCAATCGGTCGAGGTACTACTCATCCAGCGGCAACGGCCTCTACTACCACGGGGTCCTTCTCGTCCAACCCCCCATCGGGTACTGTTCATCCAAACCCCCTGAACAATGTTCATTGTTCATCAAGGAATGAAGGCAGTAGTGTTCGATCGGCTTCAGTTAGAAGCATTAGCGAAGGAATCACTTGGGTTGCGTTAACAGCAAGGGATCGATCGATCGCTCAGGTTCAGTAACGCGTAGCCTGCAGTGCAATCGCTCGGGTTCAGTTAGAGCCCAACACCTCGCACACACAAGTGTACGTAAAAGAGAAACGTGCATCGCTCGGCCCCGAGCACCCACCGTAACCGGCAATTCCCCGATATTTTTCGCGCCCTAGCTTCTACCACGGTTTTTTCCGTCATGGACGGCCCAAAGAATGTCATGCAGCTACGTCTTCGGCCCACCCAGGACGAAAAGCCCATTTTTATCATGATTTTTTATCATAGAAGTAGGACCCCACCACATCTATGATGATACCGGGTTTTGTCACAATATTGTCGTAGAAGTGTCATAAGTATCACAGAAAAAATTTGTTCAACCTAAAATGTCACGTATGTGTCTTTTTTTCGTAGTGCATGGTCAGAAAAGGAGGCAGCACTTATGAAACGACGGAGATGAGATACTTACTCATCTATGGCAATGTATTTCCTATGTTTCAACAGCCGGTAAGCACCACCATGCAGCTTGGAGGCAGCTTCCTCTTGTAGAGTGCCGTGAAATTCAGGCAAAGCTGGCCGAAGCCCTGGGTGCGATCTCCGCTACCTGGGGCAGTTAGTGGGGCTCCTGAGGTGGTGACCTCACGAGCGTCAGGCTGCATCGGCCCCTCAACCCCCACCACAGGACAGCTCGCCTGAGCCTCGGGGGCTTTCACCCCAGAAGCCTCGGACCGCACCGACCCCACGGCCGCCGCCTCGGGATAGCTCGCCCGAGCCCCAGGAGCCGCCACCTCCAGGGCTATGGCCGACGTCGCATCCTCGGCAGCCACATCACTGGCATTCGACGGTGCTCGCCCCCCTACACCCGCTTCCGGGGTGAGCGCCGAGGCGACGGCAAGCAAGGGAACCACAAGAACGGGGCTCTTGTGGGGCCCTTCAAGGCCGACTGGGCGTAGTCCCCATTCATCGAAACGGGGCATCTGCTTCATGAACTCCACCTTGTTCGAGCAGTAGTACAAGAGGCAACCCTCCTTCGGTAGATTGGCTGGCGTTGGGTCGCCTATCAGGAGCTCGAGCATCGTATGCCACGCCTCGGGAGGAAGGGCAGACGCATGAAGCCTCATGGGGTCCCCGCAACCGGAGAAGGTCCACATCGGCCGAGAATGACGCTGGAGCGGAGCAATGCGGCACCGGATAAACTCCTTCACCACCATGGGCGCCGTGACCCCAAGATCCTTCAACCTGGTCAGCCAGCGCCAAACATGGCGGAGCCGCTGGTCGATGAGCCTCGCATGCCCCCAGCCAGAGCTTGGGGCAGCTGGTGCCCGTGGGATTAAGAGAAGGGGGAGAGCACACCGGCATCCATAAACACCCACTACTTCTGAAACCCGCTTACAACCGGCGAGAGCTCGAAATCAATTCCCAAGCTAGCCGTCACTGCTACGGCCTGAAAGGTCACGCATCCGAGCGCTGGCGGCCATCGGTCAGATGAAGAGAGAAGAAATGGCAAAGCAAGGCCAAGGAAGGAGCAATGCCCACCATGTCCTCGCAGACGAAGGCGAAGACAACAAGGAGTACGATAGATTGGGGTTCTAGATGCAGCGCATGGATTTGGTAATGCGAGAGCGCAGCATTGAAGAAAGCGAAAAAAGGGGAATCAGGCCGGCCCAGAGGGCATGAAGATGATTGGGCATCTTAGTGGCTATCATATCAATCGTGGCGCGGGAGCCAGGCCAAGCCACCATCCCCCCCCCCCCCATTCGGTGGAATCTGAGGTGAGCAATGTCGAACCTTGTCCAGCATCTCCATGTTGACCACCACCAACCACAGGCTCGAAGGCCGGCGAAGGCTCGGCTGGGGCGTGGCTCATCTTCTTCTTCCCTGCAGACTTCGGCGCCATGGCGACAAGGAGGAACTGAGAAGGTGGAGGGGCCGAGGAATCTCACGGTGAGCAATGAAGATGGAGCTTGATGTCTAGTACACAACCTTCTTCTTGTAGACGTTGTTGGGCCTCCAAGTGCAGAGGTTCGTAGGACAGTAGCAAATTTCCCTCAAGTGGATGACCTAATGTTTATCAATCTGTGGGAGGCATAGGATGAAGATGGTCTCTCTCAAACAACCCTGCAACCAAATAGCAAAGAGTCTCTTGTGTGCCCAACACACCCAATACAATGGTAAATTTTATAGGTGTACTAGTTCGGCGAAGAGATGGTGATACAAGTGCAATATGGATGGTAGATATATGTTTCTGTAATCTGAAAATATAAAAACAGCAAGGTGACTAATGATAAAAGTGAGGACAAACGGTATTGCAATGCTTCGAAACAAGGCCTAGCGTTCATACTTTCACTAGTGCAAGTTCTTTCAACAAGAATAACATAATTAGATCATATAACTATCCCTCAACATGCAACAAAGAGTCACTCCAATGTTTCTACCGGAGAGTCAAGACGAAAACGTGTGCCAACCCCTATGCATAGATTCCCAAGGTCATAGAACCCACAACTTGATCACCAAAACATACATTAAGTGAATCAGTAGAATACCCCATTGTCACCATGGGTATCCCACGCAAGACATACATGAAGTGTTCTCAAATCCTTAAAGACTCAATCCGATAAGATAACTTCAAAGGGAATACTCAATCCATTACAAGAAGGTAGAGGGGGAGAAACATCGTTAGATCCAAACTAGCAAAGCTCGCGCTACATCAAGATCGTGCCAAATCAATAACACGAGAGAGAGAGAGAGAGAGAGAGAGAGAGAGAGAGAGAGAGAGAGAGAGAGAGATCAAGCACATAGCTATTGGTACATACCCTCAGCCCCGAGGGTGAACTACTCCCTCCTCGTCATGGAGAGCGCCGGGATGATGAAGATGGCCACCGGTGATGATTCCCCCCTTCGGCAGGGTGCCGGAACAGGGTCCCGATTGATTTTTGGTGGCTATGGTGGCTTGCAGCGGCGGAACTCCCGATCTAGGTTTCTATTCAGGGGTTTCTGTATTTATAGGAATTTTGGGCGTCGGTCTCACATCACGGGGGTCTCCTAGTCATCCACGAGGTAGGGGGCGCCCCTAGGGGGGTTGGGCGTGCCCTCCACCCGCGTGGATGGCTCAGGACTCTTCTGGCCCAACTATTTTTCTCCGGGGGCTTCTTTTGGTCCATAAAAAATCATAAAAAATTGGCACGTTAATTGGACTCCGTTTGGTATTCCTTTTCTCTAAAACTGAAAAAAGGAAGAAACAGAAACTATCACTGGGATCTAGGTTAATAGGTTAGTCCCAAAAATCATATAAAATAGCATATAAATGCATATAAAACATCCAAGATGTACAATATAATAGCATGGAATAATAAAAAATTATAGATACGTTGGGGACGTATTAGAGCTGAGCCGATGGCAGCGGCCACCAAGCCGGGCGAATATCAAGGCTGCATGGAGAAGTGGGGGCGACCACGTCCCATCAATCGCCACGTGTCAATCGAGGCCGGAGGCGGTTGGGGCCCGGGGTGCTCCGCACTTTCCCTTTGCCTTCGCCTCGAAGCCAATCTTTGGGCCCGAGGGCTACTGTCGGCGTCCTGGGAACATGGGTGCGCAGACTTGCCTGATTGCGGCCTAGAGCGTGGCTCCATCAATGGCCCGGTACGACCTAGCTTCAATAGCGACAACTCAAGACCCTCGCGAGAGGCCAAGCCTCCCGAGGCAGACGACACCAGGACCTCCCTGGGGGCAGCCTCGCTAGGCTATCTCCCAAGGAGCAGAGATATCTATGCAAGGGGACCTCGCGAGGTTCGAGTGACGTGAGCCATGAGCAATGTACTAGTTTCCTCTTTGGTTCTAAGGAGGCAAGCACAGGCGAGGAGTCCCGAGGCATCAGGCAAAGGTTTCCATATTGGTGCAACAATACCAAGACAAGCATGACGGCAGGAGGGATGTCATCGCGGAGCCCACGACAGCGTCACCACCATAGCCTTTTGCAGGCGAAGACTACTTTTGTGAGGATAGCTTGTACTAGTTGTCCCCCTTCACACTTTGTTGTTGTGGGATCCCTTCCCACCTAAACATTTGGGAAGAGAACGAATGCCAATATAAATAGGACTTATCCACAACCGTAGGTGGGACGGACCCATCCAGGGATGGATCATTCAAATCACCCTCTCAACCACCAGCCCATCGAGCTCAAGAACACCTCCCTGCTGATGCTGCTCATCTACTATACTAGTTCATCCTCAGCCCCCCTGAGGCAATCCACCCACAAACTGGAGTAGGGTATTACACTGCAAGGTGGCCCAAACCAGTATAAACCCCCATGTCTCTTGTTCTTCGGGTTCATCGAGCTAGGCCCTGGAATCGTTGAGCATGCGAGTCGGGGAGAGAGTGTTCTTCATGCGCACCCCAGAGTTCGAAACTCTCAAGAGTTTGCCAGAACCCATAATCCGACACCTGCTGGTCCACCCAAGAGATCCTCGTGAGGAGCCGATTGCCGGATTACGGCAGAGTGTGCGCGCAGTGATCCTGTGATAGTTGCATTCCTGACCCCAAGGTGGCCTCGACATCGCCTGAGCTAGCCCGAGCGGGCTCAATACGTGCATGCCACGCCCAGCCCCCGCTCACGAGGCACTCACAGGGGGGTAGCAGGCATGAGCCTTACTATTAAACACGAAGCGAGAAAGCAAGAAATCACCACGAGCCAAGAAAAACTCCCCCCATTTTATCTTTTGACAAATGGAAGAAACTACAAATCTCATTCCAAAGACGACAAGTTGGGTTACAGAAAGAAGGGCAAAATCAAACGGCCGCCTACAGCACCTAGAAAGTCTGCTTGTCTTCTCACCAGCGCGGGTCTAAGTGCTTCCACTAGGCGTGGCCATAGTGATTTGGGAGAGTGTTGATGGCCAGCATGGAGCATTGTGCTTCTACTTGGACGTGGGCGGGAGCCCCTTGAGGCCTGAGGGTGGCACTCAGGAGACTCCGGGGCATGTACAACCCCAACTCATTATTACGGGAGAGTGTCACGAGCGGAGACCTTCACGTATTTCCATGGCGCCTGACGAGGGCCCCGCCCTACACCTCCCCCGACCATCTTAGGGGCTTCTGGAACCAAGACGAGACAAAGGAACAAGGGGGATGCTGGCGGTGCCCCCGGGGCCCTTAGGCCCTATGCAGGGGGGAAGGGCTCGCCCGTCACTTCCCCGGCACGCGACCTACCTCCGTGCAGTGCCCTCCTCAAAGCGATGCGGAAGAGGCCCTAGCAGTGGGCTCCCCCTGTGCATCCCCCAGTGCACATGTCCGCCTGCAGCGGGGCCATCATCCTGGGATCCCTGGCTGCTGTTGTGGTTTGGTTCAACTGCGGTCCACGTTTAGCGTAATCGTGCTCCTGAGATACAGGTTGTACCCAGTGACTATTGTTGTTGAAGGTGTTAGTGAAGCTCCGGGCAGCTCGCGGGGAGCCTCTGCTTCACGTTCCCCCAATACCCAACCTGGTGAGGGGAACGGGCAGGGGCCTTCTCCTGACGCGTACAGCAGGTCCATCATGAGAGGTACGCAGGTGTCTGAAATAGTCGCGCCAGAGTGGCTGCCTAGTCGTCTCGCGTCGTTGGCCACCAAGCTGTGCACCAGGGTGGCGTCTCGGTGCGGCCCCAAGAGGGACCGTGCGAGCTTACCTCGCCCAGGGGTAGCATTGCTTGGGTAGGATGAGCGGCACTATGGGCCTGGTTGGCGCCGTTAGGTCCCCCAGGTGCTCCGAGGAAGGGAACGCGGGCGTTGCAGGGGCCGGCACGCTCCTCAGGCACCGCTCGCGACGTAGGAAGGGTGCAGAAAGGTGTCGCGCCCTTGCAGGCGATATCAAGCAGCTCGGCGGCCTACTCCAGCAGGGCATCATTGCTGCCTTCTACCAACCTACATTGCAGCAGCTCCCGCACAACGATGAGCATAGCCCGCATGTTCGCCAGCTCGCGGCGAGTGTGCGGTGCCGTTTCTACAGCATAGCTCGAAGATTCTGTGATGGCACGGTTACTGTGCGGTGTGGGGGCGGGCGGCGGTGGCCCGCGCTGCCCCCAACCAGTGACACTGGGCGTCATGCGGGCCGCAAGGAGCATGGAGTGGAGATCCTCCTAGGCGGACGGCACTGCTCGGGTAGGCCGAGCAGCCCAGTGCTCAACGCACCCCTACCTAGCGTGGCGGGGTGGTGGCAGATCGACTGGAAGAAGAGAGGCTCCAACGCACCCCTACCTAGCGCGTGAAATGTCGGATTTCGGGCTCCTCAAACCCTGGACAGATTCGAACTCTAGGGTGCGTGCGAAGAACTCAAACTCCCTAGTCTGCCAACCTGTCGATCCCATGGCCTAGCTCCACGAACTAAAAGGAAAGAGGACACAACAGTTTACCCAGGTTCGTGCCACCTTGCGGTGTAAAACCCTACTCCTGCTTTGTGGTGGATTAGCCTCGAGGTGGGCTGAGGATGAACTAGTACAGTGGAAGAATGACCTTAGGAGGTGTGTTCTTAAGCTGGTGGGGGGAGGATGATCCGAATGATCTGGATCCAGTCCCCCACTATGGTGGTGGCTAGGTCCAATTTATAGTGGCCTTGGTCCTCTTCCCAAATGAAGCTTGGAAGGGATCCCACAACGACCAAATTCAAAGGGAGACAAACTAGTACATCTTATCCTAACAAAAGTAGTCTTCACCTGCAAATCCTTTGGTCATGACGCCGTGGTGGGCTCGGCGATGACCTTCGTTCCGCCGTCCTGGCGGTCTTGGTCTTGTTGCATGGGAATAGAAAACTTTGGTTGATTCCTCGGGACTCCGCACCTTCACTTGCCTTCTTAGCACCAAAGAGGAAACTAATGTCCTGCGCCCGCTGGTGCACGCCTGGCCTTGGTCGTCATGGCTCACGTAATCTGAACCTCACGTGGTGAGGCACGCATAGAAATCTCTGCTCCTCAAGATCCAGCCTGAGGAGGCCACTCCTTCTGGAGGTCTTGGTGTCATCTGCCTTGCCAGGCTTGGCCCCTCGCGAGGGTCCCGAGTTGTTGATGGTGAAGGTGGGTCGTACTAGGCCGTCGATGGAGCCATGTTTTGCGCCGCATGTAGGCAACTCTGGGTACCCCCGTTCCCAGAACACCGGCACTACCCCTGGGCGAGGCAAGCTCGGGCGGTCCCTCTTGGGGCCGTGCCGAGATACCACGCTACGGCCATCGGAACCTGGCGGCGAGCCTGGTGACCAACGACGCGAGACGACGAGGCAACGACTCTAGTGCGGCAATTTCAGACACCTACGTACCTCCCATGATGGACCTGCTGTACGCGTCAAGAAAAGGCCCCTGCTCGTTCCCCTCACCAGGCTGGGTCTCGGGGGAAAGTGAAGCCGAGGATCCCCATGAGCCGCCCCGGAGCTTAACCGACACCTTCAATGACAATAGCCACTAGGTACAACCGATATCTCAGGAGCATGATTACGTTAACCATGGACCCTAGTTGAACCAAGCTACAGTAGCAGCCAGGAACCCCAGGATGATGGCCCTGCTGCAGGCGGACGGGGTGCACTGTGGACTACTTGGGGGGAGCCCGGTGCCAGGGCCTCCTCCGCACCGCGTGGGGCAAGGCGATGCACGAAGGTAGGTCTCCTGCCGGGGAAGGCGTCGGCGATCCCTTCCCCCAGGCAGAGGGACTGCGGTCTCTGGGGGCTCCGCTAGCGTCGCCCTTGCCCCTTGGTCTCACCCTGGTTTCTGGACACCCCAACGGTGGTCACGGAAGGCGCAGGGCGAGGCCCTCGTCAGGCGTCATGGATATACATCAAGGTCTCCACTCATGACACTCTCACATAATAATGAGTCGCGGTTGTACACACCCCGGAGTCTCCTGAGTGCCGCCCTCGGGCCTCACGGGGGATCCCACCCACGTCCAAGTGTAAGAACCACGCTCCGCGTTGTCCGTCGAAACTATCTACCAATGACTATGCCCAATCCTAGTGGAAGCACTTATCTCCAGCTGGTGAGATGACAAGAAGACGAGCTAGGTGCCATATGTGGCCGTTTGATTTCACCCTTCTTTCTGTAATCCAACTTGCAGTATTATGGAATGAGATTTGTAGTTTCTTGTGTTTGTCAAAATATAAAACGGGGGGAGTTTTTCTTGGCTCGTGGTGATTTCTCTCTTTCTGGCTTCGTGTTTAAGAGTAAGGCTGATGGCTGCTACCCCCTCCCCCTTGTGAGCCCCTCGCAAGCGGGGGCTAGGCGTAGCATGCGCGTGTCGAGCATGCTCGGGCTAGCTCAGGAGACATTGAGGCCCCCTCGGGGTTAGGAATGCAAATTTGCGGGATCACTGTGCGCACACTCTACTGTAATCCGGCAATCAGCTCCTCGCGAGCCTCTCTTGGGCGGGCCAACCGGGAGGGCTCACCTCGGGAGAAGGGCACTTCCGCAACATCAGGAACCGCTCAGGACCTACGAAACCGAAGATAAGCCTGAACTACTATTCTCCCTCCGGGCTCACGACGGCACGTTTCAAGTCTTCTCCGAAAAGCATAGCATCATTTCATACATTATAAGGGCGCCCTGCCTTTCAAAAATGCGTTCACGCTCTACAGGGTTGTGTCCGAAGGTTTTTCCGTATAGGGCAGGACAAAGGGGGAAATGCAGGCTTAGCCGCTTGCGTTGTCACTGGTGTCATCCTTGTCGTCATCGTCTCCACCGACTGCGTTGTCACTGGCGTCGTCCTCATCACCATCATCCGCACTGCCCTTGTCGGCCGCAATCACGGCCGCGTCATCCTTAGGAGCGAACTCCAAGACCAGGTCATCCACGTGGTTGTCAGGACCCCGATCCTAAGTCACATTGATCTAGCATGTAACACATCATATTACTTTGCGGCCTCATGAACGGTATTCCCACGGGTGCCACCTTACCTGGCCCGGGACCGTTTTTGCATTTTGGCCAACGTATATGATAGTGTCACTAGCATCCATATGACGGAGAACCCGGGCCAACATGACTAGTCGTAAACCCAGAGAGGCACTGATACGTCTCCGTCGTATCTACTTTTCCAAACACTTTTGCCCTTGTTTTGGACTCTAACTTGCATGATTTCAATGGAACTAACCCGGATTGACGTTGTTTTTAGCAGAATTGCCATGGTATTATCTTTCTGCAGAAATAAAAGTTCTTGGAATAACCTGAACATCAACGGAGATTATTTTTGGAATATATAAAAAATATTGGTGAAACAATCCATGTCAGGGGGGCCACACCCTGTCCACGAGGGTGGGGGGCGCGCCTACCCTCCCTGGGCGCGCCCCCTGCCTCGTGGGCCCCCTGATGCTCCACCGACCTCAACTCCAACTCCATATATTCGTGTTTGGGGAGAGAAAATCAGAGAGAAGGATTGATCGCGTTTTATGATATGGAGCCGCCGTCAATCACTAAAATCTCTCGGGAGGGCTGATCTGGAGTCCGTTCGGGTCTCCGGAGAGGGGAATCCGTCGCCATTGTCATCATCAACCTTCCTCCATCACCAATTTCATGATGCTCACCACCGTGCGTGAGTAATTCCATCATAGGCTTGTTGTTTGGTGATGGGTTGGATGTGATTTATCATGCAATCGAGTTAGTTTTGTTAGGGTTTGATCCCTAGTATCCACTATGTTCTGAGATTGATGTTGCTATGACTTTGCTATGCTTAATGCTTGTCACTAGGGCCCGAGTGCCATGATTTCAGATCTGAACCTATTATGTTTTCATGAATGTATGTGAGTTTTTGATCCTATCTTGCAAGTATATAGTCACCTATTATGTGTTATGATCCCTTAACCCCGAAGTGAAAATAATCGGGATACTTACCGGTGATGACCGTAGTTTGAGGAGTTCATGTATTCACTATGTGTTAATGCTTTGGTCCCATACTCTATAAAAGGAGGCCTTAATATCCCTTAGTTTCCAATAGGACCCCGGTGCCATGGGAGGGTAGGACAAAAGATGTCATGCAAGTTCTTTTCCATAAGCATGTATGACTATATTCGGAATACATGCCTACATTACATTGATGAACTGGAGCTAGTTCTGTGTCACCCTATGTTATAACTGTTTCATGATTGATCGCATACGACATAATTATCCATCACTGATCCATTGCCTACGAGCTTTTCATATATTTTTCTTCGCTTATTTACTTTTCCGTTGCTACTATTGCAATCACTATAAAACAAAAACTATTACTTTTGCTACCGTTATCACTACTATCGTATTACTTTGCTACTAAATACTTTACTGCAGATATTAAGTTTCCAGATGTGGTTGAATTGACAACTCAGCTGCTAAGACTTGACAATATTCTTTTGCTCCCCTTGTGTCTAATCAATAAATTTGGGTTGAATACTCTTCTCTTGAAAACTGTTGCGATCCCCTATACTTGTGGGTTATCAAGACTATTTTCTGGTGCCGTTACGGGGAGCATAGCTATATTCTTTGAGTTGCTTGGGATTTATATCTGCTGGTCGCTATGAAGAACTTGGAAGATCAAAGAACCAAGATTTTTCCCTCAACTACGAGGGGAGGTAAGGAACTGCCATCTACCTCTGCACTTGATTCACCTTCTGTTTTGAGTTAACTTGCAACACCTACACCTGCTATTCATTCTGATATTTCGCATGTTATAGGTGATGCTACTTCTGGTTTGCATGATACTTATGATGAAACTACTTCTATGCTTGATAATACTGTGCCGTTAGGTGAATTTCTTGATGAACAACTTGCTAGGATTAGAGAGAATGAAATTATTGAAACTGATAATATTGATGAAAGTGGTGATGAAGATTCTCCCCCTAGATATGAATTAACTGTTGTTCCTGAGGTTATGTTACGGATAAAGAAACTTCTAGAGACTTCTTAGCTTGCAATGATAGATCTGATCTTAGGAAATTATTAGCTAAGCTTAAAGAAAAGTCTTTGAATGCTAGAATGAAATATGTCCCTGCTTTTGCTACTTCACAGATAAGGATTATGATTTCTCTGTCGATCCTGAGTGAATTACTTTGGTTGAATCTGATCCTTTCTATGGCTATGAATCTGAAACTGTTGTGGCACATCTTATTAATTAAATGTTATTTCCATTCTCCTTAAAGGGTGATGCTAAAACATGGCTTAATTCTGTTGATCCTGGTTGTGTGCGTAGTCCGCAGGATATGATTTATTACTTCTCTACTAAATATTTCCCCGCTCATAAGAAACAAGCCGCCTTAAGGGAAATATATAATTTTGTGCAAACTAAAGAAGAGTGTCTCCCACAAGCTTGGGGAGGCTTCTCCAATTACTTTAAGCTTTGCCTGATCATCCTCTCAAGAAAAATGAAATACATGATATATTTTATAATGGACTAACTGATGCTTCGAGAAATTACTTGGATAGTTGTGCTGGTTGTGTTTTCAGGGAAAGAATTGTTGATCAAGCTGAATTGCTATTGAATAATATGTTCAGTAATGAAAATGATTGGACACTTCATGAACCAACTCCTAAGCCAACTCCGAAGAAAAGGGGTATTCTATTTCTCAGTCCTGAAGATATGCAAGAGGCAAAGAAATCTATGAAAGAAAAAGGTATTAAAGCTGAAGATGTTAAGAATTTACCACCTATTGAAGAAATACATGGTCTTGATAACCCGACACAGGTAGTAAAGGTAAATTCTCTCTATAGATTTGATAAATGTGAAATCCCATCTACTAAGTTTGCTAGCCAATGCTTGGATGAGTTTGATGACTTTATGGTTAAGCAAGAAGACACTTTATGGTTAAGCAAGAAGACTTCAATGCTTATGTTGGTAGACAATTGAAACGTAATGCTTATATCATTGAAAACTTGGGTGATTATATGTCTAGAGTTAAAGATGAACTTAAACTTATTAGTAAACATGCTTCTATGGTTACCACTCAAGTAGAACATGTACTTAAGGCTCAGAATGATTTGCTCAATGAATTAAATAATAAGAAAAAAGATAATGTTGTTAGAGTTATGACTAGAGGGGGCAAAATGACTCAAGAACCTTTGTATCCTGAGGGCCACCCTAAGAGAATTGAGCAAGATTCTCAGAGAAATAATATTGATGCACCTAGTTCTTCTAAGAAGAACAAGAAGAAAAATGATAGGACTTTGCGTGCTTCTAGTGAACTATTGTTGACACACCTGAGAATGCCAATGATATTTCTATTTCTGATGCTGAAAAACAATCTGGTAATGAACATCAACCTAGTGATAATGTTAATGATGATGTTCATGTTGATGCTCAACCTAGCAGTAATAATGATGTAGAAATTGAACCTGCTGTTGACCTTGATAACCCACAATCAAAGAATCAACATTATGATAAGAGAGACTTTGTTGCTAGGAAGCACTGTAAAGAAAGAAAACCATGGGTTCAAAAACCAATGCCTTTTCCTCCTATACCATCCAAGAAAAAGGATGATGAGGATTTTGAGTGCTTTGTTGAAATGATTAGCCCTATCTTTTTGCGTATGTGTTTGACTGATATGCTTAAAATGAATCCTTATGCTAAGTACATGAAAGATATTGTTACTAATAAAAGAAAGATACCGGAAGCTGAAATTTCCACCATGCTTGCTAATTACACTTTTAAGGGTGGAATACCAAAGAAACATGGAGATCCAGGGGTACCAACTATACCATGCTCCATTAAAAGAAACTATGTTAAAACTGCTTTATGTGATCTTGAAGGCGGTGTTAGTGTTATGCCTCTCTCTTTATATCGTAGACTTGATTTGAATAAGTTGACACCTATTGAAATATCTTTGCAATTGTCTGATAAATCAACGGCTATACCGGTCGGTATTTGTGAGGGTGTGCCTGTTGTGGTTGCAAAAAACGTTACTATTTTAACGGACTTTGTTATTCTTGATATTCTCGAGGATGATAGTATGTCCATTATTCTTGGAAGTACCTTCTTAAATACTGAAGGGGCTATTATTGATTGCAACAAAGGCAATGTCACTTTTTATGTTAATTGTAATGAGCATACAGTACACTTTCCGAGGAAACAACCTCAAGTCCATAGTATCAATTCTAGTGGAAAAATTTCAACGATTATAATTGGAGGTTTTGAATTTCCTATTGCTACTGTCAAGAAGAAATATGATATTCTTATTGTTGGGCACATGCATATCCACGTTGAGGTAACCTAGTGTTATTCAAAAATTCTCCGGTTTCATGTTATTCCAAAAGAGTTTGTTAACAAGACTTGATCAACCTTGTTAGTGGATTCCTTTTGATGAGCATGACATGGATGAATTCAGAAAACAAAACTCTTTGTACCCTCTTTTTACTTTATGTTATTTATATTAAATAAAGCAAAAATAGTATTTTTTTTGTCTGTTTTCTGAATTATCCATGCAATAAAAATAACCAGAAAAGAAAAATTCTCCAAATGCCCTGAAAATGAAATATGATTTTTTCTAGAATATTTGATAATATCTGGCACTGAGAACACATCAGGGGGACCCACCACGTGCCCACGAGGGTGGAGGGCGTGCCCTACCACCTGGGCGTGCCCCCTGCCTCATGGACCCCACGTGGGTCCCCTCCACTTATCCTTGCACCCACACACTTCGTCTTGCTCCAGATAAAATCACCCTCCAGCTCAAACCCGAGTTCTTGCTCATCTTGCTGCCATTTTCGATCTTCTTGCTCAAAGCTCCATTCAGAAAACTGCTTTGGGGGATTGTTCTTCGGTATGTGACTCCTCCAATGGTCCAATTAGTTTTTGTTCCGGTGCTTTATTCATTGGAAATTTTTGCTGCTTAGGTAACCCTGTTCTTGAGATTGCATGTCAAATTTATGAGGTCAAAAGTAGTTTTAATGCATGATATAGCTTCTAGGCACTTGTAGGAGTAGTTGCTAGAAATTTTCTTGAGTTTGGTTCACTTTTATTTCAAGTTAATAAAATTTTCAAAAAAAATCTGAAAAGATGAAAAGATTTTTGAGGGGCTCTTCGAGCCAAAGCTCGAAGGATAAGCAAAGTGAAGAAAACAAGAAGCCCAACTATAATCTCCCTCGTACTATGGAGGTTCGGCCGTGTGAATGGCCTTGTGATGAGTTCTTGAGAGAAGCTAGGATTTATGAAGATTTTTATTATTTGGCTGAGAATGCATGCCTCACCGACTTCCTCCATGACCGACTTGAACAGTATCTCTTACTCACCAATATTTTTGTGCAAAATTTTCATTTCCATGCTAGGAGATTGCCACCTTCGGTGGAATTTTATTTATATGATGAGCATAAGGAGATGTCACTTCATGATTTTTGCCGGGTCTATAAGATACCCTTTGAGGGAGCATAGAGGAACCACATCGTAATGATGTGGAGGGATTTATTGATATGATTGTTGTAGGGGAAACGAGGAATGTTTCCGATGCGAGAATCACGAGCATACATTTTCCTGTTCTACGTTACTTTGCAATATTTGCTAGTAGATGCTTAATTGGTCGCGGGAACTGTGGAAACCTTAGTGCTCCTGATATTGTTATTTTGCGCCATGCCTTGTTTCATGACACTACTTTCAGTTTAGGCGCTATTGTTGATAGACGGTTAAATCTGAACCATACTAAGGGTCCTGTCCTCGAAGGCATCTTTGCCTCGCGCCTTGCTGCACACTTTAACATATCTATCAGGCATTATGAGAAAGAGGAAAAATGGTTGCCTCCTATTGTTCTAGATTATAAGAGTATGGTAGCACATGAGTTTATTGTTAAGGATAAGAAGAAGATACTCAAATATAAATTGATATTTAACAAAAAATATTGTGAGATTATTACCTTGCCTGCGCCCTCTTTGTTCAACATATTTTCAGGCTTGTACCTTGTTCTTCCGTAGGCCATTCATGCCTACCGGAGCCTGACGTCAGCTCCAGAGCCCGAGCCGGAGCCTCCACTTGATCCTCACCGTCAGTCTGTTTATCAGTGGAATCCGGAGGAGATCGCCATCCAGTGGCAGCCTGAGGATCCTCCTCACTACATCGGAGAGAGCAGTTTTGATCCATGGGCATAGACCAACTTAGGCCAAAAGCCTATGCTTTGGGGAGTACTTATTTCTCACCGACCTTACATTCATGTTCACACACTCATGCCAGTTGTCGGTGCTCATACTTTTTCATTGTATCATCCATGCTAGTTTGTTTTCTATTTTAAGTTTTCTTCCTGTGTGTTTAAAAAACCTTAAGAAAAACCAAAATATTAGTTGTAGCTTTTAGCTAGTTTACTTTTCATGCCTGTAGTAGCAGTAATTAAAAAGAAAACCCAAACAAATTTCTCGTTCTTCTTTTGCTTGTTGGGAGCTTTCCCATGTAAATAGTTTTGTTCCTTTCCCTTTTCTTTGGGGGTCGAGAGGGGAAGACCACGACAAAATTGTTGAGTGGATCAAATATGCATTATTGTTGATCTAACAAAGAGCCCATATTACCTTGTCTTCTCCCATGTATTGAATGCTTGCAGATTCCAGCTTATTCCAATGCACGTGCACTATTATTATTATCCACACTATTCGGTCATTTAAGTGAAAGGCAATAATGACGATGTATGATGAACTGATTGAGATGAGAAAAGATGGTATGAACTCGACCTCTCTTGTTTTTGTAAATATGATTAGTCCATCGTTCCTGATTCAACCTATTATGAATGAAACATGTTTGCAATGACAATTAGATATTATAGTTTCTCATGTCATGCTTAAGTAGCTAGTAGTTTATAATGGTTTACCTTGCGTGCCAACATGCTATTAAAATGGTTGTGATGTGGTATGATAGGGTGGTATCGTCCTTTGAACAATTCGAGTGGCTTGACTTAGCACATGTTCACGCATGTAGTTGAAACAAAATCAACATAGCCTCCACGATATTTTTGTTCATGGTGAATTATATCCTACTCATGCTTGCATTCAGTGTTGATTAATTTTAATGCATGTTAATGACTGTTGTCGCTCTCTAGCAGATCGCTTCCCAGTCTCTTTCTAGCCTTTACTTGTACTAAGCGGGAATACTACTTGTGCATCCAATTCCATAAACCCGCTTAATTTTAATGCATTAATTTTAATGCATGTTCATGACTGTTGTCCCTCTCTTGCCGTCTTTACATATTTACAACAAGAGCAAACAGAGTTTGTAAAAAATGTTCTTTATCACTTTCAGTTTGTCAACTGTATTGCTTGAGGACAAGCGAAGGTTTAAGCTTGGGGGATTTGATACATCTCCATCGTATCTACTTTTCCAAACACTTTTGCCCTTGTTTTGGACTCTAACTTGCATGATTTGAATGGAACTAACCCGGACTAACGCTGCTTTTAGCAGAATTGCCATGGTGTTATTTTTGTGCAGAAATAAAAGTTCTTAGAATGACCTAAAAATCAACGGAGATTATTTTGGAATATATAAAAAATGTTGGTGAACGAATCCAAGTGAGGGGGCCCACACCCTGTCCACGAGGGTGGGGGCGCGCCTACCCCCCTGGGCGCGCCCCCTGCCTCGTGGGCCCCCTGACTCTCCGCCGACCTCAACTCCAACTCCATATATTCGTGTTCGGGGAGAAAAAAATCAGAGAGAAGGATTCATCGCGTTTTATGATATGGAGCCGCCGACAAGCCCTAAACTCTCTCGGGAGGGCTGATCTGTAGTTCATTCGGGGCTCCGGAGAGAGAGGAATCCGTCGCCATCATCATAATCAACCTTCCTCCATCACCAATTTCATGATGCTCACCGCCGTGCGTGAGTAATTCCATCATAGGCTTGCGAGACGGTGATGGGTTGGATGAGATTTATCATGTAATCAAGTTAGTTTTGTTAGGGTTTGATCCCTAGTATCCACTATGTTCTGAGATTGATGTTGCTATGACTTTGCTATGCTTAATGCTTATCACTAGGGCCTGAGTGCCATGATTTCAGATCTGAACCTATTATGTTTTCATGAATATATGTGAGTTCTTGATCCTATCTTGCAAGTCTATAGTCACATATTATGTGTTATGATCCGTTAACCAGAAGTGAGAATAATCGGGATACTTACCGGTGATGACCTTAGTTTGAGGAGTTCATGTATTCACTATGTGTTAATGCTTTGGTCCGGTACTCTATTAAAAGGAGGCCTTAATATCCCTTAGTTTTCAATAGGACCCCGCTGCCACAGGAGGGTAGGACAAAAGATGTCATGCAAGTTCTTTTCCATAAGCACGCATGACTATATTTAAAATACATGCCTACATTACATTGATGAACTGGAGCTAGTTCTGTGTCATCATATGTTATAACTGTTGCATGATTGATCGCATTCGACATAATTATCCATCACCGATCCATTTCCTACGAGCTTTTCATATATTGTTCTTCGCTTATTTACTTTTCCATTGCTACTGTTACAATCACTATAAAAAAAACTATTACTTTTGCTACCGTTACCACTACTATCGTATTACTTTTCTAGTAAATACTTTGCTGCAGATATTAAGTTTCCATGTGTGGTTGAATTGACAAGTCAGCTGCTAATACTTGAGAATATTCTTTGGCTCCCCTTGTGTCGAATCAATAAATTTGGGTTGAATACTCTACCCTCGAAAACTGTTGCGACCCCCTTTACTTGTGGGTTATCAGGCACTAACTTACAGGGACATGCATACATCACCCAACAACAAACGCGTCGATCATCAATGTACGAACCCAAGTCGTAGCAAGCTATAAGGACTTAAAGGAACAATGCGTGACATTTCCCCGAAGGGACAGACATAGGAACGAAGAAGGACACATGCCGGCCAACCTAAAACGTCTGGAGCAGTAGCAAGCTACCATGGCTCAGTGGAAGCACTAGGAGACATTTCCCCATAAGAGAGGCTACCAAGAATAAACGACTAGGTTGTCGAATCCCACACATACCAAGAATTTCAAAATCATACACACAATATGCTCGTTATGTGCAAGTACAACATGGCATCACAACATAACTCTACGACTCAAAGTATTTATTCAGAAGGCTCCGAAGAGTCATACATAGTAAGAATTACAATCATGGGTCACATGACCCAACACACAGAGCATACAGGCAATGAAAGCACAACATGTCTGAGTACAAACAATTACCAATGAAAAAGGCTGAGAAGCCAGACTATCTACAAGACCCTCCCAAGGATACAAGATCGTAGCTGAGGTAAGAAGCTAAACGTCGAAGTCCATGCGGAACTACTAGTGAGAATGAAGTCTCTCTGCAAAAACATAAATTAAGCAAACGTGAGTACAAAGGTACCCAGCAAGACTAACATCAGAACTAGCTACATATGCATCAGTATCAACAAAGGGGGTGGAGTTTAACTGCAGCAAGCCAGCTTTGACTCGGTCCCTATCCTGTACTACACCTACTGGTAACTCTTTTTAGGTGGTGCAGATGAGTCCACATATTCACCATATCAATATACCACTATGGAACCTCTCCCGTCTCCCTACGAGAAGGCCATCCATAGCACTCATGATTATCTTGTGCATTTTTAGAGTATCCACTTTCACTTGTCTATGAAGTGCATAAGCAACCCAGTAGTCCATTACCGTAGACGCGGCTATTTGAATAGACCATTTATAATCCTGCAGGGGTGTACTTCTTCACACATGTTTCCACCACTTAGCATCTGCACACGACATGTGCTCGGCAGACTTCAAGCGAAAGCCGACATGGGTGTAGACCACAACCTGACTCACCCCACAAGTCTCTAGTCCAGGTTTATCGCCTATTCAGGATCCATCCGCAGGGGTATGGCCGAGGTTTCCACTATGGCCCCAAACGATGTGTGCAGGGTTCCCAAGCCCACCAAACGGGTGCTCCGGTACACCGTGCCACTTGCCTACCACAGCATAGCCCACCCCTAGGGTCAGCGCTACACATGGCCTCCAACATACTACAAACAACAGAAACTACTTACAACTCCTGGATAGAGGACATGGGGGTTAATAAGTCGAGTGGGGTCATATTTCAGGGCCCAACGTGTGGTAGTACCTGTTCTTGGATCACAAACACAGAACTCAGTTCCTGAGGACGGTTTCAACGAGACAACCCACCATGTAATCCTACATGGCGTTTGATCGCTACCTTTACCAAATCATGTTCACACATATAGCTCTCAATAGTCAAACATGTTCATCACCATTTAAATCCATCCCTGATGAATCAGACCTGACACGACTCTAACCATAGCAGGCATAACAAGCAAAACATGAATGAGTAGGCACATCATGGCTCAAACAACTCCTACTCATGCTAGTGGGTTTCAACTATTTACTGTGGCAATGACAGGTCATGGAGAGGAAAGGGGTTCAACTACCGCAACATGTAACAGTTGGAACGTTGATGTCCTAATGCAGTAAAAGAGAGCAAGAGCGAGAGTGTGGGATTGTATAGGAATGTTCAAAGGTGGTTGCTTGCCTGGCACTTCTAAGGATAGTATAGCTCTTTATAGGTGTCATCGAACTCATCATCGGAACCACGTCTACTGAGAGGGGACAGGCACCGGCAAACGAGAGGGAACACAATCAATGTAATGCAACAATATGATGCATGAATGTGACATGGCAATATGCTGTGATTTCAGCTAATGCAGCTAGCAATGATTTAAATGGAATTGGTTTGAACCCAAGGTTCAAATTCAAACTCCATATGTGAAATTCAAATGCCATTTATTTTTTGGTAGAATTCAACAACTTTAAGTTGCTCCAACATGCATGAAAATGGTACAGATGGAAAGATTGGACTTTTCTGATCATTTTTCATATATAAACTATTTCATTTGTAGTTACAGACTACTTTCTATGATTTTTAGAAGTTTAAGTCATTTTTTGGAATTTCCTGAATTAGTTTTAGTCCAAAAAATCCTTTACTGTGTCAACAGGACATAGGTATGATGTCAGCAAGTCAACAGGGTCGGTCCATGTCAAACCGGACCTGTAGGGCCCACTGGTCAGCGACAGAGGGGCTAATCCTGTGTTGACTCGCGCATTTACTCGCTGCGCGGCCCACTGTCAGCGTGAGGGCGGTTTAGCTTGCCGGGATTAGCGCTAATGACCGTGACATGTCGGCTCTCGCTGGAGTTCCACCGGCGACGACCAAAACTGACGGCGGAGACGTCGCGGGAAGGCGCTACAGGGGACGGTTTCAGACCCGGTTTGCGGCGCATCCAGAGGTGGCGGCAGCTGGAGCTAGGGTGGCCGGAGCTCGCCAGAATGGAGCTCGCTGTCAGTGTCAAAACTTGCGGATCTCGGGTAGGGCGTCCTGAACTGTGCGTCTAAGGTCGATGGTAATAGGAGATAGGGGACACGATGTTTACCCAGGTTCGGGCCCTCTTGATGGAGGTAATACCCTACTTCCAACTTGATTGATCTTGATGAATATGAGGATTACAAGAGTTGCTCTACCACGAGATCGTAATGGCTAAACCCTAGATGTCTAGCTTGTATGATCGTGATCGCCCCTACGGATTAAACCATCCAGTTTATAGACACCGAAGTGGTCTAGGGTTGTACCGAGTCGGTTTAGAGGAAGGAATATTCATATCCGAACGCCAAGCATGCCTTCCACGACACGGGAGGAAGTCTTCTATCTTGTTTCTTCATGGCCCATCAGTCCGGCCCCCATTACGTAGTCCAGACGCCCGAGGACCCCTTAATCCAGGACTCCCTCAGCAGCCCCTGAACCAGGCTTCAATGATGATGTGTCCAGCGCACAGATTTTCTTCGGCATTGCAAGGCGGGTTCCTCCTCCGAATATTTCAACATAGTCCTTGAACACAAAGAACGTGTCAGGCTCTGCAAAAGAAGCTCCACAAAGAGTATAATATTTAACAAGTCCCATCTATTGCCATCTTCTGTAGTGAGACGCCACGTCTCCACCCGGTCATAATTTCAAACCATTTTTAGCCTCCTGATCCGTGTTTTGAGGTGCGGTTTCCGCCGGCACATCTGGTCGAAGCAGAGATTGTGTCCCCTTATAACGGGTTCCTCATCAATATGGGTGTGGGTAATCCAACCGTGTTGTTGGCGATTCCTTGGGAATAGGGGAGCTTTAAGGAACGTGAGGAGGCATTCGATATTCTTCACCTTTATAAAGGGGTACAGACCCGTCTTTCTCCCCCCACGCCTACCTCTTCCTCAACCTCCCCAACCTTAGGCTCCAGCGCCCAGGATTCGATTTCTTCCATTGTTACCAGGCCCTCTAGTTATATCGGGATCCATCTCCCAAGGTAGGTGAACCGAGGAGGATATCGTGAAGCTTTGGAAGGTGAGGTACCTGACTGCGGAAATCGCCCACAGGCTCCCTCCTAAAGGGCAGGCCATCCCTACACCAAAATCCGGCGAGAGGGTGGTATTTATCTCTCACTTCCTCCATGGGCTAGTGTTCGCTCTTCAACCCTTCGTTCGCGGCCTCATGTTCTATTATGGGCTAGATTTTCACGACCTAGCTCCATACACTTTTTTCCATATCTCGGCGTTCGTCATCGTGTGTGAAGCCTTTCTCCGCACCCCCCACACTTTGGCCTATGACTCAAGACCTTCAATGTTAAGAGGAAACTGGTTAACAGGGAGCAAGCGGAGTACGGCGGTGCTATGGTGACCAAGCTTGCAAATACTAGCTGGCCAAAAGGCACCTTCACGGAAACCTCCAACTTATGGCAACAAGAGTGGTTCTAGGTCACCGAACCTCACGGCACCAAAGGGGCAGCCGCACCTATGTTCCAATCCGGCCCTCCATTGCGGCTCGCATCATGGATAAAAAGGGGCTATACTCGGGATCAGCTGATGAAGTATAGACGCTGCAAAGTTGTATCCGGAGTATCCTCCAAAAGGGACATTAGCCTTATTAACGTGATCCAAGTGATGCTAGTCCACTGGATCCTCCCATGCCAGCGAAGGCCTCTCCGCATGTGGGACTTCAATCTTAAAGGACCGCCGACCCTTCAACAGTTCTTCGGCACAACACAAGAAGGGATGTGGAAACTATTCTTCAAGACTCGAAAGCAGTGGCCGAACACGTCAGAGGACATCGGTCTCGACTGCAACCATCCGGATACCTCGGTAAGTGTCACGACCCGATTTTTCCAGACATTGATTTCCAGAAAATGGCCGTTGTGCTCACCAACCCCAGGATTACTGTTAGCTGATGAGGCACCAACTTGATACAGAAATCCCAAGCAAAAATACAAAATATGCAATACAAGACCATTCGGGCCTGTGAGTACAACAAATGGTTTCTAGTGGTTGATGGCGGAAGCGGTTTGTGAGTCATCAGTGTCTATGGGACTCCATTTCCCACAGGAACAGCTGACCAGGTCAACTCCTATCTTCGCGAGGCTGCTATCACCATTGCTTAGTTTCTGGGGCTGTCACCGCAACGCTCCTCTCCATGCAGAAATCTGGCCAAGACAATAGCTAGGGACAAGCCAGTGAGTACTTTGAATGTACTCGCAAACATTATGAAAACTGGGATAATATAATTGATAATTATTCCACTGAAATATTCTATGATCACATCGTCAGTCATAAATAAAACATCTTTTATGCATGCAAGCAGGTTATTTTTATGCAACATGAATAAGCAATAATGGAGTGGGAATAAAATGCCGTAGTCGGGTGTCTGTGCGACACCACATAAAGGGCTTATAAAGTAAATAAATCACAAGCAATGCCACAGTCGGGCGTCTCAGCGACACCACATAAAGGGCTTATAAAGTAAATAAATAACATGCAATACCACAGTCGGGCGTCTCAGTGACACCACATAAAGGGCTTATAAAATAAATAAATAACAAGCAATGCCATAGTCGGGCGTCTCAGCGACACCACATAAAGGGCTTATAAAATAAATAAATAACAAGCAATGCCACAGTCGGGCGTCTCAGCGACACCACCTAAAGGGCTTATAAAATAAATGATCACAATGAATATCCAGGAGGTAGAATCGTCCCAGGGATACTCAATGATATAATGGGTTAGTCCATAATAATAATAATCAAAATCTTCACAAGTCAGAAGTCACAATCCAAGTTCTGGTTTAACAATTTCTCCTCCGAAGACCGACACTAAGACCAACCCTTGACCCATCCCAGACTGAAATCCTTAACCATGGACATGGCTATTCGAATAGGTTTAATCTCTGTAGAGGGTGTACTCTTTACCCACGAGTAAGGGATTCCTTTAGTCCATCGGGACTAATTCCGTCTATGGTCTTTTAATTGAAAACACACCTGACTTGCACACACCAGCTTAACTCACCGGTGTCTGGAATCACCCACGACACTTGTTAAGCAAAACTCTAAGTGGGGAGGCTACAACCTCGTGTAGCATGGGAGCAAATTTATATCGCGCGCTCTAAGGGGTGGCCTCCCCTCTCGGTCCCAACCGGAAACACCCATGCCCCTAGACCAGGTGGCCTGCCTACCGGCTACAACCGGTATCTTCCACCATGGCCTCTCTGTACGGTGTGTGCTTGAAAAGGGTTGACGACTTACTGAACCGTACCCTACCTGCGGTAGGGACAAGTGGTAGTACAAAACAAGTATGGGGGTTACTGGAACAAGACTCGATCTACGGTCAGGAGGTTTATAAATTCCCTGCATGACATGTATAACAAATATATTTCAACCAACAAAATCACCACTCAATATACCTTACCATGCCATACCGGACATAACCGTCCCGACGGAGACCGGCGATAAGCTCACGCCTACCCAAGGCAGAGGCTTTCCCAGATTCCTTTCCGGCATGCATGCAAGGCACATGAGGATGATTACCATCACAAGTATATTCATTCCCAACAGCAAGGTAATCACTAATATGCCTTCATGCAAATGATCGTATCGCCACATAAAATAACGAGTTTTTTTGAAGTAAGGTGGTGTTATAACCATGTCAACTAACACACCAAAAATATTATGCCGGGGTTCAGGATGCTTGCCTTCATGGTGTGGAAAGTCAGGGTGCACTCCAAAACTTTTGTAAGCTTTCTCCTCTCTCCAAAAATCCTATTCAAAATATTTTTGAATCAATATGTAGTTTCAAAAACAGTACCAAAAAGTTGTTTGGATTTTTTTGAAATAAATCTTAAAATAAACTAGACAAAATTTGAGGAAGGTAGGAAAAAGAATCAACTCATTTGGAGTTGTATTTAAAAATTTATAGCCAGTCAAAGATTTGGTCAAAATCTGTTTTGAATAAAATCAGAAAAAGAAAACGGTTCAAACGAGATTACGCTTTCGGGCAGAGAAAACGTACTACAGGTTTTACGCCTCCACTTATCCAGCATGGACCGCACGGGGAGTCACTGACAGTGGGTCCAGGGGGCCCACTAGTCAGGTTTGACTAGTCCCCACTCCCTCCTCTTTTCTTCCCGAGCAGAGGCGGGACATCCGGCAATCGTCGCCGGTGAACGGCGGTTCTTCGCGGGCATCTGAATGCAGGGATGGATCCGCCACTCCTAGGCGGTCCTCCCGGTGGTTGTAGGGTCGTCGGGGGTGGAGGGAATCGCTGTCGACGAGCTTCGCGGCGGCTGGTGGCTTCGGGAGAAAAGTGGATTTGTGGCTTCGGTGGCTCTCCATCGCGGCTGGGGGTCTGGGCGGCTCCGCAAGATGGAGTGGAGTCGTTTGGTGGAGTTGGGAGGGCCGGGGAGGCTCTGGTTGTGCCGAACGGAGCCGGGAGGCGGCGGTGGCCGAACTGGCCGGAGTCGGGGAAGACGGCCCCTTCCTCTTCAATTGACGGCAATGGGGGCACTAGGAGGACGTTGTGAGGCTGCCCGAGTGCTCGGAGGAGCTCGGGGCTCCCTAAATAGGCGAGTCAAGGCGGTTCTGCGGCGGCCGGGGATAAGTTCACTGGCGAACCGCCTCTCTGTTGCGGCAGAGCGTCGTGGCGGCGACGAGAGCTAGAGGACACGCTTGTGGATGAGCTCGCGTTGCTCCAGGGGGCAGGTGGAGAGCGGGAGAGGCTCGGGCGGCGCCGACATGAGCAGGGGTTGTCGGGCGGCCGTGGCAGCTAGCTCCTGGCCTGCCGGGGACGTGGCGAGGGGCTGCTTGGTGTGATGCCGTGAGAAGGGGAGTGTGTGGCGCGGCTCTGCAGTGAGGGCAAAACCAGGGGCGCGACGTGGCGGCTCGGGCGCGGCACATGCAAAACGCGCGCTCTGCTCGCGCTCCGGGCGTGCACGGCACTCGTTCGATGAAATGCCAGGGCGACCAAAATTTCTAGGGAGCTAATGCAAATCCACAGGCCTGGGTTAGAGACATATTGAAGGCTACTAGACAACTTGGTTTTGACAAGGGACAAGTTCACAACACAAAACTTTCAACCATGCCAAATCTGTCTATGCACATAGGGTGTTTGACAAAATGCCAGAGGCATTTAGGAAGTTCTTGGAGTGGCCAAAACTTCCAGAGTGGGGTCTCTTTAGATGAAAAAGATGGTGGTGAGGTTAGTTTGTGACAAGCACAAACTTGTTAGTGCAAGTTTTACAAAACTTCAATTCTGGACAGAAGGAAAAAGGCATTATTACATGAACCAAAAATATTCAAATGGGTGCATGCTCCTGGACTTAGGGGTTTTGTAGGGTTGACTACAATTAGGAGAAAGAACAAGGTCACTAGA
The DNA here is from genome assembly GCF_002162155.2 of Triticum dicoccoides. Taxonomy (NCBI): domain Eukaryota; kingdom Viridiplantae; phylum Streptophyta; class Magnoliopsida; order Poales; family Poaceae; genus Triticum; species Triticum dicoccoides. The sequence continues at coordinate 393,074,940 of NC_041386.1, forward strand.
GCAAAAGTAAATAGGGTTGCAGTAGAAATCATAAGGCTGGACCAGAATGGAAAAGAGGTCGATTCACTCAATTTTTTCAAAGGACATCACTGGGTTTTTGCATAAAGTTCAATCATGTGCTACTACCAACATCCCATAATTTTTGTGGAGGCTAGAAAGAAATATTTAAATGAGTTTAGTGCAAAATTGCACTCTAGACCAGAGAAGAAAAATTGGGTGTAGATCTCAAAATATTTCATGAATAAAAGATATTTTTGCATAAAAGTGATTTAAAAACATCACAGGACATCTCCAAATTTTTGTTGGAATTTTATCAAATGGTTGTAGTTCAAATATGGCCATGTAACCTTGAAAAACCATTTTTCAAGAAAATAAATATCAAGCAAATTAATTATGTAATTAGTTATACTGATAAAAGAAAAGTTTTTCTTGAGAGGTTAAACAAGTCCAATAACATATTTGAAAGGTTTTCACTTTAGGGAACAACTCCATGATAATAAGAAAGGAAATGTTTCAAAAAATCAAAAGGGAGTCCAAAAAATCAAAGTTTTAATTCCTGGTAAAAAATTTAATTTAATAAAACAAGGCCAAATTTTTTTTGGGGTGTCACAGTAAGCACCCAATTTTTGACAGCAACTCGGTTGATTATGCTATCACGATGTACTGAGAGTTCTTTCTTTGACCATGGCTGGATAAAGAAGGCAGAGCGAATGAGGTGTTCAGCTCCAGTTCCCAAAGACTCGGCAGATCCTGTGTTGACGAGGATGCTGGTCCCGGTGCCGTATCAAGTGCTAGTGCAAGAGGACAAGAAGAAGAGCAAAGTGGCCGAAAGTGGCCTCCACTCTGCAGGTATGCTGGACACTATGTCCGGGGAGACTGAAGCTCCCTCTTCGAAAGACGAAGGGGAAGGAGAAGGTGATAACCCTTCCCCTCATGGGAGGAAAAGGACTACATTTGAAGACCTGGAGGTGGGAGCACCCAAGAAAGGAAGGTATCCCTACCATATGGTTCGGGTTCTGAGGCCGACGTCATCGCAAGGCACCTCGATAGGGACAAGCCCCTTGCCGAGCTGTAAGTGAACAAGGATGCTCTAGACATACCTCGTTTTATTTCCGGTTGCAGGGGTAACATTTAAACTATATGCTTGAAGTTCGGCCCACAGTCCACCCCAATAGTCCTCCTCATCTGGGGTCTTATCTCCGGGGATGATCCAAAGCGAGACGCCTTCTCATGCTTCCTCGCCTCTTAGGGCGGACGACTTCGAGGTGTCCTCCCGGAGAATCTCCCCTGGCCATCAAGCGGCGTGGGGGACAATGAAAACAACGCCCGACGGTGGTACTTCAATCAGCAAGGGTCCGGGGGGTGCAGCCCCTACGGGGGCCAGCAATGAAGGCGCCAAACTATCTGGCCTATAGCCGAAGATGACTCTAGGGTCGAGCCAATGTACCCCTTGGAAGGGAATGCATACTCTCGTAGCAGCCTCCAGGAATTCGGAGGTGCCGGTTACTATGATGGGCACATTACAAAGTGTGTCCATCTTAGAGGAACATCGTACCTTAATGGGTATGGTAGTTGAAAGGGTTCTATCCGCGAGAAGCAGATTAAATGAAGCCTTCCTGGGCCTGTTGAGATGCTTCAAGGTATGCAAAGCAATAGCTTAACTATTTTTATACGCATAATGCGGCCGTGTACAGGTAGTAGCCCCTAAGACTCTGGTCGGCCTTCACATGGAGGCGATCAGAGGATCAAAAATATATGCTCAGGAAGTAACCTAATTAATTCAAACACAGGTTGTTGCATCGATGGCGACTGCCCAAGCTGCGGAAGTTGCAGATCTAAAGCGGAAACTTGAGTTAGCGGATGAGGACATAACTCTTATTAACAGGCGGCTCGATGAGGCACAAGGTATATGTTGGGGCAGCTTGTTTATGCATGTATACTAGTATGTGCAAGAGGCTGAAAATCATATATAGTGACATGCATAACTACAGATAGTGCTGCCGTAGATGAGACCATTTGGGCTAAAATTGCCCGGGCCAAGGAGCAGGCCAGAGTGAGCGACGCGGCCACCAAGAAGGCGGCTGCGAATTTAAATGCCAAAAAGGCCATTCGGCGCCAGTTCCAGGAGAGAATATCTACTATGGAGCGGGAGCTGAAGGATGCCACTAACATTTGCAAATCTCTCGAGGAGGATAACAAGGCCTTACTAGAGGCAAAAGAAGTGCGATCCGAATATAGAGTTGCTTGGGAGGAGATCCGACGGGCTTGGGAGATAGCGGGTGGTAAGCCCTTTCTTTTATAGACTAAGTTCGGCGACCCAAAGTATGCTCTACTTAACCAAATGTGGAGTTCTCCAGACGTATTCAAGGAGTGCTTCTGACGAAGCGCAGTTCTTCCAAGCATAGGAAGGACGTGCTACGGAGAGGCTTTTCAGGTCGCAATTCAACGTGTCAAGGCGTCCAGCGTTGCTGAACGAACAGATGGCCCAGTGGGCCGAGCTACACAAGATGCCCGGAGCTGCCATGAAGGACGTTGTGGTTCGGCTATGGCTAGTGATACGTCTCCAACGTATCTATAATTTTTGATTGTTCCATGCTATTATATTATCAGTTTTGCATGTTAATGGGCTTATTTATACACTTTTATATTGTTTTTGGGACTAACCTACTAACCCAAGGCCTAGTGCAAATTGTTGTTTTTTCCCTATTTCAGTGTTTCGCAGAAAAGTAATATCAAACGGAATCCAAATGGAATAAAACCTTTGGGAGAGTTATTTTTGGAACAAACATGATCCAGGGAACTTGGAGTGGACGTCAAGCAACCAACGAGGAGTCCACGAGGCAGGGGTTGCACCCTCCCCCTCGTGGCTCCGCCGACCTACTTCTTCCTCCTATATATATTCATATACCCTGAAAACATCCAAGAGCACCACAAAACCCTATTTCCACCTCCGCAACCTTCTGTACCCAAGAGATCCCATCTTGGGGCCTTTTCCGGAGCTCCGCCGGAGGGGGAATTGATCACGAAGGGCCTCTACATCAAATCCATGGCCCCTCCAATGATGTGTGAGTAGTATACCTCAAACCTTTGGCTCCATAGTTGTTAGCTAGATGGCTTCTTCTCTCTCTTTGGATCTCAATACAATGTTCTCCTCGATCTTCTTGGAGATCTAATTGACGTAACTCTTTTTGCGGTGTGTTTCTCGAGATCCGATGAATTGTGGGTTTATGATCAAGTTTATCTATGAACAATATTTGATTCTTCTCTGAAATCTTTTATGTATGATTTTTATCTTTGCAAGTCTCTTTGAATTATTAGTTTGGTTTGGCCTACTAGATTGATCTTTCTTGCAATGGGAGAACTTCTTATCTTTGGTTTTAATCTTGCGGTGTCCTTTCCCAGTGACAGTAGAGGCAGCAAGGCACGTGTTGTATTGTTGCCATCGAGGATAAAAAGATGGGGTTTATATCATATTGCTTGAGTTTATCCCTCTACATCATGTCATCTTGCCTAATGCATTACTCTGTTCTTATGAACTTAATACGCTAGATGCATGCTGGATAGCGGTTGATGTGTGGAGTAATAGTAGTAGATGCAGAATCGTTTAGGTCTACTTGTCGCGGACGTGATGCCTATATAAATGATCATGCCTAGATATTCTCATAATTATGCACTTTTCTATCAATTGCTCGACAGTAATTTGTTCACCCACCGTAATACTTATGCTATCTTGAGAGAAGCCACTAGTGAAACCAATGGCCCCCAGGTCTATCTTTTATCATATAAGTTTCCCATCTATTTTATTTTGCTATCTTTACTTTCTATATATATCATAAAAATACCAAAAATATTTATCTTATTATTATTATCTCTATGAGGTCTCACTCTCGTAAATGACCGTGAAGGGATTGACAACCCCTTTATCGTGTTGGTTGCAAGGTTCTTATTTGTTTGTGTAGGTACGAGGGACTTGCGTGTAGTCTACTATTGGATTGCTACCTTGGTTCTCAAAAACTGAGGGAAATACTTACGCTACTTTGCTGCATCACCCTTTCATCTTCAAGGGAAAACCAACGCAATGCTCAAGAGGTAGCAGCCGGCCGAACCCGTTCCGAGCAGCTATTTCAGTTTGGTGCAGTGGCTTGTCAATGCACTACTGCATGTTGGCGCCGTCAAGCGGTCGGTGTGCATAGAAGGTGCCCTGATGGCCTTCGCCCACGTCAAGATGTACTGGGCAAAGATGAAGGCCACCGATGCTGCAACTAAGGGTCTGCCTGGAGGCAAGGACCATCGCACGCCGGAGCATTATTTCAAGGACGTCCTAGAGGGCGCCTGCTTGATACAGGGTCAGTGCTCGAAGGATATTATATTTGAATAAATGTACCAAAATGATGGAAAAGAATATTATGATACGTTAAAGTTGTGTTATATACCTTTGCCATTATTTCCTCCTATGCAGCCATTTCTTATAACCTAAAAGTTTGCCAGTCGTCGGCTTCGGCCCCCTCGCATAAAATGTGGGGGTGTTCGGAATAGCACCTGATCACTCTTGACCCAATGTCTTGGTCCGCAATGGAGGTTCCGGTGCCGCGAACCAGGCAATCGGACTATAGGGCTTTAACACATTCACTTAGCCATAGGAATTTTACAGCGGTTCTACTATGTAGCCCCTGGTATGCACACAGTTATCCGAATCTAGTTGCGTTGCGTAGGTGACCAAAGAAAAAATGGTCCTTCATGTAATACAGAAGAAATCGCAAATGATTCTGAGAAGTCACCGAGTGATTGACCAGCTCTCGCTGCTTCATGACACTTAGTTTTCGGCTTTCACTACTGAGGTGTTTGACCAGGTGAAATGGAAACACAATCGCAGTAGTTCTCCCTTTACTACCCTAGCCGATAAGACGGAACGTAGGTAGCAAGCACAGGAGCCGGCCAACCCAACTATTGACCAAAGACATGATTCAGAGTTGATGCCTATAATGCCAAACTCGTGACGTCGAAGTATGATATAGGGCTGTTCGCACCTTTTCAGCAACCCATATGTTGTCGTATCAAGCCCCTAGCGATTTTGTGCCTAGGTGTCGAGGGCTGAGGGAAAAGGCTCTGTACAGGTTTCAAATAGAGTTTTTGGCCTACAAAAAATCTTTTGGACCTCCTGTTGCACGTCTGTGCTGCCCGTGCTTCCATGAAAAGGCCTCGTTGAAGGGAGCAGTCCCCGGTTATTTCTATGGAAACCGGGCTCGTAAAGAGTCCTTCCAGGTCCATAGGACGGATAGGTATTGATTCACCAGTGGAAAAAAGAGAAGAAAATAGTTCGGAAAAGAGAAAAGGCTAAAGTCTGGAAAAACCGCTTTCTAGGCCTGTCCGTATTATGCCTCTGCCGATGACCAAGGTATTTTGAGTGCATAATTATGTATGCGCGGTACAAACTCCGCGGGTATATAGGACGAACGACGGAGGCGGAGCTGCTAATCTAGCTCTAAAATTGATCGGTCCTATGTAGCAGAGGCCGGCGGTTTAATGACCGATGAGATATGCGGCTTGAGTTGGCCGCTTTGTACTTCGGCTGTGATTGCCACAGTGTGCCCCTCAGTGCGAAGGGAGCATTCCGTGTTTCCGTTGACTGTAATGGTGCCGCGTGGACCGGGCATCTTAAGATTTAGATAAGCGTAGTTTGGGACCACATTGAAATGAGCGAAAGCGGTCCGCCCGAGCAGTGCGTGGTAGCCAATGCGGAATGGGACAATGTCGAAGATCAAGTCCACATTCAGAAGTTTTCCAGTGAACCGAAGACGACTTCCAGTGAGATTGAGCCAGTGCCGTGAGCTTCTACGCTGGGTATTACTCCCTTGAAGGGTCAATGCCCATTTTGCGGACAGTGTCTTGATAGTGTAAATTGAGGCTACTGCCGCCATCCATGAGGACTCGCGTAAGATAGAATCCGTCGATAAATGGATCAAGGACCAGAGCTACCGAACCTCCATGACGGAAACTGGTTGGGTGCTCCTCATGATTAAAAGTGATCGAGCAGGCCGCCCATGGATTGAATTGTGGGGCGTCCGGCTTTATGGCGTGGTCATCTCATAGTTTGTGCTTGCGCTCCCTTTCAAAGGTATGCGTCATGTATATCACGTTGACTATTTTTACTTCGGGGGGAAATTGCTTCTATCCCCCGGTGCTCGGGAGGTGAGCCTCTTCTTCTTCATTGTCACTTGGCGGCCCCTTCCCTTTGTGTTCAGCATTGAGCTTGCCGGCTTGTTTGAAAACCCAACAATTTCTGTTGGTATCGTTGGCGGGTTTGTCGAGGCTACATGGATCTGACAGGGTCTATCCAGTATCTTGTCTAGACCGGATGTCCCACCTCTCTTTGCCTTAAATGGCTTCTTCCGTTGACCGACTATCGAGCCACTAAATCCGGTGTTGACCGTTATGTCTTGGGTTCCTTCATTATTGTTGCGACGCATGTTTTAATTGCATCATGGCCTGCCATTGCCGTCCCTGACTTTGGAGGACTTCGCAGGTGCCCGGATCGCTCGCGCTATTGCTTCTCCCGCGCAAAAGAGGGTCATTAGTGCGGTAAGAGCTACCATGGACTTTGGATTTTCTTGGCCGAGGTGGTGGGCGAGCCACTCATCATGGACGCTATGTTTAAAGGACGCGAGTGCTTCAGCATCTAGAAAATTGACAATTTGGTTCTTTTTAATTAGGAACCTAGTCCAAAGTTTCCTGGCTGATTCTCCGGGCTGCTGGATGATGTGACTGAGGTCATTGGTGTTCGGAGGCCAGACATATGTACCTTGGAATTTGTCGCGAAAGGCATCTTCCAAGTCTTCCCTGCTGCCAATGGAGTTTTCTGGGAGGCTGTTCAACCAGTGCCGAGCTGGTCCCTTGAGTTTTAGCGGGAGGTATTTGATGGCATGAAGATCATCACCGCGGGACTGTTCGGCTTGAGTTGTCATTTTGTCCCAGCCATGTGGTGGTCGGTCAGCCAAGTTACGCGCTGATGGTACAGGCCCAAGTGCCTCGTCGTCGAATTGAGGTAGTAGTTTATGCTTCAGGTAACTTTTGGTTGGGCGCTCGAGGCCATATTCCTCGGCTGCCAGGACATTAGTACACCTGTAGTTAAGTAGGTCTTGATTAGCTTGAAGCTATTGCCGCTCCTTTTTCAAGATCCTTGCAGTGGTAACTAGCCGGCTCTTAAAGCGCTGATGCTCGAGGGGTTCCTTAGGCACGGTAAATTCTTCGTCGTCGAGGCTCACCTCGTCCTCGAAGAGTGGAAGATAATTACTGTCCTCCGAGTCCTTGTTTACGCCCTGTTCATCAGGCCTAACTTGACCATCTTCCCGATCGTCTTGTTCGGAGGTTGGATCGACGGGGTCTTCTTTGTCTTCTGCTTCGTCCAGAGTATTGTTGTCTCTCTGCCGATATCGTTGTGTTTTCCACGGTGTGATTTAGAGCGGCGGCGCTGACGTCGGCGCTTTGGCTGTGTCTCAGGAGGTTTATCCTCTACTGGATCTTTGACATTGTCGCCGTTACCCTCCTTGGGTGTATCACCATGTACACGTCATACGAAGAGGTGGCCATCCAGCTCTAGTAAACGATGGGTTTTGGGCCTGCTCTTCTCAGGCATCATCGTGCATACCATCGATGTCTTCGGAGCCATAATTGAGCATGTCAGTTAAATCCTCGACAATGGCTATGAAGTGGGTGGTGGGTGGGACGTGAAATTCCCCGTTCACAGCCCCTAGTCCGGGCTTAGCATACTTCGGACGTTGCTCCTCTGTAATGACGAGGGATCGCATCAATCCAGAGGCTCACTTAAAGGCGAGACTTGGCTAGGGAGAACATAGTCTTTGGGGTACGGCGGGAGGGAGACTCCTTGACCGAGATCATACGATGCTTACGCCGAGGGTTCAAAGCCAGTGTCTGGAGAAGAGTCCGGCTTCATGATGGTTGCCGTTGACATTATTTCCTCTTGCTCTCCCATACTGGGCCTAGTGGCCGCAGATAGTCCGGGAGGCCCAAGAATCCCGTCTTCGGACCTGGCGATGCGCTCCGCATCTAAGGACAGAGCGGAGGTTGGGGTCGTGAACCCTTGGAAGATCAAGTCTCCTCGGATATCAGCGACATGGTCCAGATTTCCAAAACTAATCTGGTGACCTGGGGTGTAGCTATCAATCTACTCCAGATGGCCAAGCGAGTTGGCCCGCAGTGCGAAGCCGCCGAATACGAAGATCTTGCCGGGGAGAAAAACCTCCCCCAGGGCGGCATTGTTGTAGATGACTAATGGAGCCATCGAACCTTCTGATGACGACACAATGGAACTCTCAATGAAAGCACCAATGTCGGTGTCAAAACCGGCGGATCTCGTGTAGGGGGTCCTGAACTTTGCATCTACGGTCGATGGTAATAGGAGACAGGGGACATGAACTTTGCATCTACGGTCGATGGTAATACGAGACAGGGGTCCCGAAATTTGCATCTTGATGGATGTAATACCCTACTTCCTGCTTGATTGATCTTGATGAATATGAGATTTACAAGAGTGGATCTACCATGAGATCATAATGGCTAAACCGTAGATGTCTAGCTTGTATGATCGTGATCGCCCCTATGGACTAAACCCTTCGGTTTATATAGACACCGGAGGGGTCAAGGGTTGTACAGAGTCATTTTAGAGGAAGGAATCTTCATATCTGAACACCTAGCTTGCCTTCCACGCAAAGAAGAGTCCCGTACGGACACGGGAGGAAGTCTCCTATCTTGTATCTTCATGGCCCATCAGTCCGGCCCATATCACGTCGTCCGGATGCCCGAGGACCCCTTAATCCAGGACTCCCTCACTCGTGGTAGTGGCCGGAGTTCGGACCTTGGCGAAAACGTCATTGTGTAGCATGGGCGGGAAAAGTGAAGCATTGGGCAGCCTCCTGGGGTCACCAGGAGCTCGGTGTGGTGCACGAGCGTGACCCGTTTGAGCTCATGCCACGGCAGCGACAAGGGCGGGCGGCAGGGAGCTCCCGGGTCCAGCTATGGAGCTAGCTAGAGGATGAGTTTGACTACGAGGAGAGAGGGGAAAGACGCGGGTGCTCACAGTGCCTCTAGATGGTGTCGAAGCGGGCTCGAGGACGACTTGGCCGGAGCAAATCGACGATGACGAACGGCGGCACCCGAGGTTGGAGATGGCGATAAGGGCATCGTTTCAGGCGTCCCGCAGGTGCGTGCTTCGTCTAGGTACTCCACGGCATCAATGCAGACACATTGGAAAAAGGAGAGGAGGCGAGGGGAGCTCGGTGGACGCGGTGGCAGTGAGTGGCGGCGACGAGTTCCACTTGGTGGTGCTCGGGGGGAGGGGTGGACGAGGGAGAGACACGGGAGAGAGGGTGAGAGTGCCCAGGGAGTTGTGTGGTGCTCGTAGGCGCGTCCAGGTAGCAGCGGCAAGCAGGAGATGGAGGGCGTGTGCCCGTGCACGTCGGGCATGCGCCCTCCTGCCCACTGGCAGGAGGTGGGAGACGATTGGCACAAGACCAGGTGGGCTGGGTTGCACAGCTGGGCCGCCAGGTGGGCTGCATGTAAGCCAGGTAAGTCCTCTCTCTCTTTACTTTTTCTGTTTTCTTCTATTTCTGTAATTTGTTTTTGATTTAGTTTAAATACCAAACCACTTTAGAAAATTCTGAAAACTTTTGTGGTCACTATCTGATATAAACCAGAGGCCCTCACCAAGTTTCAGAATATTTGGAGCTACCAAATATTTTATCAGAATTAATAGCTCCAATTCAAATACAATATGAGTTAATTCAAAAATCCAGAATGTCTTAGAAATATGTGCACCATTCTTGACAGAGGATCTGGACCAAAACAAAAATGATGAAGATTTATGAAGGGCATTTCAGGTTCATTGAAAGTTTTTTTAGGTTGAACCTATTTGAATTCCGATTGATGGTAGGGTTTGAACATCCCCAATTCAAATTGATTTGAATTTAAACATGATGACATGGTGATCAAGCAAAGACAAACAAAGACTGATCTAGAGCTGTGACAATGGTCGTCCACCCAGTCTGCCAGATTGCCCTGGATGACCCAGGGCACGGGGGCTATCGCGTCATTGAAGTCAAAATGGGGATCGCGGCTGAGAAGTTGACTGAAGACTCGTGAGAATGCACGCCCGAGAAGGCCCCGGCTTCTCTCTTCGACGAGCCGGCAAGCCCTCGTGGCCAGGTCCTCCCACTACAAAAAAAGACACATCCGTGACATTTTGGGCCTAACCAATTTTTTTCTGTCATGCTTATGACACTTCTATGACGATAATTGTGACAAAACCCTATATCATCATAGATGTGGTGGGATCCTACTTCCATGACAAAAAATCACGACAGAAAATGGGCTTTTCGTCCTGGCTGGGCCAGAGACGCGGCTGCATGACATTCTTTGGGCCATCCATGGCGGAAAAAACCATGGTAGAAGCGAGGGCGAGGAAAATATCCGGGAGTTCCCGGTTACGGTGGGTGGTCGGGGTTGAGCAATGCGTGTTTCTCTTGTTCACGTACGCGCGTGGGTGCGAGGCATTGGGCTCTAACTGAACCCGATTGAGGCGTTCACCTACTGAACCTGAGTGATTGCACTGGAGGTTCCGCGTTACTAAACCCGAGCGATCGATCTAGCTGTTAACTGAACCAGATCAAGCGATTTCTTCGCTACTGCGGCTAACTCAAGTCGATCGAACCTGCTGCCTCTTGATGAAAACTGTGTGTTGTTAGGGGGTTGGATGAACAGTTCCCGATGGGGGTTGGATGGACAAGACCCCGTGGTGGTAGAGGATGTTGTCGCTGGATGAACAGGGCCCCGATCGAGCAGGTTGGGGCTGGATGAACAGGACCCTGCGGAGGGCTCGATGAACAGGACCCGTGGAGGGCTAGCTGAACAGTAGCCGGTGGAGGGCTGGATGAACAATAGCCTATGGAGGGGTGGTTGAACAAGACACCGTGGAGAGGTCTGGTTGAACAGTAGCCGGTGCTGGAGAGGTGGAGGCTAGATGAACAGGACCTCGTGGATGAACAGTGCAGCTGGAGGCTGGAGGAGGTCAACGGTGGATGAACAGTTGCCCGTAGAGGCTCGAGGACGTCGACGGTGGAGATAAACAGTAGCCCGTGGAGTCCCGTTTTGCAGTACGCCACACCCCTCCCAATGAAAAGGACCCCCTTTTCAACCGTAGCGCTCCAACACAAGTACGTTTCCTCGGTCTTGTGGTACGCCACACCCCTCCCAATCAACAGGACCCTGTTTCGGCCGTAGGAGGTCGAAGATAAGTATTTTTCCTCCATTTTGCGGTACGCCACACCCCTCCAAGTGAACAGGATCATGTTTCGACCACAGGCGATCGTACAGAAGGACGTTTCCTCCATTCTGTGGTATGCCAGGCCTCGTTTCAATCGGTTGTTCCATCCAAGACGGTTGGCTCCCGATGAATAGCACGCGTTCCATTGCCTCCGAATGAACACAACGACGTAGTTTCTCTGTTCCAGCCCAGCCGATTGGCTGCCGATCAACAAGACATTGTCACTGCCTCTCCATGTACACGTGCCCTGGCCATACATATGCGTGAGTAGGCATTCGAGACCCCGCCAGTATGTACATACGTGGCCGTATTTACATTCTTGCACCATGGTTGTACGTACTTGTACATGATATTAACGGTACTGTGTCACATGCTACGTGTGTGCCTCTACTATGACAAGTGCCCTTCCTCACTCGGCCACGGTTCCTCGCTGCAGCCTGTAGACTGACCTATCGACCAGTATGTACGGACACGTTTGCGACCAGAATGAGAACGCTACGTACGCTTCGACTAGGTGGGTCCCGACTATCATGGAGGATAAGGAGGCACTTCCTTGCATGCAAAGATGTAGCTGGTGGGTCCCAGCAGTCAGGGGGAATTTTTTTTTCACGAAATACAGTGGCCCGTCTGGTGGGTCCCTGTTGTCAGGTGGAGGAATCATTATTTTGCGCGTAATAAGGAGGCACTTACTTGCTGTGGCCATGGACCCAGCTGTCAGCCTCTCTACGTATAGTACTCTTCCGATGGAGCATAATAACCACGCCGCGCCAAGAGCACCAAGGTGGTGGACAACAACGAAGCCCAGGAAGGAGACGACGTGAAGCCGTGAAGACGCGGTAGTGGATGCCCACGAGGAGAGGAGTACGAGGGTTCACTAGTCCGGCTGCGGTGTGAGGCTGCCAATGCCGCAGAATAACAGGGGGTGTGGGCGAGTAGAGAGATGGTCTGGCCACCAACGGGAGTAGTAGGGGTTGGTGAGGCCTCTGTGGTAGCACAATCGGCCAAGGGAGGCAGGAGCAGGCGGCACGGCCGGCGCAGGTTTGGGCAGCTGGAGCAAGAAGACCAGAGATTGAACAAGCACTACGGCCGTTGGATGGACATCGTACGGTCGCTGGGGCTAGAATCGTTCATATTGACTAAGTTGACAAAGCCCTCCATCCGCGTCAGTAGGCCCACGAGTCAGCCTCCAACTATGGTGGGTCCCAGCTAGCAGGGGGATGATGCGGCCTAAAGCTATGTTGGTATTTTCCCAAAGAGGAAGGGATGATGCGACACATCAACGGTAGGTATTTCCCTCAGTGATGAAACCAAGGTTATCGAACCAGTAGGAGAACCAAGCAACAACACCTAAACGGCACCTGCACACAAATAACAAATACTCGCAACCCGATGTATTAAAGGGGTTGTCAATCCCTTTCCGGTAATGATGCTAGAAATTGGCAAACAGACATGAATAAATTGTAGTAGATTGTTAGATCGAACGCCAAATAAAATAAATGAGAATAAATTGCAGCAAGATATTTTTGTATTTTTGGTTTAATATATCTGAAAATAAAAGGCAAATAAAATAGATCGCAAAGGCAAATAATATGAGAAAGAGACCCGGGGGCCGTAGGCAAATAATGGCTTCACTCGAGAAAAATAGCAAATGGTGGATAAACAAATTACTATTTGGGAATTGATAGAAATTCAAATAATCATGACGATATCCAGGCAATGATCATTATATAGGAATCACGTCCAAGATTAGTAGACCGACTCCTGCCTGCATCTACTACTATTACTCCACACATCGACCACTATCCAGCATGCATCTAGTGTATTAAGTTCATGGATAAACGGAGTAATCCAATAATAACTACTCACGCATCATCGGAGAGGCACCAATGGAAGTGGTGAACCCCTCCGTGATGGTGTCTAGATTGGATCTAGTAGTTATGGACTCTGTGGCGGCTTGAATTGATTTTCGTTGACTCCCATAGGTTTTCGGGAATATTTGGGTATTTCTAGAGTAAAGAGGCGGTCTGGGGGGCACCCGAGGTGGGCCCAACCCACCAGGGTGCGCCTTGGCCTCCAGGCGCACCCTGGTGGGTTGTGCTCCCCTCAGAGTAGCCCCCAGGTGCTTCTTCGTCCCATTGGTTGTCTTCTGGTCCAAATAATCCACAAAAAGTTTCACTGCATTTGGACTCCATTTGATGTTGATTACCTTTAATGTAAAAACATGCAAAAAATAGCAATTGGCACTTGGCGCTATGTCAATAGGTTAATACCAAAAAATGATAAAAAATGACTATAAAATGATTATAAAACATCCAAGATTGATAATATAACAGCATGGAACAATCAAAAATTATAGATACATTGGAGACGTATCAGGGGAATATTCATTTTTTTGTGCGTAATAAGGAGGCACTTCCTTGCGTGCAAAGATGTAGCTAGTGGGTCCGACCTATCAGTGGGAGGAATTTTTTTCCGCAAAATACAAAGGCCCTTCCGGTGGTTCCCAACTGTCAGGTGAAGGAATCATTATTTTTCTCGTAATAAGGAGGCATTTCCAAGCGTGCAACTGTGGGCCCTGTTGTCAGCCTCTCCACATACAGTACTGTTCCCATGCAAGTCATTCCTTGAAAACATTGACCACGCCGCTCTGAGAGCACCAAGGCGGTGGACCACGGTGAGGCCTAGGAAGGAGAGACACAAAGCTGGGGAAGACGTGGTAGTGGATGCCAACGCAGAGAGGCATACGAGGGTTCACTGGTTCGGCTACGGTGTGAGGTTGCCATCGCCGGAGAATAACAGGGGGTGTCGGTGAGTAGAGGGATGGCCTGGCCAACAGCGGGAGTAGTAGGGGGTGGTGAGGCCTTCGCGGCAGCACAACCGGCTCCTCGAGGCAGGAGCAGGTGGCACGGCCGGCGCTGGTTTGGACGGCTGGAGCAAGAAGACCAGAGGTTGAAGAAGCAGTACGGCTGTTGGATGGCCATTGCAGGGTCATTGGAGCTAGAATCGTTCATATTGACTAAGTTCACAAAGCCCTCCGTCCTCATCAATAGGCCCACAAGTCAGGCTCCAACTTTGGTGGGTCCCAACTAGCAGGGGTAGTATTCATTTTTTTATGTGTAATAAGGAGGCACTTCCTTGCATGCAAAGATATAGTTGGTGGATCCGACCTATCAGCGGGAGGAACTTTTTTTCACAAAATATAGAGGCCCTTCTAGTGGATCCCAGCTGTCAGGTGGAGGAATCATTATTTTGCGCATAATAAGGAGGCATTTCCTTGCGTGCGGCCGTGGACCCAGCTGTCAGCCTCTCCACGTATAGTCCACTTCCGATGGATGTCATTCGTTCACCACACCGCGCCGAGAGCACTAGGGCGATGGACGATGGCGAGGTCTAGGAAGGGAACAACATAGAGCCAGGTAGGACTCATCAGTCGTTTCCCACATGGAGGGGAGTACGAGGGCTTACTAGTTCGTATGCCCTCGCCGGATAATAACAGCAGGTGTAGGTTAGTTGATGGATGGCTAGGCCAGCGATGGGAGTACGATGGGGTGGTGAGGCCTGCGCGGCAGCACAGGCGGCCTCTGGAGTAGGGAGCAGGCAGTCCCACTGGCGCTTGTCTGAGCGGCTGCTAGAGCAGGAAGAGGAGAGATTGAGGAAGCCCGACGGCCGTTGGATGGACATCCATCAATCATTGCTCTCGTGTGTTAACTAAGTTGACACAGTGTTGTGTGTCCATCAACCATTTTTTAGGAAAGCTTACGCGTCGTCAACCTGTAGTAGGCGCACAAGTCAGCCTCAAATCTGTGGAAAACAACGTACAACCCATCTGCCATTATTTCTAGTAATTTACAACCCATTTTCTAATTCTTAAGGATTTTTCGAAGCCCATCTTCTTTTTGTTAGCATTACAACCCATATTATGGCCACGGTTAAAAATTATACTAATTTTTTAATATTTTGGTGTGGTCAACTATTTTTAATCCCGAAATTTCGAGTCACATTCAAACTATATTGAAAAATAATTTATATAAATATAAAATCCAAATAATTGTCCACGCATAAAAATCAATGGAATTTAAAATCTTGTAATGAAAAAAAATTGAAGGTAATTCCCGGTTTGATGTGTTTTAAAAATGTACTACCCATTTCTTATTACTGATAGCCCATTTTCTGGGCAAACTGAATGAAACTCTCCTCATCTTGAAAGATTTGCAGCCTAGCAGGGCTAACAAAGCAAGTAGGCCTCGATCAGGTATTTCTTTAAAAAAAGTAGAACTGGGCTAGCCATTTTTAGCAAGAAAAAAACACAACTGGGCTCATGATTTGGTAAACATAAATAAAACCGTGGCTAGATGGGCCACAGCCCCCGCACAGACCCGTTGTTACCCTGATCCGTCACTAAAACTAGTATAAATTGAAGGAAATATGCCCTAGAGGAAATAATAAAGTTATTATTTATTTCATTATATCATGATAAATGTTTATTATTCATGCTAGAATTGTATTAACCGGAAACATAATACATGTGTGAATACATAGACAAACAGAGTGTCACTAGTATGCCTCTACTTGACTAGCTCGTTAATCGAAGATGGTTATGTTTCCTAACCATGAACAAGGAGTTGTTATTTGATTAACGGGATCACATCATTAAGTGAATGATCTGATTGACATGACCCATTCCATTAGCTTAGCACCCGACCGTTTCGTATGTTGCTATTGCTTTCTTAATGACTTATACATGTTCCTATAACTATGAGATTATGCAACTACCGTTTGCCGGAGGAACACTTTGTGTGCTACCAAACGTCACAACGTAACTGGGTGATTATAAAGGAGCTCTACAGGTGTCTCCAAAGGTACATGTTGGGTTGGCGTATTTCGAGATTTGGATTTGTCACTCCGATTGTCGGAGAGGTATCTCTGGGCCCTCTTGGTAATGCATATCACTTAAACCTTGCAAGCATTGCAACTAATGAGTTAGTTGCGGGATGATGTATTACAGGACGAGTAAAGAGACTTGCCGGTAACGAGATTGAACTAGGTATTGGTATACGGACGATCGAATCTCGGGCAAGTAACATACCGATGACAAAGGGAACAACGTATGTTGTTATGCGTCTGATCGATAAAGATCTTCGTAGAATATGTAGGAGCCAATATGGGCATACAGGTCCCGCTATTGGTTATTGACCGAAGACATGTCTCGTTCATGTCTACATTGTTCTCGAACCCGTAGGGGCCGCACGCTTAAGGTTACGATGACAGTTATATTATGAGTTTTTGAATTTTGATGTACCGAAGTTTGTTCAGAGTCCCGGATGTGATCACGGACATGACGAGGAGTCTCGAAATGGCCGAGACATAAAGATTGATATATTGGAGGCCTATGTTTGGATATCGGAAGTGTTCCGGGTGAAATCGGGATTTTACTGGAGTACCGGGAGGTTACCGGAACCCCCCGGGAGCTATATGGGCCATAGTGGGCCTTAGTGGAAAAGAGAAGAGGCAGCCCAACATGGGCCGCGCGCCCTCCCCTCCCTTGGTCCGAATAGGACAAGGAGAGGGGGCCGGCCTCTCTCTCTCTTTTCCCCCCTCCGCGAATCCTATTCCAACTAGGATTCGGGGGGGGGGGGGGAATCCTACTCCCAGAGGGAGTAGGACTCTCCTGGCGCGCCTCTCCTAGGCCGGCCGCACCCCCCCTTTAGTCCTTTATATACGGAGGCAGGGGCACCCCAGAGAAACACAAGTTGATCCACGTGATCTTATTCTTAGCCGTGTGCGGCGCCCCCAGCCACCATAGTCCTCGATAATATTGTAGTGGTGCTTAGGCGAAGCCTTGCGACAGTAGTACATCAAGACCGTCACCACGCCGTCGTGCTGACGGAACTCTTCCCCGACACTTTTCTGGATCGGAGTCCGGGGATCGTCATCGAGCTGAACGTGTGCTAAAACTCGGAGGTGCCGTAGTTTCGGTGCTTGATCGGTCGGGTCGTGAAGACGTACGACTACATCAACCAAACGCTTCCGTTGTCGATCTACCAAGGGTACATAGATCACACTCTGCCCTCGTTGCTATGCATCACCATGATCTTGCGTGTGCGTAGGAATTTTTTTGAAATTACTACGTTCCCCATCATAAATAACAATTACTTGTTCCTCAAAAAAAGTAAATAACAACTGCGCGACTTGCTAGGTCCCTGGTGTCAGGCACTCGTTGTGTGATTCTCTCGTTTATTGACTACGTTGACAATGGCGTGAGCCCAGATGTCCAACCATTAGGAGGAACCATTTTTTTGAGCTTGTAATAACGAGGCACTTGCTTGCGTACTGCCATGACTATGGTGGGTCCCAACTGACATCCTCTCCATGTATAGTCATCTCCTTGTTCCTCTCAGTTGTTGACGACGTTGACAACGCAAGAGGGTAGCGCACCGTGCACAGCGAGCGAACCAAGGCGGAGAACGACGATGATGCCTCGGACGGAACGAATAGGAGCCATGGAAGATGGATCGGCTAGTCGCCGGCGGGGGGGGGGACTATGAGGGTTGACTGGTTCAGGTGCGGGAGCATGTTGGCGCTGACGTCGCCCGAGAATAACAGGACATTTGGGGGAATAGAGGGAGGGACTGGCTAACATTGGAGGGTATAGTAGGGAGGAGGAGGCGTAGTCCGCCATGAGAGGCGGGAGCAGGCGGACCCGACGGGGTGGTTTGGTTTGGGCGGCTGGAGGAAGAAGACAAGAGATAGAAGATACATGATAGATGTTGGATGTCAATCCAACAGCTCATAGGCAGAATCATTTATTGATTAGCTAGTAAGTCGACACCACCTTGGATACGCTATTTCCTCATGGGTCCCAAATGTCAGAATCCAAACCTTACACAGTCATGTAGCCTTTCTTATGAAAATTTACGGCCCCTTTGGTGTGCTAGTTCAAAATAAGTTTGTGGGTGCTGGTGGGGGCTAATCACTTGGCTTATGTAATGCACAGTGAGCTCAAGCAGTCGGTGAGAGTGATGTTATTTCCCTTGGTTGGGATTTGTTAAAATATTTCACTCTAAATTAAACGAATGGCAAGCCATTTGCCTTGTTTCAAAGAAAATATGACAGTCACAGCCGAGTTGGAAAAGGCAAGAACATCTAAATCCATCATACAAACTATACAGAAGGACGAGGGTTAATTGTTCATCAGGTTTAGGCAAAACAAAGATTGAAAAGGGCAACAACATCTAACTCCAACACTATTTTCGGTAGTCACAGTCAAATGGATCGGTCAGGTCCATAGAATGGACATCCTGGGTCATAAGATTTAATGGATTATGACCACAGTATGTTATAAATAGAAGCCCGACACGTTCAGAAGATGTTTTGTCCACCTAAACCTCCTTTTTTTTCTCTTCAACATACCCATCCGTCAAAGCCATGCTGCTGATAAACTTAATCCTGATGGACAATAGTAACCACGCATTCAGTAGGAAGAATGTGACAAATCTAGTGTTTGCTTGGTTGGCTACATATCGTTATAGCATTATTCTCTTCAATCGAATGTCATGAGAAGTGAGAAAATCTCGGTGCATACGAATCCATCGATTGTTTATAACTTTCTTACCCCATCCTGTTGCCTAAATAGACACCAAGATTGAAAACAGTTAAGGTCTAAAAAACATGAAGATTGAAAACAGCTGAACAGTTAATTCTAGTACACTATATGCGGTCTTCCAATGTGCGTGAAATTATCACCTTTATATTTAACTCCTCCAGACATGGAAAGCATTGCAGCAAGCCAATAATCTTATTCAAATCAAAACTATTCACTTGGATATATAAGATCTTTACAGAATCCAGCAACATTGATAGGCTATCCATGGAGAAACTCTTCATTGAGCATAGAACATAATATTAGTACAAAATTTAAAATGCAGCTTATGGTTACAAGTGTAGATGATAATATAGAGTACCTAAAGAACTATGGAGACAAACACCATCTTGAAATGAGCACAGAGATCATGAGTTACACCCAAGGTCTCCAGTTTAGGCGTAGAGCGGACGGTTATTTGCAACGTTGAATAACTAGAATCAAGGATCAACCTTTGAAGTGAAGGGGCATCTTGGATGATGAGCTGCCTTTCGTCAAAAGAAATTCCAATTCTTACAAGGTTAGAAGACCTTATTTGGAGACAACCAATTCTAACCGTGAAAACAAGCACTAAGCACTCCAGGGCAGGCAACTGGAGTGGATGATGTTGTGCAATGAGGTCTCCGATATATGAACCCGCACAAGAGAAAGTTTCTTGAGAAATGTGAGTTGAAGGTTTAGTACCAGATTGTATGGTAGGTAGCACAGTGCAAAGGTGGTGGTGTGGAGAGAGGAGGAAAACCACGAGATGGACATCGGTGCTGAGGGCACAAGTACATGGCGCTCGGTATCTGGTTGGTGATTTCCTGGGGAATATTAGAACTCAAGCAGTTGTAGCTCTGTGAATTCAGGGGATTTCAGCCAGGCGGCCATCGTGCAGGGCATGGTATGCTTGATCAGGTAGCATGACATGATGTAGAGGCTTTGAACGGAGCCCTGGTGGGAGGAGATGATGGCTCTGGGGAGTTCAAAATTACTGAAGAGAGATAGTTGACGACAGTCGAGATTAAGGGGCATGGCGAGCCATAGAGGGCAGCATCTAATTGAGAGGACTTGGGTGCGGAAGCAATCCTTGGTGGGGAGAAGCGAGATGATCTCCCCAAGGATGGCGTTTGGGAGATCGCTGATGTGGTCCACCCGAGATTCTATGGGTTCCTGGGATCCGGTGGGGGCGGGCTCGCCACTTCCCCCAGCGCTGCCGAGTGCGACATCTACAACAGGCGTCACCGCTGGAAGGATCCTCATCTCCTTGGTGCCGGGGTCAGCCGACTCCATTTTCCTCGAGGGTGTCGCGTCGAGCTCACGGATTTGAGGAGAGTAACCAATGACAAGCCTAGTTGTAGAGAGAGTGAAGAAGGGGAGCTGGGATTTCTATAGTAGTGAGGAAGAAGGGGAGCTGGGGTTTTCCGTAGGAGTGAGGTGAGGAATTTGGGGGAACGAGTGGAGCAAGCTGACGTGAGGTGGGTGGGTGTGAGGAGGAATAAAAGCACCCAGGTTTTTTTCGGGGGTGGTGTGCTGGGTTTTGGTAGCACCTCTCATTAAGTAAATATATGGTATTTTGAATTGATTTTATTATTTACTAGGGTGGATGTGTTGTTTTGTCCTGGGGCCAGAGAAACAATTACTACTAGTAAAGTGGAAACTCTACAGCTACCGAGAAAAACAATTACTACTAGTACAATGGATACACTACCGCTTCTGGCTCCTTCGAGGTCATCGAAACGTCTCCCTCTACTGAATGCCATTTTACTTTTGTTCATCGACATGCGGGCCACGCAGCATGCGGGCCCAAATGCCATGCAGCAAATTAGAAGGTAGTATGCAGGCCGACAGTCACCCCGATCATAGCGCGGCAGTAGCGAGCCGTCGTATCACAAAACCCGACATCCCTGCAGTCAAAGTTTGATGGACGAAGCAACCATCATTTCACTCTTTGCTGAATCCCCTTCTCCCCCACCGTCTTCAAGAAAGCCAACATTAGCATCTGCCACTATTCTTATCTCCCCACAAAGGGGAGGTAAGTGGATCCGTGATGCTGGTATATTTTCGTTTTGATAAAAAAAGAACTTTTGAAAAGCAGTTATCGATCCTCACTCTCTTTTTTGTTTCATTGTCATTGCGATTGTGTTTTCCTTTCAGTGGTCTCCTAGTATTTGTCAGTTCCATGATGGACCAAGGAGAACCAGGAAAAGATCTGCCGATATTGGAGCAGACGCGAGAGGCTGATCCCCACGAGACAGAGAGCTCCAAGAAGATGGAGGCAGCCCCCGAGCCGTACCCAGATACGCTCACGACCACAACTGAGATGGTCAATGCCTCGTTTGAGGTTACAACCCCCGTGGCCATATAGGATCAGTTTTCCCCCGTCGATGATGAGTCCCCCCTCCCTCGCTGAGCTGCCCAAGGTGATTTTCTTCTTTGCCGATCTCGACTTTGGTTTTTCATCTAAGTATGTGGTGATGAATAATGCAAATATTTATTTGCTTCGATGCCATGCTATACATAGTGGTTTAAATAACTTATGTTTCTTATACTAGAAAGTAATTCAAAATTTGTTTCTGTTTCAATTAGAGCCCTGATGCAGACAAGGATTGTGTGGTTGTACATGTCACTAGCTATGAGGCGAATGACCTGAATATATGCACTGGGTAAACAGAGTTCTTAGGCTGTTGGATCCTATAAGCCATTTGCGCTTATACCAATGTCGAGTTGTATTCCAGCCTCACTATTGTCAGGCTTGTTGTGCAGGGTGTACTGAAGCACGGAAGTTCAAAGCTACTCCTTCATTTGTGAGGCATACAGTTCTTGTCAAGCTTACGTAGGAAGATGACGTGGCATGCCTCCACAAACAAGTTTATGAGTGACAAGGCCACAAGGTTATCTTCAGGAAGGTTCATAGGATTGAGATACTGCCGGACATCCTCGATGATGTTCATGCCAAGGTCCATCTTGTGTCCAACCCAAATTAGATCGAAATAGTTGCCTCGCCTAGTGCTTAATAGTAGTTTGTATTGTGTCTAATTATCCGAAACTTGCCTATTATCGAGCCCTCTAGGGCTAGTACTCTATTTGAATTCGTCTATGGGAAGTGCTGCTACTTTTGTGTGCACGTGAATCATGTGAGAATCATCGTAATTGTTGCTGAAATAGATGTGTCCTCACTAGTTTCATGAATATGGCATGGTAGGACAAAAGGTGTCACGATTTATCATACGAGTAGTTTGTGTTTGATGAAATAGATTACTCGTTCGAGAACTATGAGCCTACGTATAGATAAGTACTTGCAAACACTATTGCTGCTACCCCACTTGTAAGCAGTTGTGCAAAACACGCCACATTGGCTCAGCTCGCTTCAACACTAGGCTATCGACCAGCTAACAAACAATAATCTGCTATCTGACATATAATCAACTACGTATCTTGTTACAGTGGTTCATCCAGTTAACTGAGGCCACAATGTAAATTCTAAACGTTCACACCTAGTCCAGCGTTCATGTGGAACACTCACATTAAACTCGGCTTCATAAAAAATTTGAAAAGCATAAGTTAAGAAATTTTATACATCTCAATGATTCCCAGAACATAATAAACACATACTAGTCCACATCAAAAGACAAAGTTGTGAGAAGGTTTACAAATCAGGAAAAATCAAGTAAGGCTTCTCTGAACAAAGGGCCTCCCTAGGCAGGCTTTAATTTCCTAGAGCTCACTCTGGTTTTTCCTTGTTGCCACCATCTAGGGGTATGTCTCTCACTCTAGAGTAACCAATTATAACTGTGTTCTCAGCTGGAATGCTGAACTGAACCATGTAGTGTACTGACCATCTGAGATTCTTGTGCATTCCACTAAATTTAAGCGCCGCTATTTGCAGAAATAAGCAGACCACAATGCCTCTTGTCTGCGCAACTGTCCCAAAAATCTCCGTGCAGCCGTGCCAGCTAGTCCTTGGTCGATGGATGAACTGGTAGAAAGGGCATTCTGGAGTAGGATGTAGTTATTTTCGGTCGTCCCTGCACTGCAATCAGGAAGTAAAACATACAAATCATCTTCTTTTAGATTAAGTTGGTCATTCTACCTAGTTGCTACCAATGTTGGAATACCTGAAAGACGGGTGGTTAGAGGACGACAACTAGGAATAGCCATCTCATTTTGTGCAGTTCTACTAAAACCGAGGTGTGTACTTTTGATTGCGCAGATAGAAACAATATGGAGACAGACATCCATGTTTGCACAAATATGAAAATACGGTTATTTAAACGGTGACAGTTATTTGCAGTGGCATATGATTAACAACAACATCTATTGTGTTATAATTGGCACTACATTGACAGTATGAAAGTTCCCTTAAGTAAGTATCATCACATCACATCAACACTACCACTAGATTAACATGCAGAATAATAACATTAGTGTTACTATCATGAGAGTAGAACATGGTCAGTAAATGTGCAATCAAATTTGTGCAGTTCCACTTGGATGAAGCAATGTTAGCGGTGTGAGATTTAAGTGTAACTGCAAAAACACAATTCATGGGAAAATAAAGCAAGATGGAATCACTTCATAAAATGGTGGTGGCATTGCTTCAATTTATCGACGGCACTAGACCATTACTTATAGTGACATTAGGTGGCATTCCTTAATGCTTCATGTGATTTTACATTAACGGTAGTGATATGGGCGTAGGGACAGCAAGGGCATAAAGTGGTGAGGCAGATGTGGTTGTTGAGAGTGGGAAACACTCGGGCAGCATGTCTGCATTTGTCCCATTTTCTATCTCCTCATCGACATTTTCCAATGTGAGCACAGGAAATCTAGACCTGCTCATTCTCATTTGCGTTGTCCCCTAACACACCTCACTTTCTTTCCTTTTTCGACCAAGAGACGGGTCCACTTCCCCCACCCTTCACCATCCACCTTGCTTTCTTTGCCTTTTCAATGAAGAGACTGGTTGGGAAGCCAATATGTACTACTTTCCCCCATTTCCTCTTAGAACCAAGTTATAAATTCATGCTACAACTTTCCCACTTTCTTCCCTATTTGAACCAACTCTTAGATTTAACTGTATGAACTAGCTTTTCCTCTAACAATAGTAAAAGTCTAGGTGGCTTTGGAACAGCCGACGGAAGTAGAAAAAGATCCACACGCAGCCACGTGGGGAGCTGGGGCAATAGAGCAAGGCAGGTTTCGAAGGAATATATACCTGAGGGTCGTCGGCATGTGGCAAAGACGACGTCGGGAGGCCGCATCTTGGCCACAATAACGCAGGGAGGAAGACGAGGTCAGAGGCCCTCCCGAGCTAGTGCTCTGTCGGAGGAACGGCACGACCGCTGATTGGGACACGCTGGCAGCCATTGGTCTCCTCCCTCGCCGTCGATGACAGCATGAACGATGCACCAACACCCCTGCCCTGGGCGAGGTGGTCCAGCCGGATTTGTGACAAGCCGTGAGCAGAGACAGAGTGTGGCCACCTATGTCTTGCTTAGATCTAGAGAGCATGGGAGAGTGAAAGAGAGGAACAATAGTAAAGCAAGCGCTAAGGCTCCTGCTTATATATATTGTGGAGTGATTTTGTTCTACCAGCTTCCAAAAATGTGCTCCTAGGTCTAAGCGCGAGTGGGTGTGAGAGAACTAGTGCGTGTGTGCATCGCTTCTCTTCGTGACAGTACAATATACTATGACCAAAGAATGTTCACCACAAGAGTAATAGTATAAGTGTGTGATGTGTGAGTTATAATAAAAGTTGCGCGACGTCTTTTCTTTTTTAGAAGTTCTGAGGGTAGGGTGTGAAGAGCACATATGTGTGTGACGTCTACCTGTAGATAGACGGTGGGTGTGAGAGGACTCGGGAGAGTCATGACCCGTGAGGGTGCGTGTGTGCGTGAGAGAGAGGGGGCACGTATCAATGCAATGCATGTGTCCGTAAATCATATATGACTAACGTTCCCCACATGTAGTTTCCTAATGAACGACGTAAGAACCGTTAGATTAGCATCTGATAGTGTCAGTTTTGCCATGTCATTCAACAGAATAGCCACTCCTCCGACACACAAATCTTCCATGCGAGTGTTAGCAACTGCCGTATGCTCCTCCCTCCATTCCAAAATGTAGTGCATATAGATTTATTGAAAATTCGAACCTCGCAAACTTTTATCGAGTTTTCGTGTACCAAAATGCACATATAGAATACCCTGTATATATCATTTCATTCATCTTCGAGAGGTAACTATAAAGATGGGGGAGGAGTCTGCATAGAAAGTCCGTCGTATCACCTGCAGCAATTTCAACCATCCTTTGGCGTGGAGGAATATCATAGGAACTCTATATGATATGATTTTTATAGAATTTTTCCTTTAGAGCCAATTGGTTCGTAGGAATAGATTCATATATTCCACATTTCAAAGGCAAATAAATGTGATATCATTTTTATAGCTTTAGAGTCACTTGGTTCATATGAATGGATTCCTATACTCCCACAATTTGGAAGGACAATAAACATTAGCATATATTCAATAGAAAAGTTCCTATGTGAACCAAATGACATCTCTTTTCTAATCCTTCCTCATAGGAATTGAGATACATGTCACTACTGCAGGATGCTGCTAATGCGACACTACGATCAGAGACCCTTCGAGAAACTGTGTGCGATGCAATAATCGCAAACGGTGGTGTATGAAAACCCTCAAAAAAGGTGAAAACGTATGCGATGGAGGATGCATCAAACATGGATTAGATTTTAGTTTCGTGTGCGATGAAGGGCATATGGTTCAGTTCAATTAAAAGTTTGCGATGAGGAGGAACAAAACAAACTGGCAGCCAGATGAAGGCGTGTGCGATACACAACATATGGTTCATTCAGATGAACTATTTGTGATTAGGCAACACAAACGAAACAGACAGCCAGATGAAGGTGTGTGCGATATACAGCATACGATTCGCTCGGATGAACTGTTTGTGATTACGCAACATAAAAGAAACAGTCAGCCGGATCAAGGTATGTGCGATATACGGAATGCGGTTCACTCGGATGAACTGTTTGCGTTGACACAAGAGAGCAGAAACGGTTCAACTTAACAAGACAAGTGTGTTGTGCGATGGGATTGCATGCGGTTCACTTGGCCGTTGTCGTTAGTGTGTGACCTCAGTGGCAACCTTTCGCTCCCCAGGCGCCTCTTCATGTACCATGGCAACCGTCCATCGACTCTTCGCCTTTCCCTCTCAATTTGGAACTATGGTCGCACGCTATCTCTTCCTCCCTCCTCCATTTTCCTTCACCCTTCCTTCTACCATTGTTTGATCATCTTCTCCATGGAGGGAACAAGCCGGAAATGACCCCGTTATTCTTGCCCCGAACCGAATGATAACACGGTGGAGGAACTCATTTATCGGTGCGATGTCATCACCTCGGCTAGCATGGCAGGTTCGTTCAAGACCATTCTTGACTCAACTAATAACATCATTACAAGGAACCCAAGGGTTCAGGAGCGGTTTGAGCTCCCCTATCTTCTTCGTCGTGACCTTGCTGACTAGCGCGGGGACGGGGGAAGCCTTGCCTTGTGTAAGTTATTGCCGCTTGATAATGATATGTATGATGTTAAGATGCCATCGCTTGAGGGCAAGGCTTGGGCAGGCGTAGATGGAGATTGGTTTGTTTATATTGGGTACAACTGCGAGTGGTAACTTGTGAATGTGTACACTCATCACCAGGTTCCACTTTGAAAAATCTCAGACTACTGCCCAGAGGTTGAGTACACCGGTATTCTATGTGAGTTCAAATACGATCATGCTGACTATCGTCTACGGAAGATAGCAATTTGTCGAGTTCCCAACCACTCTTGGGGCTATAGGAATGCTTATATTGTCGCTATCTTTGACAAGCTTGTTGTCGTCCTTCATGGTTCGACTCGATGGATATTTCTAAAAAATCAGTATCTATACACGGATGAGAACTGTGATGCAATTTAGTACGAGGGTCTTGTGTTTGCTGCCACCACTCGTGGCACTGTTTTTGCATGGAATCCTCTTGATTTCGGTACGTTTGTCTTCCACTGTAATTATAATTGTTTCATCCACATGCATGCGGGTTAGCTAGTTTCCATTTACTAATTAACCTTCTTGTGTTTCCATGGTCCTGTGAACATTACACCACCTATACTTGAAAATTTTATTCACGAGCATGAGGACGAGCAGGACCCATACACTCAGTGGCGCCTAGCAACTCATTCCAATGGATCACCTCATCTTGTCTGTATACGGGGTACTGCTAATGTTACTAAGCAAGTAGGTGTTGTCTCTTATGGTCGCACTCTCCGGACCTATTCCAACAATCGTTAAGGTATTCGGGATGGATACTAGTGTACTAGCGCCAACACCTTCTCCCTACTTCATTATTGAAAGTCTTGGAGGAAACTCGCTCTTCCTTGGACAAAACTATCTAAAGAGGGTGGAAGGCGATCCAGCTGCTGTTGACACAACGTTACTACCATTTATGAGAAGCAGTTGTATCTATACCTCGGACATTATTGTGCCTCCGTACCATCCCAATATGGGTGTTGAAATAGGCCGCTTCAGCCTGGATGATCAATCCTGCATTGGTATCCAAATTGACAGTAGCTGGCCCTTCCCAAAGAATCACTTCTGGTTCAAAGCAAGCGTTTCCAACATCGACGAGTGGTTGAGCTGAAGTTCATTTCATCGCTTTGTTATTTTTTGTGTGATAAAAACTTTACTAGAATGTTTTGTTGGAAATGATCTATATTCCAACTTGTATCCTCATTCTTGTTGTGGGTTGATGACTTCTTGTATGTAATCAATTGTACATTTGCATATACGTCCACGAACTCACGCCTGCTAGTGGTGTCCATATGAACAGTGCTAGTGATTTTAGTTCCAAAAATTAGATAGTGCTAGTGATTTGTAGCTGTATATTTTGATAAATAGCAGTGTTACAAGGTTGACAAATGGCAATGTTACTAGATAAACAAATGTCAATCTTTCCAGTTTGAGAAATGGCAACATACCCAAAATGAAAGATATGCAAATCTTACCCAATTGTTTGTACGTGGTTGCACACGGGTCATGCAAAACAACTGTTTGCGTTGAAGGGATGCAGAAATCCTACTCAACACATTTTCCCTTGGCTTCCTGGGGAAGCTGTCGGTTTGCATACGGGTGTTCTGACTAAAACATTTGCGATCGGTGTTTTATAATTAAAAATCGTTGATGTTTTTTTTAAGGAAAACATTTGATAAGTCTGTACAATAAGAGAGAAAAATGCAAGTTCGTTCACACCATATCTTTCATTCAGTCACACTCGAATTTATATGCATATGATCAGAATTCGAGATATATTATTAAACCCCAAAAAACAATTTCCAGCGGCGGCGGAGGCGGCGTGCCGCACCATTTTTGACGTTGTCATCCTCTGGGATGCCATTGTTGAAGTCTTCAAGGCAGCACCAAATGTTCTTCACTTGTAAATCAAACATCATGTCGTCGCGCGATCGATGGGCGGAGCGTGGGAGGACGGCAACTGGCGCCGCTGAGAGTAGCGGTCGACGGCAGTGTCCCATGCCGCCGAGGGGGGCGCACATGCATGGGCGTGGAGGGTGTAGCCAAACACATGGGGACCGGCACCGCAGTCGGTGGATGGGCGTGCACGGGCGTGGCGGGTGCAGCCAAACGCACGGGGCCGGCGCCACGGTGGGTGGCGGGGCGCGCACGGGCACGGGAGCCGGCACTGGCATGTACACGAGCTCGTGTGGGTCCGCCGAGACCTCGCTGGCGCCCGCGGCTTCCAGCTATGCAATAGTGCTCGGTGACAAGCCCGTCAATGCTACGGGGATGGTCGCTGGCGCGAGCGCGGTGATTGGAGCTAGGACGGGAGCAGGGGTAGCAAACGCCGCGGCCAGCTCTCTCTGGGCCATGTCCATGAGGCCCCATTCCTCCTTATTTTCTATCTCCTCTGGCTCGGAGTCGACTTCACCAAACTTGAAGACTAGTGGCAAATGATCATTCTGCGCCATGGCGGTGGAGGTCTGCGGGGGGAGGGGAAGGGGAGGCGAACAATAAGGCCGCCCGTATTAAACACCGTCTCGGGGCCATTAATGGAGAGGAAGGCGGGTGGCCAAGGAAGTCAAAGGGCTCGCTTCTCAGTGAGCCTATGCAGCGTACAGCTCGCACGCTTCCCGGTTAGCCTGCGCATTGGAGGACAGCTTGCACGCCTTTCAATCAGCCTACGCACGGGACTACGCTCGCACGCCTCCTGTTCAGTCAAGGTGAAGCAGCTGTCCGCACGGCACCTCCTACAACCATTAAAACCAAGACACATGGCATCACGAGAATGGTTAACAAAACACACACGTTTGAATTATACAAACGTTTGAGATATTAAAGTGGGAGCTATTTTTTCAAAATGCCTTTGTTGGTTGTCAATATTTGAGTGCGCCTTCTCTCAAAATTGACACGAAAAATACCACATCATGTCGGGTGCCATTCCATGATAGCATTCCAAGTTTCATGAATTTCAGACGAGTTTTGGATTTACTAGAATTTAAAAACCGGGCATCTCAATGTTTTCTCGGCAATCAACGGTGCCCTGGTGTTTGAAATTCATTCCCATTTCTTGCATGGGACCTAAGCATGCACCCAAGGACACATATTTGATTTTTCAACCAATTTATATGCACTGGAGAATGTGCATGTAGTTCAAATTTGAATTATGCACATAAATGCATTGAAAACTCACTTAATGCATAAAAATGTACAAAAGAACCCCAAAGAATCACAAAAATTGACACAACACTCCTGTTGTTCTATGTTGGCACGAGAAATTTTTTGGAAGCAATAAGAGGCAGTAGTTATCATTTCGTCCCCAAAGGTGGGACATTCCCTACCCAAACCATGATGCATGTTATGAGAATCTTTGGTTTGTGAGAAGCATATACCCAAACCTGCCCCAAATGGGACAAAAATTTTACCATGGCATGTCGATGCCGCTCCATGAAAGCATGCCAAGTTTCATGAATTTCAAACGAGTTTTGGATTTACTAGAATTTAAAAACGAGGCATCGCAATGTTTTGCCGGCAATCAACGGTGCCCTGGTGTTTGAAATTCATTCCCATTTCTTGCATGGGACCTAAACATGCACCCAAGGACATATATTTGGTTTTCAACCAATTTATATGCACTGGAGCATGTGCATGTAGTTGAAATTTGAATTATGCACATAAAATGCATTGAAAACTCAATTAATGCATAAAAATGCGCAAACAAACCCCGAAATCCCGAAAACTGACACAACACTACTGTTGTTCTATGTTGACACGAGAAATTTTTTGAAAGCAATAAGAGGCAATGGATATCATTTCGTCCCCAAAGGTGGGACGTTCCCTACCGAAACGATCATGCTTGTTTGTGAGAAGCTCTGGTTTGCGAGAAGCATATACCCGAACCTGCCCCAAATGGGATAAATTCTTTAACACGGCATGTTGATGCCTCTCCATGATAGCATGCCAAGTTTCATGAATTTTAGACAAGTTTTGGATTTACTAGAATTTAAAACACAGGCATCATAACTTTTTGCCGGCAATCAACAGTGCCCTGGTCTTTGAATTTCATTCCTGTCTCTTGCATGGGACCTAGAAATTCACCCAAAGACAAAGATTAGATTTTTCAACCAACCTTAGTGCATTGGAGCTTGTGCATGTAGTTTAAATTTGAATTATGCACATAAATGAATTGAAAACTCAGTTAATGCATAAAAATGTCCAAACAAACCCCAAAAAATCCCAAAGTTTGACACAACATTCCTGTTGTTCTATGTTGACACGTGAAATTTTTTGAAAGCAATAAGAGGAAATGCATATCGTTTCGTCCCCAAAGGTGGGACGTTCCCTACCAAAACCATCATGCTTTTTGTGAGAAGCTCTGGTTTGTGAGAAGCATATACCCGAACCTGCCCCAAATTGGATAATGTTTTCAACACGACATTTTGATGCCACTCCATGATAGCATGCCAAGTTTCATGAATTTCATACGAGTTTGGGATTTACTAGAATTTAGAAACCAGGCATCTCAATGTTTTGCCGGCAATCAACAGTGCCCTAGTGTTTGAATTTCATTCCCATCTCTTGCATGGGACCTCAAAATTCACCGAAGTACAGACATGTGATTTTTGAACCAACCTTAGTGCATTGGAGCATGTGCTTGTAGTTCAAATTTGAATTATGCACAGAAAATACCTAGAAAACCCAGTTAGTGCATAAAAAGACCAAACGAACCTCAAAAAATTCCAAGATTGAACTCAACACTCATGTTGTTCTATGTTGACACTACAAAATTTTTGAAAGCAATAAGAGGCAACGGATATCGTCCATCCCAAATGTGGTACATTCCATATAGAAACAATCATGCTTGTTGTGAGAAGCTTTGGTTTGTGAGAAGCTTATACCCGAGCCTGCCCCAAATGGGACAAAATTTTCACCACGACATGTTGATGCCGCTCCATGATAGCATGTCAAGTTTCATGAATTTTATATGATTTTTGGATTTACTAGAATTTAAAAACTAGGCGTCTCAACATTTTGCCGGCAACAATAGTGCTCTGATTTTGAATTTCATTCCCATGTCTTGCATGGGACCTAGAAATTCACCCAAGGACACACATGTGAATTTTCAACCAACTTTGGTGCATTGGAGCATGTGCTTGTAGTTCAAATTTGAATTATGCACATAAAATGCCTAGAAAACCCAGTTAATGTATAAAAAAGGCGAAACGAACCCTCAAAAATTCCAGGATTGAACACAACACTCTTGTTGTTCTATGTTGACACTAGAAATTTTTTGAAAGCAATAAGAGGCAACTGATATCGTCCAGTCCCCAAAGGTGGTATGTTCCCTATCGAAACCATCATGCTTGTTGTGAGAATCTATGGTTTGTGAGAAGCTTATACCCGAACCTTCCCCAAATGAGACAAAAATTTCACCACGGCATGTTGATGCCGCTCCATGATAGCATGTCAAGTTTCATGAATTTCATACGAGTTTGGGATTTACTAGAATTTAGAAACCAGGCATCTCAATGTTTTGCCGGCAATCAACAATGCCCTAGTGTTTGAATTTCATTCCCATCTCTTGCATGGGACCTCAAAATTCACCGAAGTACAGACATGTGATTTTTGAACCAACCTTAGTGCATTGGAGCATGTGCTTGTAGTTCAAATTTGAATTATGCACAGAAAATACCTAGAAAACCCAGTTAGTGCATAAAAAGACCAAACGAACGTCAAAAAATTCCAAGATTGAACACAACACTCATGTTGTTCTATGTTGACACTAGAAATTTTTTGAAAGCAATAAGAGGCAACGGATATCGTCCATCCCAAATGTGGTACATTCCATATAGAAACAATCATGCTTGTTGTGAGAAGCTTTGGTTTGTGAGAAGCTTATACCCGAGCCTGCCCCAAATGGGACAAAATTTTCACCACGACATGTTGATGCCGCTCCATGATAGCATGTCAAGTTTCATGAATTTTATATGATTTTTGGATTTACTAGAATTTAAAAACTAGGCGTCTCAACATTTTGCCGGCAACAATAGTGCTCTGATTTTGAATTTCATTCCCATGTCTTGCATGGGACCTAGAAATTCACCCAAGGACACACATGTGAATTTTCAACCAACTTTGGTGCATTGGAGCATGTGCTTGTAGTTCAAATTTGAAGTATGCACATAAAATGCCTAGAAAACCCAGTTAATGTATAAAAAAGGCCAAACGAACCCTCAAAAATTCCAGGATTGAACACAACACTCTTGTTGTTCTATGTTGACACTAGAAATTTTTTGAAAGCAATAAGAGGCAACTGATATCGTCGAGTCCCCAAAGGTGGTATGTTCCCTATCGAAACCATCATGCTTGTTGTGAGAAGCTCTGGTTTGTGAGAAGCTTATACCCGAACCTTCCCCAAATGAGACAAAAATTTCACCACGGCATGTTGATGCCGCTCCATGATAGCATGTCAAGTTTCATGAATTTCATACGAGTTTTGGATTTACTAGAATTTAAAAACCAGGCATCTCAATGTTTTGCCGGTAATCAATAGTGCCCTGGTTTTTGAATTTCATTCCCATGTATGGCATGGGACCTAGAAATTTACACAAGGACACACATGTGATTTTTCAACCAACTTTGGTGCATTGGAGCATGTGCTTCTAGTTCAAATTTGAATTATGCACATAAAATGCCTAGAAAAACCCAGTTAATGTACAAAAAAGGCCAAACGAACCCTAGAAAATTCCAGGATTGAACAGAACACTCCTGTTGTTCTATGTTTACACTAGTAATTTTTTGAAAGCAATAAGAGGCAACGGATATCGTCGCATCAACAAAGGTGGTACATTCCCTATCGAAACCATCATGCTTGTTGTGAGCAGCTCTGCTTTGTGAGAAGCTTATACTCGAACCTGCCCCAAATGGGGCAAAATTTTCACCACGGCATGTTGACGTCGCTCCATGATTGCATGCAAAGTTTTCAAAAATATCTCAAACACAACCTTGATCCAAATTTCCATGATTGCATGCATGTTGATGTCCCACCTCTGCATCCCTCGCAATCTCAAAAATATCTGCTCGCCCTTGATCCAAATTTTCAGTAGCCCCACCTTGCTACTCCCGCATAGTAAAATTTTCAATTGCCGCAATATTTCCTCAAACACAACCTCCCTCACACAGACACACACAACCCTTGAAACTATTGGTAGGTTGCCGCCATCGCCGGCGCCTCCATCCTCAACCTATGCATGTGTGCCAGGGAGCTTGAGTAGCCAATGGCCAAAAAGAGGTTTATCCGGCCTTTTCGCCCGACGCAGGCGAGGTGGCCGCCGAGGTGTCCCCGTCGTCCTCCGCAGGCCTGATCCGCCATCGCCGGTCTCCCGATCCGCCCGCCTTCGAGACCCTACGTCAGTTCGAGGACTTCCCCGTCCACCCCTGGACCCGGCAGCTGACGAAGTCCTACTTCAGGGTCCGGCAGCAGCGACTGGGGACATGGGTCGCCGAGATTATAGATCGAGAGAGCCACACCCGCCGGTGGCTCGGTAGCTTCCACACGGCCGAGCTCGCGGCAATGGAGTATGACCGCTGGCACGTCCACTACGACGGCGCGACGACCAGGCTCAATTTCCCCTTCGGCACACGTCCGGTCCACCTCGTTCCACAGGAGCCAAGGGTGGTGAGCTCGGCTATGGCGCGGGAGGACCACGAGTCGTGGGAACATCTCGAGGCCGAGGCCACCGACGAGGCCTACATGCAAGAGCTCCACCGACAGCACCCGGAGCTCGTGGAGGCGGAGCGGGTGATCTATGCCGGCATGGAGGGCCACGAGGTTATCACGCTCTCCTCTGATGATGAGGTCGAAGGTGGCAAGGACGACAACGCAGAGGGTAGTGAGGTTATTGTGCTCTCGTCTGATGACGAGGTCGAAGGTGCGGCGACGGCGGCGTGGAGGGAGTCGATGTGGGCCCCGAGGATGAGGAGATCAACGTCGATGAATGGAGGAGTGCCTTCCCCAATGACCTCGACGATGGTACTGGCCCAGACCCGGTGTCACATCCCTAGTTCTGGCCTGTCCTATGCCTGCTTCCATCTGAGCATCATGTTCAAATTTTTGAAACCTGAACTGAGGAATTTTGGAAGCCTCAAAAACTTAAATAAAAGAAGGGCAAAAAACCCTAAAAATCTCATTCATTGCTCCAAAATGCTCTTCTTAAATGTTTGATAAATTTTGGTAAGTGTTCTGGTCCCAACCAAAATATTGAACATTTTTAAGGATTTATTTTTGGGACTTTGAATTTAAATCATTAGCTATTTGAATTTGAATTATATTCATATAACTAGAATATAATTTCAAATACCCCTGAAATATTTTATAAGCTTTTGGAAAAGTCCATCTAGCAATATAAAATATTCAGAGGAGTTTTTGGCATTGTTTGAATTATTTTAAATTCAAAACAGTGGCAAACTAAATTAAATAAAACAAAACAGAAGGAAAAAATAAAACAGAGCAGAAAACCTACCTGGGCCACTTACCCGCAGCCTACCTGGCGCCACCAACCGGCCCAGCC
>NC_041386.1:393110305-393111169 GCF_002162155.2 Triticum dicoccoides
AACAGAGGCGAGGCATGGCGCGCGCCCGAGAGGCCTGGCCACCTCCTGCTTCCCCCTGGCCACCTCCTGCTTCCTCTCGTCGCCCTGGACCCCGTCCGCGATGCCACGCACCCCCCAGGCCTCTCACTCTCTCCCCGAGCTCCTCTCTTCCTCTGGCTCTCTCGCGCGCAGCCACCGAACACACCTGTCGCCGCCGACGAGCATCACCGCGGCCACCGTCCACCCCGTGCCTCTCCGATGAGTTCAGAGGAACCGCCATCGCCTTCTGCGTCTTCTACACCAACCCATTCGACCGCGGGAGCCCTGTAGCGTCTTCCCGGAGCTCGTCCCCAACCTTCGGCCGCCGGTGAACTTCCGAGGATTCGCGAGCTCCAGCCCCTCCCCGGCCTCGCCGTTGCCTCTACCGGATCCGCTGTGAGCTCCTCTTCCATTTCCCCTCCTCCCCGCGCTCGTTCCCGCACGCTAGCCGCCTTTTTCACCGGGGCCGTGAGTTCCTCACCGCCGGCGATGACGCGGACAAGGCCAGAGCCACCGGAGCTAGCTACCGAGCACGGCAACGTGCTCCACACCTCACCAGGAACCTAACTCACACACCAGCTTCCCCTCCCGTGCCCCCTAACGCCAACCCCGACCTCGCCCGAACTCCGGCCACCGCCGCGAGCTTGCCTCCGGTGAGCTCGGGCCACCTCAGCCCCTGCCGTTTGCACAGATGGATGCGGGCGAGTCCCAGCTCCACGTAGACGCCCTCATCCGCCCGTTTGGCCGCCGGAGCAAGAAATCCGAAGGCCTCCGCCGTCTCGGCCTTGCCGGCGTCAAGCCGCCGGCAGGTTAGGCCCTGCTGACCAGGGGTTTGACCCCCCCCCC
>NC_041386.1:393111237-393129973 GCF_002162155.2 Triticum dicoccoides
CCCCCCCCCCTGGGTCGATGACAGGTGGGGCCAGCCCCCCTGTTAATTAGTTTAGTTTATTTTAATTTAATTACCCCCCTGTTTAACCTGTGACGCTGACGTGTGGACCCCACTGGTCAGGTTTGACCCGAGCCAGCCCAGTTGACCCTGCTGACGTCACTGTGACGTGGGGCTGACGCAATAAGTATTTTCTGGATTTAAAAATAATCAGGAAATTCCAGAAAATGCCTAAAACTTCTAAAATTCATAGAAATTCAACCGTAACTCCAAATTAAATAATTTATATATGAAAAATTATCCGAAAAATTCAAGGAATCCATCTGTACCATTTTCATGCATGTTAGAACAACTTATCACTACTGTTTAGGACAAATGAAGTGAATGGCATTTGAATAATCACATATGGAGTTTGAATTTGAATCTTGTATTCAAACCAACTTCATTTAATCTGTTGCTAGTTGCATTAGCCCAAAACATATTCATTTTGCCATGTCATGATCATGCATCATATTGTGCATTGCATTGATTGTGTTCCCTTCTGTGTTGCCGGTATTTGTCCTCTCTCGATAGACGTGATACCGATGATGTGACCGTTGACACTGATTAAGACTCAATGTTATCTTCAGAAGTGCCAGGCAAGCAAAACCCCCTTGTTCATTCCGATACAATCCTACTCTCTCGCTCCTGCTCTCTTTTACTGCATTAGGACAACAACGATTCAACTGTTACTTGCTGCGGTAGCTGAACCCCTGTATCCTCTGCATGACCTGTCATTGCCACAGTAAATAGATGAAACCCACTAGCATGAGTAGGAGTTGTTTGAGCCCTGTTGTGCCTACTCATTCATGCTTGTTTGTCATGCCTGCTACTGCTTAGAGTTGAGTCAGGTCTGATTCATCGGAGATGAATCAGAGGTGTATGAACATGTCCTATTGTGTGTGAGCTAAGTGCGTGAATACGATTTGGTAAAAGGTGTCGGTGAGAGGCCATGTAGGAGTACATGGTGGGTTGTCTCATTGAAGCCGTCCTCAGGAACTGAGTTCTGTGTTTGTGATCCATGATTCAGCTACTACCATACATTGGGCCCTGAAATATGACCCCGCTCGACTTCTTATTCACCCTTGTCCTCTGTCCAGGAGTTGCAAGTAGTTTCTGGTGTTTGTAGTATGCTGGAGGCCGTGGATAGCGCTGACCGTAGGGGTGGGCTGTGATGCGGTAGGCACGTGGCCGGGTAAACCGGGCGCCCGTTTGGTGTCACAGAACCCTGTTCACATCGTTTGGGGCTGTGAGCGAAACTCCGGCCGGATCTCCTCATGGATGGAACCCGAATAGGCGATAAACCTAGACTAGAGACTTGAGTGTTTAGGTAGGTCGTGGTCTACACCCACGTCGGCTTTCGCTTGAAGTCTGCCGAGCACATGTCGTGTGCAGACGCTAAGTGGTGGAAACATGTATGAAGAAGTACACCCCTGCAGGGTTAATATCATCTATTCGAATAGCCGTGTCCGCGGTAAAGGACTTCTGGGTTGCTTATATCAGTTCATAGACAAGTGGAAGTGGATACCCTAAAATACGGAAGATAAGCATGAGTGCTATGGATGGCGTTCTCGTAGGGAGACGGGAGCGGATCCATAGTGGTGTATTGATATGGTGAATATGTGGACTCGTGTGCGCCACCTCAAAAGAGTTGATTGCAGTCGTAGTTTAGGATAGCCACCGAGTCAAAGCTGGCTTGCTGCAGTTAAACCCCACCATCCCCTTGTTGATAATGATGCATATGTAGTTAGTTCTGATGTAAGTCTTGCTGGGTACATTTGTACTCACGTTTGCCTATTTTATGTTTTTGCAGAGAGACTTCGGTCTCACTAGTAGTTCCACGTGGACTTCGACGTTTAGCTTGTTACCTGAGCTACGATCTTGTGCCCCGGCAGGATCTGGTAGACAGTCAGGCTTTCAAGCCTTTTTCATTTATAAATGTCTGTACTCAGACATGATAGCTTCCGCTTGTGCTTTGACTTGTATGCTCTGAGTGTTGGGTCATGAGACCCATGTTTGTAATATCTCGCTCCTCGGAGCCTAATGAATAAAATACTTGAGTCGTAGAGTAATGT
Source organism: Triticum dicoccoides (assembly GCF_002162155.2). Taxonomy (NCBI): domain Eukaryota; kingdom Viridiplantae; phylum Streptophyta; class Magnoliopsida; order Poales; family Poaceae; genus Triticum; species Triticum dicoccoides. The sequence continues at coordinate 393,113,349 of NC_041386.1, forward strand.
TGTGATGCCATGTTGTATTTGCACATATCGAGCATATTGTGTGTATGTTATTGAAATGCTTGGTATGTGTGGGATCTGACCATCTAGTTGTTTATCTTTAGTAGCCTCTCTTACCGGGAAATGTCTCCTAGTGTTTCCACCGAGCCATGGTAGCTTGCTACTGCTTCGGAACACTTAGGCTGGCCGGCATGTGTCCTTCTTCGTTCCTGTGTCTGTCCCTTCGGGGAAATGTCACGCGATGAATACCGGAGTCCTGTTAGCCTGCTACAGCCCGGTTCACCGGAGTCCTGTTAGCCCAGTGCTACAGCCTGGATTCACTCGCTGATGACTGACATGTTCGATGCTGGGTCATGGATGCCTGTCCCTGTAAGTCTGTGCCACTTTGGGTTTACGACTAGCCATGTCAGCCCGGGCTCCTTATCATATGGATGCTAGCGACACTGTCATATACGTGTGCCAAAAGGCGCAAATGGTCCCGTGCTAAGGTAAGGCGACACCCGTGGGAATACCGTGCGTGAGGCCGCAAAGTGATATGAGGTGTTACATGCTAGATCGATGTGGCATTGAGTCAGGGTCCTGACAGCGTTGGTATCAGAGCTTGACTGCCTGTAGGATTACCAAGCCAAACTAGTCGAAGTTGAGTCTAGAAATTCTTTAGTTATATAAGGGAATTGATTGTGGGATGGAACGTAAGGCTCTTTTTACTCCTTATACCTTATGCCTTCTGATCTAAGTCATCTTATCTTTCCTGCGGGGATTAAGAACTAGGCTATCTCTTCTTTCTATCAGGATCACATGTTACTAATCCGTAGACTTATAGATTGTTGGACTTAAGCCTCGTTTCAGTTTCTACTACTTCTGTATGTTAATTGTTGATCTCGAAATCTTGATATTGTGCTTCTGAGTGGTTATGCCACCATTTTTGTGAATGTCTCAAATCTTTTCTGAGCATTTACATCCGTTATGCTGTCCGAGTCATCCCAGGTTTCTAAATAGTCCGATGCATTTGCAATCCCTTCCTTCTGTTTCCGATGTTCCCATGGGCCAGATTAACCACACTAATCGGTGTGTTGAGGTAATTATTGCCTCGACATATATGTTGGAATTATTATTATGACCCTAGGTGTCTTAGGGGATCATCTAGTAATTTAGCCATGATTTGTATTCCCAGTGTGATGATTCTGGCCATCATTCTCGAAAGCATCCCGTGATGCTACTTAGTAATAGGTATTCTGTTCCTGGGTTCTTGAACCCGAGATTCACTCTACCTACTTCATGTTGATAGTAATTGCTAGTGCCTTTAGGATATTAGTAACCCTTGCGATAGTCCTTGAAGTCTGTGGTATCTTCTTCTTCCAAATACCATGAACTACTTATGGCAGAAGTTCCTCGTTGAACTGAAATATCACAACAGGATTATTCTTGAGGAGTTCTCCATTCATAATTGTGACTCTGCCAGTTCTACCCTTCTGCATGGGTTATCCGGAAGAAATATGTTGACCTTGGTTCGATATACTAATCTATGCATCCACAACTCAGAAAATTATATGTTCCTTTGAGTTGTTCTCTTTAGTTGTTTTCTGGCCCTTGTCTATCAATTGATAGTCAGGAGTAATTGTGCATTCGTGTTATCAATGCTTATTACCCTTGTGGTCCGTCAAGCCATTCTATCGCAGAATGACTAGGAGAAACAAACTCCAGAATCTCATCCATATCTAGGATTGGGTCAAAGTAGTTGTATTCCGCAGATCAAATTGCTACTCCAGCTTTTGTTCTGCTCTACCTTGGAGTATTACATATTTTATATCGAGATTGTTATAGGAATTGCACACCATCCTATGAACTCTTGGTACAGTGAAACTTCTTGCCATCATTGTTCATTCCTCGGTTCCTGTGTTATTGTCACCGGAATGCCGACAAATGAATCATGATGTGTGAAATCAATACTCCCAGCAACCTCGTTGCTGGGTAGTTAAAGGACAATAATTTCATTCTTAGTGTGTTGGTTATTGAATCATCATTCTAAGATTGATCGTGCTACCTAGTCCATTCTCCTGGTTCACTCCTCGATCGATGAGTTAGGATTATTTCAAATCCTTGCTCTATTGATCATATCGTCTTGCCATGAAAAGCAAGATTGTTCTCGAGCTTAGTAACATACCGGTGGTTCGTGATTTTCTGAATATCTTCTCAGAAGTATTACCAGGTTGTCACCTGACCGCTATGTTGAGCTCGTGATCAAGTTGGTTTCTTGTGAACCACCTTCTCTCCAAGAATCGGTGTTAGATATCCCTGAGCTAGTTGGTTAAGCTAGACAACAACTTGGAGAGTTGGAGGATAAAAGCTTGCCTGACTTAGTTCGTTCCAAAGGGATAATCTTGTGTAGTGTGTGTTGAAGAAAGATGATATCTTCATCGATTGGTCCCTGTGATCAGTTGCTGGACCTATTGTCTTATCAATCCTTTGATTTGAGTGTGGGCTATCGTCAAATCAAGTCAGAACCAACGATGTTCGTAATGTTGTCTTACTCGTGGTTGATCCCTCGAGCATACACCATTATATCTTTTGGGTCTGATCAATGCTATCACCGTGTTCACATGATGGTGGAAGTCCAGTGATATGGAAACCCGGAAGAATTGTTGTTGAGCCCATTGACAACCTCCTTATCTCCTCCATGATTTTGTTGAACATTAAGCTAGTGTTGGAAACTTTTGAAGGCATTTTCTTCATGCTAGCTCATGAAGTAATTGTTTGATGAAAGGAGTGACTTCCTCTTATACACGTGCATTTGGTGAAAGTTGCCGCCGTGAATTTGAGAAAGTTAGTTTTGCTCCCTCTGGAATCATCCCAAGTCAGTCATGCATACGTGCGAAGTATTCTGTGGTCTGGAGACTTGCAACCTTCATTCCATATGTGTATCCTAGCACACCAAGCCACTGACTGATTTGTTCAAGGAGAAGGAGTATCTTCATAAGAGCTAATCCGGACTTATGTAAGAACTTCGATATCCTCGCTGATGGCTCCCAACCAGAACTCGGTAGTGTTTTATTGTAAGACTACCATGTGGGCATGCTTGTCTGGAACAACGTGTTCACATGTTTGTAGCAGAACCAGCTCATGTTTTGGAGCTTGCTATCGTAGTTCATCTCCCGAGAATCCCGCAACGTCATCTCGTCGATTTGTGTTGCAAACTTTCATTCTTCTTCCTAGACTCGATGAGTCTGGAATATTCTGACACCAACCAGATCTGAGTCTCAGGCAGATATGATGGTTGGAATATTTCCCAAGAACTATAATATTGGTCCCTCAATAACCGGTAAAGTGGATGTCGTGGCCAACACACCCAGCCGGAAGACCTATTATTGTAGTATCTTGTTTGAAGAAGTTGGCCACCTCCCCATAAGGATTTCGTAGGAATTACCTCCGTAACTGTTCCTTATGGATTCTATTGCTCCCGAAGTCCGACCTTTTACTTGATGTTCTAGTTACCAAACCATATCTATGAATGGGTTACACTAGCACATCAAGGAGAACATTAGAAGCGGAGTGCTAAATGTCTCTCGGTCGATCATCCAGATTTTGTTTCCTTGGCCTCGCTAAGGTGAAATCTGAGAAAGTGTTATCTCCCTTTGCATCTGCATAATCCATCATCATTCATCATGGTAGCAAGTTGTGTTGCCAGGATCCTTGACGCGGATGTTGGTAAAACCTTGATGATTATGGAAATGCTCAAGTTCTTGAGAGCACACATAAGCGCTACGTGTTATCATCGACACTAACTGGGTTTGCTCTCAGTTTCCTCGGCAATGCTATGATCTTTTCAAACACTGAATTCACTCTCTATTGTTGGGCTCTTCCCCAGTTACCAGAATCATTCCCAGCATTTGCATTTTGTTCCCAGCTTGTACCACCAATGTGCCATTCTACCATGGGTCTCTTCCATTTCCGGTGATAAGCAAATTCATCCATTGCGTTGTCTTCAACAAGGTAATCCACATCATCCAAGTTTGAGTATGCCATTCTACCGACCCCCGCCAATCGATTGCTGTGATTTGCCTTCGGCTGATATAGAGAGTCTCAACGATCTCTATATCAAAGGTAATTCTTTTTGCCACTTAAGGGGAGATATCTACGAGTCACGGTTCCGAAGGTGTCTCGTTGTGGTTTCATGGCAACTCAACTCCTCGCTACGTTGACAATCGATTACCACCTTCTTAAGCGTGAAATTTGTTGTCTACCTAGTGAACCTTCGTCATCCGTTTCTTTCCACCCCTCTTGATGTGTATCTCGTGTCTCAACCCGAGAAATGGTCCTATGTCTCATTCCGTGAGTTGTTCGATCTTCGAGAAGATCGACCCCTCTAGAGTTTTCCTTTCCTCTTCTTGTCATGATTAGCTGGAGTTCTCAGAGCAAAACGACAAGACAAAGATGGTGTCCAAATCAACGTTCATTTGAAGTACAACCTGGATCGTGAAGATTATACTAGTTGCGTTTACCCTTCACCTTACCCTACGCTTGAATCTCGAGACGAGATTCTTGTTTAGTGGGGGTGAGTTGTCACATCCCTAGTTCTGGCCTGTCCTATGCCTGCTTCCATCTGAGCATCATGTTCAAATTTTTGAAACCTGAACTGAGGAATTTTGGAAGCCTCAAAAACTTAAATAAAAGAAGGGCAAAAAACCCTAAAAATCTCATTCATTGCTCCAAAATGCTCTTCTTAAATGTTTGATAAATTTTGGTAAGGGTTCTGGTCCCAACCAAAATATTGAACATTTTTAAGGATTTATTTTTGGGACTTTGAATTTAAATCATTAGCTATTTGAATTTGAATTATATTCATATAACTAGAATATAATTTCAAATACCCATGAAATATTTTATAAGCTTTTGGAAAAGTCCATCTAGCAATATAAAATATTCAGAGGAGTTTTTGGCATTGTTTGAATTATTTTAAATTCAAAACAGTTGCAAAATAAATTAAATAAAACAAAACTGAAGGAAAAAATAAAACAGAGCAGAAAACCTACCTGGGCCACTTACCCGCAGCCTACCTGGCGCCACCAACTGGCCCAGCCCACCTCCTTCCCCCCCCTTGTCATCTTCCTCCTTTGCTAGGAGGACGAACAGAGGCGAGGCGTGGCGCGCGCCCGAGAGGCCTGGCCACCTCCTGCTTCCCCCTGGCCACCTCCTGCTTCCTCTCGTCGCCCTGGACCCCGTCCGCGACGCCACGCACCCCCCCAGGCCTCTCACTCTCTCCCCGAGCTCCTCTCTTCCTCTGGCTCTCTCACGTGCAGCCACCGAACACACCCGTCGCTGCCGACGAGCATCACCGCGGCCACCGTCCACCCCGTGCCTCTCCGATGAGTTCAGAGGAACCGCCATCGCCTTCTGCGTCTTCTACACCAACCCATTCGACCGCGGGAGCCCTGTAGCGTCTTCCCGGAGCTCGTCCCCAACCTTCGGCCGCGGGCGAACTTCCGAGGATTCGCGAGCTCCAGCCCCTCCCCGGCCTCGCCGTTGCCTCCACCGGATCCGCTGTGAGCTCCTCTTCCATTTCCCCTCCTCCCCGCGCTCGTTCCCGCACGCTAGCCGCCCTTTTCACCAGGGCCGTGAGCTCCTCACTGCCGGCAATGACGCGGACAAGGCCAGAGCCACCGGAGCTAGCTACCGAGCACGGCAACGTGCTCCACACCTCACCAGGAACCTAACTCACACACCAGCTTCCCCTCCCGTGCCCCCTAACGCCAACCCCGACCTCGCCCGAACTCCGGCCACCGCCGCGAGCTTGCCTCCGGTGAGCTCGGGCCACCTCAGCCCCTGCCGTTTGCACAGATGGATGCGGGCGAGTCCCAGCTCCACGTAGACGCCCTCATCCGCCCGTTTGGCCGCCGGAGCAAGAAATCCGAAGGCCTCCGCCGTCTCGGCCTTGCCGGCGTCAAGCCGCCAGCAGGTTAGGCCCTGCTGACCAGGGGTTTGACCCCCCCCTGGGTCGATGACAGGTGCGGCCAGCCCCCCTGTTAATTAGTTTAGTTTATTTTAATTTAATTACCCCCTGTTTAACCTGTGACGCTGACGTGTGGACCCCACTGGTCAGGTTTGACCCGAGCCAGCCCAGTTGACCCTGCTGACGTCACTGTGACGTGGGGCTGACGCAATAAGTATTTTCTGGATTTAAAAATAATCAGGAAATTCCAGAAAATGCCTAAAACTTCTAAAATTCATAGAAATTCAACCGTAACTCCAAATTAAATAATTTATATATGAAAAATTATCAGAAAAATTCAAGGAATCCATCTGTACCATTTTCATGCATGTTAGAACAACTTATCACTACTGTTTAGGACAAATGAAGTGAATGGCATTTGAATAATCACATATGGAGTTTGAATTTGAATCTTGTATTCAAACCAACTTCATTTAATCTGTTGCTAGTTGCATTAGCCCAAAACACATTCATTTTGCCATGTCATGATCATGCATCATATTGTGCATTGCATTGATTGTGTTCCCTTCTGTGTTGCCGGTATTTGTCCCCTCTCGATAGACGTGATACCGATGATGTGACCGTTGACACTGATGAAGACTCAATGTTATCTTCAGAAGTGCCAGGCAAGCAAAACCCCCTTGTTCATTCCGATACAATCCTACTCTCTCGCTCCTGCTCTCTTTTACTGCATTAGGACAACAACGATTCAACTGTTACTTGCTGCGGTAGCTGAACCCTTGTATCCTCTGCATGACCTGTCATTGCCACAGTAAATAGATGAAACCCACTAGCATGAGTAGGAGTTGTTTGAGCCCTGTTGTGCCTACTCATTCATGCTTGTTTGTCATGCCTGCTACTGCTTAGAGTTGAGTCAGGTCTGATTCATCGGAGATGAATCAGAGGTGTATGAACATGTCCTATTGTGTGTGAGCTAAGTGCGTGAATACGATTTGGTAAAAGGTGTCGGTGAGAGGCCATGTAGGAGTACATGGTGGGTTGTCTCATTGAAGCCGTCCTCAGGAACTGAGTTCTGTGTTTGTGATCCATGATTCAGCTACTACCATACATTGGGCCCTGAAATATGACCCCGCTCGACTTCTTATTCACCCTTGTCCTCTGTCCAGGAGTTGCAAGTAGTTTCTGGTGTTTGTAGTATGCTGGAGGCCGTGGACAGCGCTAACCGTAGGGGTGGGCTGTGATGCGGTAGGCACGTGGCCGGGTAAACCGGGCGCCCGTTTGGTGTCACGGAACCCTGTTCACATCGTTTGGGGCTGTGAGCGAAACTCCGGCCGGATCTCCTCATGGATGGAACCCGAATAGGCGATAAACCTGGACTAGAGACTTGAGTGTTTAGGTAGGTCGTGGTCTACACCCACGTCGGCTTTCGCTTGAAGTCTGCCGAGCACATGTCGTGTGCAGACGCTAAGTGGTGGAAACATGTATGAAGAAGTACACCCCTGCAGGGTTAATATCATCTATTCGAATAGCCGTGTCCGCGGTAAAGGACTTCTGGGTTGCTTATATCAGTTCATAGACAAGTGGAAGTGGATACCCTAAAATACGCAAGATAAGCGTGAGTGCTATGGATGGCGTTCTCGTAGGGAGACGGGAGCGGATCCATAGTGGTGTATTGATATGGTGAATATGTGGACTCGTGTGCGCCACCTCAAAAGAGTCGATTGCAGTCGTAGTTTAGGATAGCCACCGAGTCAAAGTTGGCTTGCTGCAGTTAAACCCCACCATCCCCTTGTTGATAATGATGCATATGTAGTTAGTTCTGATGTAAGTCTTGCTGGGTACATTTGTACTCACGTTTGCCTATTTTATGTTTTTGCAGAGAGACTTCGGTCTCACTAGTAGTTCCATGTGGACTTCGACGTTTAGCTTGTTACCTCAGCTACGATCTTGTGCCCCGGCAGGATCTGGTAGACAGTCAGGCTTTCAAGCCTTTTTCATTTATAAATGTCTGTACTTAGACATGATAGCTTCCGCTTGTGCTTTGACATGTATGCTCTGAGTGTTGGGTCATGAGACCCATGTTTGTAATATCTCGCTCCTCGGAGCCTAATGAATAAAATACTTGAGTCGTAGAGTAATGTTGTGATGCCATGTTGTATTTGCACATATCGAGCATATTGTGTGTATGTTATTGAAATGCTTGGTATGTGTGGGATCTGACCATCTAGTTGTTTATCTTTAGTAGCCTCTCTTACCGGGAAATGTCTCCTAGTGTTTCCACCGAGCCATGGTAGCTTGCTACTGCTCCGGAACACTTAGGCTGGCCGGCATGTGTCCTTCTTCGTTCCTGTGTCTGTCCCTTCGGGGAAATGTCACGCGATGAATACCGGAGTCCTGTTAGCCTGCTACAGCCCGGTTCACCGGAGTCCTGTTAGCCCAGTGCTACAGCCTGGATTCACTCGCTGATGACCGACACGTTCGATGCTGGGTCATGGATGCCTGTCCCTGTAAGTCTGTGCCACTTTGGGTTTACGACTAGCCATGTCAGCCCGGGCTCCTTATCATATGGATGCTAGCGACACTGTCATATACGTGTGCCAAAAGGCGCAAACGGTCCCGGGCTAAGGTAAGGCGACACCCGTGGGAATACCGTGCGTGAGGCCGCAAAGTGATATGAGGTGTTACATGCTAGATCGATGTGGCATTGAGTCAGGGTCCTGACACCCAGCTTGCGGCACACCATACACGACAAGGAGGGATTGGCTCAACCTCTACTTCGACCGAAAGTAGTTTCGCTTAGTTTAAATTTATGTTTTATGTTCGGTTATGCAAAATTATGTATGTTTATGTTTGAATGCATGCTACTTTCGGTTGAACCTGCTTTGAACTTGATCAAATTGAAGTTTACAACCTTAACTTGAGTATATATATATCCACTAATGGTTTTAGTCCTTTAACTTTTTAAGGATCGCCTAGAGATGTCCTTATGACTTTTTTATTTCATTTCTTCACAATGTGATGCTCTATATGTGCAACTCTTTGCTGTGTAGTTCAATTTCATTAATAACAGTTTCAACAATACCACTATGAATTACGATATTTGGTTGCTGTTAAGGATATTGCAGTTAACATGCCTTTTCGTTTTTCAATTGTTGTTTAGCAACATGCATTGTACTGAATGACTAAATATGCAATCCCAGGCTACATAGCAACAAGGAAGAGTGTTACCTTAATGTTCTGATGATGTCTAGATATACATGTAATAAAATCTAATATAATGGGATGGATGGAGTGTTTTACTACATCATTTTTCAATTGTTGTTTAGCTTATAATATAAACTTGGTACTTTTAGTTACATATATCATTGGCAAAGATCCACACTTCGACCATTTCTGCGTATGGGACAATGAGATATTCATGAACCCGCATCATGTGAGGAAACTGATAAGATTGTTACTGAAACGGGTCAAAAGATGTCAATCGAACTATTTGTTTACACTTTATGCAAGACAACAGTGAACTTCAGGATGGTAAGTAAGAACCCTGTAGCCTTGTTTTTACTGCCCGTAATGAGTTGTGGTAGATGACAATATCCGAATCTTTTTTCTTTTGCAGTGGATCCTGAAGCAGTTTACTCAAGATTACCTCTCAAACTACATGATTGGCGGCCAGCCATCACAAGGGGTTGGACTAGAGTCATGCATGCCTTCTGCATCTAGGAGAGCACAATAGGGCCATTCCACTTCACCTTGTTCAACAACTAGAATGTCTGTCGCCTCTTTCTTTACCATCTGTAATAGTACAAGTATAGAACCCTCGTACATCATTCTTTATTTTGTGCTTCTGTAATTCTTAAACATATGTACCTGTGAATAGAATAATGCATTGGTTGTTTGAACCTGATGGTTATGAATAGAGCTATAGCCTACTTTAAAGTTTAAATTGGGTACAATTTTAAATAGTAGCAATTAAATTAGGGCGAAATTACGTTGTGCAGGTCATTACGGCACACATGGTTGGTAAACACAAACATTTGCAATATACACCATCATCTGAGACGGTTCACAGAGAGGAAACATGTGCAAGCATGCACACAGTTGTCATTTGTGAAGCGTGTGTGATGTCAGACACTATCACATATGGTGCGGGGAAACTAAATGTGTGTGATTTGCTACCTATCGTACACGGTTTATAATCATGAACTGTTTGTTATGTGCCAGGCATTGTAAATCTCCCGTTCCTAGAATCTGCCTAGAAAGCTGCCATGCCTGGAATCTGCCTGGTTTTAGGCAGAACCACAAAACTCCGACTGCGATGGCTGTGCGAGCACAAACGAGTGGCAAGGATGAAGTGTTTGGGATATTCGAGATATCGGAAACGGTAATACATGGACAACTGTATGCATCAAGGCTCCCTATCCCCGACGGTTTCTTGGTCGTGTGGGAAGGACCCCCCTATCACCCACACTCACTTGGAGACGGTTCCATATGCTATCGCGGAAAGGGGTTAAAAACTGTTTGTTTAGGACAGACGCGCACCGGTGTGTCATCTTGAGATTCAATAGAAAAGTTCCTATGATGTGAACCAAATGACATCTCTTTTACAATCCCTACTCATAGGAATTGAGATACATGTCATCTCTTTCCCTACAACTTCCATGTATACATCTTCTATTCCTAAATAGCTAGTACAACCCACCAGTCGCTTTTTTCCTAGACATGCAACAATGGCACAAGAACACGTCATGCATGCAAGTCATAAATCACATTGTATTTGTACTCTATGCATGCAAGCACCACATCATCAATTCGTGCATGTTACTCACAAGTTACTTCTTGCATTAGATTTTGTATTGACAATGTATGTGTTGGTCACGTGCACACATATGTAGTTCACATTCACATTTTTGTTAGAAATGTCATTCTTTTAACTGCAATTCATTTTTTCTCTTTGTACTCCCTCCGTCTAAGTCTGTAAGTCATCTTCCAGAAACCAAATAATCCCAAAACAATTAGGCACGGTACATTAACTCCCTCCTCATTTCTTGTTTCATGACATATCAACCAATAAGAGATGTGGGCTGTGCATGCTTTCAATGGCTTGAGACTTTCAATAATGACATGAAGTGGTTAATTCATTGAATGGAATGCTATTAACTAGCAAAAAAACCTAAGATGACTTATACACCTAGATGGAGGGAGTATTACATTTCCATTTTAAGCATACATTCACTTCCCATTAGTTATAGATGTTTTTGGAGGAACTTTCATGCATTATTTTGAGTATAGTAGCAAATTTCACGCGGCCGCGGGTATTTCAAAATGCAGGGCCCATGCATCATTGCCTTTCAATTGAACCTACCTCCACAATTTTTTGTAAGTATATCTCCATTGGTCCCCGAACCCAAAATGTTGCCTCGTTCCTGTAAAACCAAGCATCCCACACATATTAAGGCATCGAATTGAAATAAATCCCTCTCTCGTTTACTATGACATGGCCCCGCATGCTGTAGTACTCCTACAAACCCTACCACCACACGCATCATCGGTTTTCTTCAAGATGACGAGGGAGAAGCGTATTTGTAGTGGAGGCACTTCCAGAAAAAAGATTTGTAGTGGAGGCTCCTACCCTAGGGTGCCCTACGTAGATGTCGCACGCATCATTGGTTTTCTCTTTTCTTTATGCTCTTGCACCCTAGAGTGAAATGATGGTTTGTTCGTCCGTCCAGCTTGATGCAGGAATGGGGGGCCTCTGTGATTCGACCCTTCATCGCTCATTTACTACAACTGCGACGCTATGACCGGGGTGCCTCCTAGTCCAACCGCTGCTCCAAACTGTAATTTGGTGCATCGCACGCGGAACAAGACAGTGGATAAGCCACATGTTGGCCAAAGGGGTCTTGTTAAGTGTGTCAACATTTCGTTTGTGGACTGACCCTGCTTCAGTTGCAATGCCAACACGACAGGAGCAACCTACCACTTGGTTTTCCTCCTTGGTTAATCCAGACTATATTGATATAAAAAGATACTACTCCCTCCGTCTCGGTTTATAGGGCATGCACGTAGTTCTAGGTCATCCATTTAACTGACTAAATATGAGTTACTATGTCACAAAAAGTACTATCATTGGATTCTTAAGCGGATGTAGTTTCTAGACATATACTGTTCATAACATATATAGCCAGTTAAATTCTCAACCTAGAACGATGTGCATACCCTGTAAACCGATACGAAGGAAGTAGGAAAAATGAGGGGATTTTACCGAGCGGTGGGCGGGGGAGCATGGCCCGTCATGCGGTCCCACGTGTCATGATGTACCAAGGTGATGCGTGTCCCTCTTGATGCAGAACAATGGAAGAAGCAATATGTGGTTTTCTTGAAGGAGATGATGGCGAAGTGGATTCAGTGAAGTGGGAAATAATGGTTGGTTCGTCCGTCCGGGAAGGTGCGGCATTGTGATTTGACGTCTCATTGCTCATTACTACTACTAGGGCAGTACGACTATAGGGTGCGTCCCCCTGCTGTTCTACACTATTATTTGCTGCATGACACGTCGACCCGGTTGCTATATGTCCCACGTGTCGGTGAGAGGAAGTACATAATTCATGAAAGCGAGCGTCGACGGAGGAGTACAAGACACGACTTGGTTTTTGCTGCTTCGTGTGATCCATCGATACAAACCCGGACTAAAAAAGGCGAGGGTGGGTCTTTTCCCGTGTGGCCGGCAGGGGAGTTTGGCACAGTCTATTCGAGGAAACGAGGCATGAAGGTAAACAAGCAAATAAAGGTTGAGCTACATAGTTTTGGGAAAATATGATTTTACAGAGTACATACCCACTATGGAGGTAGTACTGCTTACTACTCCCTCATTTCCGGTTTATAGGGCTCATCTAAAAAAATCTTGTTCCGTTTTATAAGTATCAATTCTACTAGTAGTACTACCATCACATGTTTCGATTTTGAGGTGCGTTAAATCACCTGATGCAAGGAGTGTCAAGAGAAAACTCAACAATGCATGTATAAGTTCATGGAAATTTGGTGGTCATGCATGCATTCGTTGTAATTAATGCCTCGGTAAACATAACTTCTTGAGAAAAATGTTCTTACTAATTACTTGTGCAAACTACAAAATTAATAACACCACTCACTGTCTACCTTGGGTGGAGAGATTTTGAAATTGAGCCATAAACCAGAAAGGAGGGAGTAGTAACATAGCCTAGTGTAGCTTGTTGCACCACAAACTCCCAGGAAATTGCTGTAGTACTACTACTATGTACCACTGTACTACTCCTACTACTAAAAGACATATTTCAAACAATATGATAATCTCTCTAACCAAGGTAGAGACGAGGAGTAAACGGAGGGAGTAGTAAAATTTTCTCCTCGTCCTACAAGCCAGCGCACGCGTAGGCGAGGGAGCGGGCGTAGGCGTAGTAAGCAAGCTTCTCCTTGTCCTACGACTCTCCAAGCCACCTTGCCCGTGGGCAGGGGAAACGGCGTACTAAGCAAGCTTCTCCTCGTTCTGCGATTTGACGGGACACATCAAAAGTACAAAGCATCTCCAGTGTATCGAGCCTTGCCTCTAAGGTAAGCCCCACATCATTTGCTAGTGAATGGAGGGAGTACGATAACATTAGTACTACAGTTCTTTTGGAAGGGTTGTAGTAGTCCCTCCCATTCAACTGTTCACATTTCAAGCTTTAATAAAGCACGCTAGGATTAAGAGAAACCTCGGCAATGCATGTACTCCCTCAATCCGTATATGGTATAAAATATGTTTTAAAGGCTAACTTTGACCACATGTTAGAGCAATAATATGACATCCAACTTACACAAATCTTACCATCAAATTCATACGTGGTCATTATACTGCTAACACATGCATGTGTTGCAATAATTGCGTAGATACAATAGTCAACACTTACTATCTACTAGTACTAGTAGTACTCTACACTACTACTACTATGAGGACATCCAACTATGTCCCGGGCTCCCGGTAGAAGACCGCCATAAAAAACCCAGATCATTCATTCATCTTTAAAATTGTTTTCACACAGCGAAATATCTCTACTCTCTACTCTCTAATTCTTATAAAAACCGAGTTGGTGATGATGGTGTGCCTGCCATCTTGTAATATAGACCGTCCGATCTATATCTGACGGATAAAAACCAAACTATGACAAGTTTACAAAAGATACCGGCACCTCTCTCCACATTTACACATAAGTCCTTGCCTCGTTCATCCTTATCTCCCTGTCCATCCCCATGCCTCCACCCAGTCCGACCTCCAGTCACCACCACGACCCACTCCACCTCACCTTTCTTTTTTCGATGAAACTCTCGGGATACCAATTTCCAATAAAATTCTCAAGATATCATTAGTTTTTACACATAGGATCACTCTTGCATGGGTCAATCACAACAGGTGTTTTGTAAAAAATGCATCTTGATGTTCCCCGCAATGCACGGGCATCTTGCTAGTCCATGAAAACAACACATGGCAAAATTTCACGGCGAACAAGGGATGAATGTGCTGGGAGGGGCTGTTTGGATCTTAACCGGGGTAGCCAAAATATTAGCGACGCTTTTGTCCACCAGTGCCTTTGCCACCAATGAACGAGGAATAGCTCGGGTGCTCATGCATCCTCCAGTGCGCACGTTGGAGACAAGCTCGCACGAGCTGTGCTTTTTTTGTCCTACCATGCCGCCCGAGCTGGACACATTCTGACAGCAACTCAACCAACTGATGAAATTCATGCAAACACGGTGATATTTCATGTAAACAATGACGGAATTCATATACATTCCGGAATTTCATAAAACATGACGGATTTCATTACATTCAAATCAACTAAGCGGTTCTAGTTTGGAACAATACATATAATAATACCTAGCCTAAATGGTCGGCCGCAGATCCATTTGTCTTCCTCATGTCCGGCAGCACGATCATTAGACCGTTGGGAGCCTCAGAGGTATATGCTTCAGCGTGAAGGATGGCTCGATTCCCCACTGCCCAACTGACATCGTTGGCTGATGCCCAAGATGGAGGTGGAAGCGGGCTTCTCCGCTTCCGTGGATCCCATGCCGGGTCGACGAAGGTCCTCACAACGGAAGGATTCCGCAAGACACCTGCTGTGTACGCTGGTGTCACCTCCGTGGTGGCCTTCATGGGACCCAAGCGGCGATGGCCTCCGTGCTCTACTTCTCCTCGATGATGGCGGCGGACGCGGAGGCACTGGCAACCGACTCATCACTCTCCACAAACCTGGCTTCTATCTCTGCTTGCATGGCACAGCCGCAGGCATGGGAGTCTAAGCCACAGAAATGGGACACACGATCGTAGACACATGAGGCGCGGTATGAGGTGGCGGCGTGGAAGGTAGCGATGACGCTCGTGCTCCCTGCCGTGCCGACGTGGAGCAGCTCGCCGCTCCTCATCGAGCTGGCCTAGAGCGGTGAGGTGCTGAACCGCGCGCCGGCTTGGGGCCGCAACTGGCTCCGTCGGGCGAGGGGAGGGAGGTGGATCAGCGAGCTGCATAGGGTGTATCCAGCAGGCTCGGTGGGCCACCCAACCGGCTTGGATGCCGGATAAACTACTCTTCATAAGCCATTGTAAGAGTGGACAAAATGGTGAAGGAGGAGATAGGGGAGCAGCGGAGGTATGCGTTTCTTGGCTAGCGTCTAGCCTCGTTTAAATAGGAGATTAAATAGACGGCGGATGGGAGGAGCTCGGTCGCCGTTGCGTTTAATGCTAGCCCGATCATGAACGGACGTGTGTCCAGAGTGGGTTTCTCGGCTTCCACACGGGTTCATGGAGGCGTTTGGATGTGGCAAAGAGGTGTGTTTAGCCGGGCGTGCAGCGAGCGGCGCCCTCGACTCTGACGTATGACCGCGCTCCGTTCTTCCACTGACGTGTGGGCTCTTTCGGTACATGGCATGCATGTCAGTGACCCAAGGCAGGCAGTGCATGGCAGAGGAACTTTTGGTGGGCCAGGGCGGTCAGAAGCGGGCATTTCATAAACCGATATTGTTCATTGAGTGTGACATCATCTATTTCATGTAGATAAGCCTACTATATAATGTAAGAGAATTTTAAAAATTTCACATATACCTTG
The DNA here is from genome assembly GCF_002162155.2 of Triticum dicoccoides. NCBI lineage: Eukaryota > Viridiplantae > Streptophyta > Magnoliopsida > Poales > Poaceae > Triticum > Triticum dicoccoides. The sequence continues at coordinate 393,129,408 of NC_041386.1, forward strand.
ATAGCACGTTCGATACGTTGTGATTCAAAAAGGCCGCTGCAGACATCAATGTTCTGCTTATCACAGATAAGACTGATTAATACCCGTAACAATCCATGTCCTTAACAAAGGGTGCATGCACGTATAGGTTGAGTGTGTGTCTTGTGTCGTGTGATGTGTGCATGCAGGCGTGCGAGTGTTGCGTGCGTGCATGTGTACGTTTCAGCGTTGTGTGCATGTGTGTGCGTGTGCATTCGTGAGTGCATGTGTATGTGTCAGTGTTGCACGCCTGCATGCATGTGTGTGTTAAGTATGTGTACGTGCCAGTGTTGCACGCTTGCATTCGTGTGTGTGTTTGTGTGAGTGTTGCATGCGTGCATGTGTACGTGTGGGGTGAGGCTACACGTCAGTCGACCGACTTTTTCATCTCTAGCCAGTTGATTTTCCAGCCGTTGTATACGAAATCAAGGGCCTGCATTTTATTTTCAACCTCAACCCCCTGAGGCACCAGCCACCACCGGCCGAACTGCCGGCCCGGGCCACCTCGCTGCCCCGCCAGCCCCGAAACCACTCCCCACCACTGGTCC
>NC_041386.1:393130305-393149130 GCF_002162155.2 Triticum dicoccoides
TGCGCCAAGATTTTTCTCCGGTGATCCACACGCCACCGCCCAATCACTGCGCCCTGTACCACCGGCGACTGCCAACCAGAGGTCTCATGACTTCGATTCCCCACCGACCACTAATTTATTACAATTCTGTCTTTCATATACGCGCTGATGGGAGGGCCCTATGGTAATGTGTGCTGCTGAATGTGGACCATTAGACTGGTCAATTGATCGTGTCATCAAGAAATTATGGAGTTGTATGGTGAGCCAGTGACCATTTAACAAAGTACAGACTCAAACTACCATTTCTTTCTTTCATATACGCATTGACAGGTGGGCCAACAGTTACATGCACCGATGGTGCAACACTAGTTGCGCCACGTGGAATGTTTGAGTGGTCAATTGATCGTGTCATCAACAAAATATGGCGTTGTATGCGTGAGCCAGTGACCGTATAATCACGACATGTATTTTTAACACGGTACGGACACAAGCGCTAATATATACGTGCAAGCACTCACTTCTATAAGCGCACACACGTAGACCCTACCCCTATGAGTACCTTCGAGAGACTGAGCCAGCATATGATCTCGAGATTTTATGAACTCACCATAGGTGCCTCGTAGTCGAGGGGAACGTCTCCTCCCACTGAATGCACATCGCTGGAAAATACTGAAATTAACCCAGGATAAATGCGAGCACCAGGACTTTAACCCTGGTGGGCTCGAGAAACCACTGTCTTCCTAACCATCCAACCACAGGTTGGTTAGCAACACAAAATGTATGTGTTGACCGTGATGAACTTATTGTGAAGTCCAGTGACCATATCATGCTTTCGCTTCAAATACAATTATCATAAGTGTCGCCAACAAAATACGGAGCACGCATCAAATACAATGTCCGTCAGTGTCATCAACAAAATATGGAGACGTATTGTGAGCTAGAAACCGTATGATCACCCCGAGAATGTATACGGTGACCGTAATGAGCATATTCTGAAGTCCAATGACCGTATAGTGCTTTCACTTGAAATACAGTGACTCTCACGCGTGAATGTGTCAGGGGCATGCATACTTTTAGAGGGCCAAGAGATAGTTTGTGTGCGTACGTGAAAGTGGTGTAGAAAGAGGGGGTGTCCGGTGGAGACTAGGAGAGATATGCCCTTCGTTTCTCTTTCCCGTGACTAATATTTTAGGAGAAAAATATAAACATTCACAATGCAGAACAAATATTTTTGGATGCACCATGCAATTAACTTTCATGTATAACATTGTACTATTGTATATGCTTATTTTCTTAGTGGCCGATTGCGTGTGTGGTGTGGAGGGCACATCATTTCAAGTTGGGATGGGCACATCATTTCTAGTTGTGGTGGGTCAACATGAGGACTCATAGGTCGGTTCCATCCTACGCCACATAGGTTGGACCGAGATGCATTATACGAAGACCCATGTGGAGGACTCGGCGTAAAAGATGAAGCTACCAGAGTAGTGGAGGACCCTATCCCCACTGATGATATGCCGACTATATATGATTTGTATCCCTAGGCCACGAGTATGTTATAGAAGCCCGAGGGCTAGTTCGTCGATAGTATACACACACACGCACAGTGCCTAGTATTCACGTGTACTTTGCATAGACCCCTATCACTAATATACAATACCAGGAGTAGGCTTTTTCCTCAACTGCAAGGGCCCGGACTTGGGTAAAACTTTGCCTCGTACTACCTTCCAACATAACAGTCAGGGATATCCTACCGAATGATCTGATGGAATCATATCTGCCAACTACTAAGAGAGAGGTGTGTCTGTGGGGGGGGTGCAATGTGTGCGAGTGAGGCCTAAATATAATGTGCATGCGGGAGACACGTAGGCGCATATATGTGCATATAGAGGGCTAGTAGAGACCATGCGTGTGTATATATGCATGTGAGAGAAATAGTGTTTTCCAACTGAGATTAGTGAAAAGAGTGGTAGATAGTAGTCAGAAAGAGAGAGGGGGATATATAGAGAGTGTGTGCATGAGACACCCGAACACCCCAGGAGAGATTGTGAGCATGTGTGAACGAGAAATGCCGATGTGTATAAAGCGTGTGCACTTATGCGTTAGATAGAGAGATATATAGTGCGTGTGTGAGAATGGGCCGAGGCATAGTGCATCTACATGTAAAAGGCGGTTATACCAATCTATCCTCCTTGGAGCATGCGTGTAGTACTTGGTTTTGATGACTTGTAGATTTTTGCAATAAGTATGTGAGTTCTTTATGACTAATGTTGAGTCCATGGATCATACACACTCTCACCCTTCCATCATTGCTAGCCTCTTCGCTACCGTGCATTGCCCTTTCTCACCTCTAGAGTTGGTTTAAACTTCACTGGTGCATCCAATCCCCGTGATATGATACACTCTATCACACATAAGCCTCCTTATATCTTCCTCAAAACAGCCATCATACCTACCTATTATGGCATTTCCATAGCCATTCAGAGATATATTGTCATGCAACTTTCCACCGTTCCGTTTATTATGACATGCTCCATCATTGTCATATTGCTTTGCATGATCATGAAGTTAACATCGTATTTGTGGCAAAGCCACCTAAATAATTCTTTCATACATGTCACTCTTGATTCATCGCACATCCCGGTACACCGCCGGAGGCATTCATATAAAGTCATATCTTGTTCTAAGTATCGAGTTGTAATTGTTGAGTTGTAAGTCAATAAAAGTGTGATGATTTTCATTATTAGAGCATTGTCCCATGTGAGGAAAGGATGATGGAGACTATGATTCCCCCACAAGTCGGGATGAGATTCTGGACGAAAAAAAGAGGCCATAAAAAAGAGAAAAAGGCCCAAAAAATGAGAGAAAAAGAGAGAAGGGGCAATGTTACTATCCTTTTTCCACACTTGTGCTTCAAAGTAGCTCCATGATCTTCATGATAGAGAGTCTCTTATTTTGTCACTTTCATATACTAGTGGGAATTTTTCATTATAGAACTTGGCTTGTATATTCCAATGATGGGCTTCCTCAAAATGCCCTAGGTCTTCATGAGCAAGAAAGTTGGATGCACGCCCACTTAGTTTCTTTTGTTGAGCTTTCATATATTTATAGCTCTAGTGCATCCGTTGCATGGCAATCCCTACTCCTTGCATTGACATCAATTGATGGGCATCCCCATAGCCCGTTGATTAGCCACGTTAATGTGAGACTTTCTCCTTTTTTGTCTTCTCACACAACCTCCATCATCATATTCTATTCCACCCATAGTGCTATGTCCATGGCTCGCGCTCATATATTGCGTGAAAGTTGAAAGAGTTGTAAAAGGCTAAGTATGAAACAATTTCTTGGCTTGTCATCGGGGTTGTGCATGATGGGGGCATTTGTGTGATGAAAATGAAGCATGGCCAAACTATATGATTTTGTAAGGATAAGATTTCTCTGGCTATGTTATTTTGATAAGACATAATTGCTTGGTTAGCATGCTTGAAGTATTATTATTTTTATGTCAATATTAAACTTTTGTCTCGAATATTTTGGATCTAAACATTCATGCTGCAATAAAGAAAATTACATTGAAAATTATTTTAGGTAGCATTCCACATCAAAAATTCTGTTTTTATGATTTACCTACTCGAGGACGAGCAGGTATTAAGCTTGGGGATGTTCGTACGTCTCCAACATATCTATAATTTTTTATTGTTATATGATATTATATTATCTGTTTTGGATGTTTAATGGGCGTTAATATACTCTTTTATATTATTTTTGTCACTAACCTATTAACCGAAGGCCCAGTGCAAATTGCTATTTTTTTGCCTATTTCAGTGTTTCGCAGAAAAGGAATATCAAATGGAATCCAAACGGAACGAAACCTTCGCGAGGATCTTTCTTGGAACAAATGCAATCTAGGAGACTTTGAGTGGAAGTCAGAAATGCAACGAGGCGGCCATGAGGCAGGAGAGCGTGCCTAGGGGGGTAGGCGCACCCCCACCCTCGTGGGCCCCTCGTAGCTCCACCGACCTACTTCTTTCGCCTATATATACTCTTATACCCTGAAAACATCCGGAGAGCCACGAAACTACTTTTCAACTGCCGCAACCTTCTGTACCCGCGAGATCCCATCTGGGGACCTTTTCCGGGGATCTGCCAAAGGGGGATTCGATCACGGAGGGCTTCTACATCAAGACCATAGCCTCTCTGATGATGTGTGAGTAGTTTACCACAGACCTTCAGGTCCATAGTTATTAGCTAGATGGCTTCTTAACTCTCTTTGGTTACCAATACAAAGTTCTCCTCGATGCTCTTGGAGATCTATTGGATGTAATACTTATTGAGGTGTGTTTGCCGAGATCCGATGACTTGTGGGTTTACGATCAAGATTATCTATGAACGATGTATATCTGAGGCATAGGATGGCTCCCACCTCCCCTCCCACCCACGCACTACACTCTTCGGTGTTCTCCCTCTCCAACCAGTGAATCTTGGTTTCTTTTCGCTCATCTCCTCCGGCGTCCTCTGATCTACCCTCTCATACCCATCTCACATGGGTTCTCATGGTGGATCTACTTTGGATCTTGGTTTCTCCAAAGGGCTGGCTTTTGCAGATGAGGTTTTCAGATCTTGTGGGAAATGCATCCACCCAACGGATGACATGGGCCATTTCATTCTGGTTGTGTCTTTCAGCAGGCATATCTTCCATCCTAATGAAGATTCAGTGGTGGCGGCTTTGGAATCAGCTATTGGTGGATTTGCTATTCATTTGTTTGTTCAACTCATTAAAGATAAGGTATTTTCATTCGTTGTTTCTTGCAAAAGGGTTGGACTTTTTATTCTGCAATTACGTTCATTTGCCTGCCCACAATTGAAATGTCATTTCCATCGGTGGGGAGATGGTGGTCCTAATTGGAAACGTGAATTTATCATTTGGAAGAAAGAATGTGATGCGGAGTGGATCTTAATAAGTCCTTCCAAAAGACGTGTTGCCCTTGGTATGATTGCCATGCATAAGCCTCCTAGGAAATCTTTTTTGTTTTCTGGATAATCAACAAAGAAGAAACTTTCTTTTGCCACATTTCAACAATATGATGTTTGCAAGGGCTATAGATACCCAGCTACGCAACGGTGTGTTGATACAAATGTTGATGCTGGTTATTCCCTTAATGATCGTGAGAAGGTCGTTCTTCCCTCGCCGCCGGCGACCGAGTTCCAGTGGACGGTGGCGTCGCCACCCATCATTTTTGGAATGGTTAACTTCGATGCTACTTCTCCGGCCCGAAAATCAGTGGCTGCTCCAACTGGCTTGGATGTGAATCAACATGTGCATGGGGACATCATTAGCTTGGACTCCGGTGGGCCTGGATCTTGAGCCAACGTAGCGGACACAGCCCAAACCATATCACGTGATGTCCAATCTCCTAATTCTTTGTTTCAGGAGGATATTATATCGTCTCCTATTGCCACACACAATTAGTTTCTCCAAGATAATATTATAACGGACTCCACTACTGATTCACGTCGGTTTAATGATCTGGTTGATGATATGGTGTTTAAAGTTTGGAGGTGTCAGAATTGCTTATCAATGGCGCATTTAACCAACTCGTGTACTAATCGAGTTAGGTGCCGCAGATGTTTTCGACTGGGTCACCGGGCCGAGGGTTGCTCGGATTCTACCGCCTCTCCAAGTTACAAATGGATCCCACAGGTCAATGCAGACTCTCCGGGTCGGTCATCAGGAATATCTCCGTCCGACGCCTCGGTTTCTATCGTTGCCTGTAAAACTGGGTCATTGCCCAGTCCCATCAACTCTGCCACCCCATCCTCTCCACCATTACCTGTAGAGCAGCCGCCCAAAACCCCACCTCCACCGCCCAGACCACCATCGTCGGCCACATCTCCGCATTGCCACACCACAGATTTGAGCTTAGTTTCCACCCCAGCTGTTGTCCCGTCGCCATCGATGGCCAACTTCCCTCTCGATCCTATGGAGTTTGCTCCTCCAGGCTTTGAAGTGATCGGGGCGGCCCGCTCCGCCTTGCCTGCACAATCTTCTCGCCAGCGGGAGCTCCAGATCATCAGCATGAGGACTTCGCAATCGCCAACGTCGAGCCAGCTCTGCTGCCTGCGGATGTTATCATCTTCAGAAACATGGTCAGTGACTTTGTTGTTAACACTCTGGGAAGGGCAGTTTTGGAGGCACAACCATGGATTCAAGGTGTTGGTCTTTTCCGTTTTCGTAGTGCTATTGCTAGGAAAGCTCTAGTTGATCATCCTCCCTTTGATCAGGGCAATGATAGATTCGTTAGATTTGTTCCACATGACGAGGGTCGGAACTTCAGAGCGGCCCAGGGTTTTCGTCGTGGATGGATCATGTTGCTAGGTGTGCCATTGGACTATAGACGCACCAAGATGATGCTGTTAGCACTTTCGGCCGTTTCCATCACTGGCACCAAGATGATCCGATGCGGGTCCGCACATTATCATATGTGTCGTTTCGGGCTCCATCTCTTGTGCCCACGGATGTGGTTTACTGTGAGTACACCGAATTTGGTGGGGCTAGGATATCTTGGATTGCCCCTGTTTACACTTTGACTACTCAGTTTGCTGATATTCTGCCTGCCGATGAGGATCCCATGCCTTTTGATGGCAACCCTCACCCGCTGCTTGGAGATATGCAATTAGATAACCACAACTAGGTCATGCAGGAATACCCTGAGCTGGGGTGGAATGATGTGTCGCCGCCTGTGAATGAGCAACCCAGGAGGATATTCAGCCAATGAATGATGTCCAACACGGTCAGGTTGAGGACGTTCAGTCCCAGGAGACAATCATTCTGCAAGTTTCTGATAATTCAGTTAACAATGCCCCTGATGCTGTGGATGTGGTAGTCTACCTGCCCCCAATGGGACCACATCAGCCCCCTTTGTATATTGGGCAGGTGTTCACAGTCTTTGGTCCTGTTTTGCCTCCTGCCATGCAATGGTAGCGTTCTTTTAAGAAGTTGATGCCATCTATGTGCCTTGCTGAAATCCCAAAGTTCATGTTCACGGCTGGAATTTGGTCCCTCTTGCTTGCTAAGAAGTCTTGGGACATTTGGGACAGTGGCTATGATCTTAGCTTTGTTCTACCACCTATGCCTGCTACTTCAAGCGCCAATACTTGTTGTATTTCTCTAGTTAAAAGGCCAGTTGCAAGGGCTCTCTGCTTTGACGATCTTTCTGCACCTGTCACTGAATCCTTTGAGTACACTACTGCCCCAAAAGTGACTCTAAATCGTGACCGAAAGCAGAACAATACAATTTTGGTGGACACTGAGTTCGTCGTAGTGCACGTCTCAGTACTTTACGTGAAGGCTACCGTAATGTGCCAAGCAGTGGCACTAGCAAGTCTAAATGTCAGAACAGGTCTCCTCGCACTCTGAAGAAGCGCAAGACCAAGTTGACTCAGTCTGATGGAGCTCTAATTGCATAAGGACCCAACTGTCAGCCTCTCCACATAAAGTACTCTTCCGATGGAAGTCGTTCCTTGACCACGTTGACCACGCCGCGCCGAGAGCACCAGGGTGATGGACAACAGCGAGGGATAGTAAGGGGACGATGCGGAGCCGGGGAAGACGCGGCAGTGGAAGCCCGCACGGAGAGGAGTATGAGGGTTCACTGGTTCGGCTGTGGTGTGGGGCTGCCGTCACTGCAGGGCCTGGCCAGTGGTGGGAATAGTAGGGGGCGTTGAGGCCTCCGCGGCAGCACAGCTGGCCACGGGAGGCAGGAGCATGCGGCACGACCGGCGCGGCTTTGGGTGGCTGGAGCAAGAAGACCAGAGGTTGAAGAAGCACTACGGCCGTTGGATGGACATCGTATGGTCACTGGAGCTAGAATCGTTCATATTGACTAAGTTGACAAAGCACTCCGTCCCCGTCAAGTTAGGAGGCCCACAAGTCAGCCACCCACCAAGGTGGGTCCCAACTAGCAGGTGGAGTATTCATTTTTTTGTGCGTAATAAGGCGGCACTTCCGGTAGGTCCGAGCTGACAGCGGGGGAACATTTTTTGCGTGAAATACGATGGCCCGTCCGACGGGTCCCAGCAGTCATGGGAGAAATGTATTTTTCACCAAATAAGGTGGCCCGTCCGCTGGGTTCCTGCTGTCAGGTGGAGGAATAATTATTTTCTCCCTAATAAGGAGGCACTTCCTTGCGGCTTCCATGGACCCATATGTCAGCCTCTCCACGTACAATAGTCTTCCGATGAAAGTCGTTCCTTGACCACATTGACCACGCCGCGCCGAGAGCACCAAGGCGGTGGACGACGGCAAGGCCTAGGAAGGGAACGATGCGGAGCCGGGGAAGACGCGGCAGTGGATGCCCACGTACATGTAGAGGAGTATGAGGGTTCACTGGTTCGCTGCGGTGTGAGGCTACCATCGCCGCAGAATAACAGGGGGTGTGGTGAGTAGAGGGATGGCCTGGCCAGCGGTGAGAGTAGTAGGGGGCGGTGAGGCCTCCGCCGCATCACAGCCAATCACGGGAGGCAGGAGCACGAGGCACGACCGGCACTGGTTTGTGTGGCTGGAGCAAGAAGACCAGAGGTTGAAGAAGCACTACGGCCGTTGGATGGACATCGTACGGTGGCTGGAGCTAGAATCGTGCATATTGACTAAGTTGACAAAGCCCTCCGTCCCCATCAACGTAGTAGGCCCACAAGTCAGCCTCCCACTATACTGGGTCCTAGCTAGCACACGGAATATTCATTTTTTTTCTGCGTAATAAGGACGCACTTCCTTGCGTGCGAAGATATAGCTGGTGGGTCCGAGCTGTCAGTGATAGTAATTTTTTTTCGCAAAATACAGAGGCCCTTTCGGTGGGTCCCAGATGTCAGGTGGAGGAATCATTATTTTGCATGTAATAAGGAGGCATTTCCTTGTGTGCGGCCGTGGACCCAGCTGTCAGCCTCTCCACGTACAGTCCACTTCAGATGCATGTCGATCGTTGACCACGTTGACCAGGCCGCGCTGAGAGAACCAGGGCGGTAGATGACGGCGAGGCCTAGGAAGGGAACGACACAGAGGCAGGGAAGACTTGGTAGTTGTTTCCCATGAGGAGAGGAGTATGAATGTATGAGGGTTTACTGGTTCGTCTGCCGTCGCCGGAGAATAACAACAAGTGTGGGTGAGTAGAGGGATGGCTAGGCCAGCGATGGGAGTACGATGGGGCGGTGAAGCCTGCGCGGCAGCATAGCCGGGCGCGGGAAGGAGGGAGCAGGCAGAGCAGGAAGAGCGGAGATTGAAGAAGCACGACGGCCGTTGGATGGACATCCAAAAGTCACTCCTTGTGCATCAACTTTTTTAGGAAAGCCTCAAATCTTGGAAAACAACATACAACCCATCTGCCATTATTTCTAATAATTTACAGCCCATTTGCTAATTCTTAAGGTTTTTTTGGAGCCCATATTCTTTTTGTTAGCATTACAGCCCATATTGTGGTCATGGTTAAAAAATTATACGGAATTTTTCATATTTCGGTGCGATCCGAACTATTTTTAATCCTGACATTTTGAGTCACATTCAAACTGATTTTAAAAATAAATGTATATCAATATAAAATCCAAAAAATTGTCCATGCATAAAAATTAAATGCAATTTCAAATCTCGAAATGAAAAAAAGAAATTTTAAACTAATTGTCGATTTGATGTGTTTTAAAAATGTACAGCCCATTTCTCATTACTGATAGGCCATTTTCTCATCCAACCAAATGAAGCTCTCCTCGTCTTGAAAGATTTCCAGCCCAACATGACTGAAAAAGCGACTTACCGGGCAAATCACAAAAAAACTGGGCTAGCTTTTTTCAGAAATAAAGAAAAACTACTGGGCTGGTCTGTGGTAAACATCAAAGAGAAGGCTGTCTATATAGGCTAGAGTGCCCCGCACAGCCCAGTTGACACCCTGCTTCCGTCTCGAAAACAAATTAGATAAATGCCACTCCAATTATGGCGATTCATAAAATGCCACTGCAATTTCCAAACTTTGAAAAATGCCACTGCAATTTGTGCAAACTTTGGAAAACGCCACTGCAATTTCCAAACTTTGAAAAATGCCACTCCAGACTTCGAAAAATGCCACTAGAAATGACATGAAATGGCATTTTTCAAAGTTTGGAAATTGCAGTGGCATTTCTCAGAAACACCAGATTAGGAGTGGCATTTATCAAATTAACCCAAAACAAAAATAACTGGGCGAGCTGCTGGGTCCATGGTGTCTGCCGCTCGTTGGGCAATTCTCTCGTTTATTTACTATGTTGACAATGGCATGGGACCCAGATGTCAGAAATCCATTAGGATGAGCCATTTTTTATTGGCTTGAAATAAGGAGGCACTTGCTTGCGTACTGCCATGACCTTGGAGGGCCACTGCTATCATCCTCTCCACGTACAATCATCTCCTGATTGTGTACGCGTCAACTTGGTAGGCCCACAAGTCAACTCTAAACCCGTGGAGGACAAATACAACCCATTTAAAAAAAACAGCCCATTCCATATGTTCAAACGGAAAGTTCAACATTAGAGCAAAGTAACATGTCTGATCCACATATAGAGTACTGAACTTCCACGTTGACAACCATCATAGCCAAGTTAACTATCTACTCCCACTAATACTCTAGTAGCGTAGAAGTACTAACTTACTCTTAGCTAACTAGACGATGCCGGCCGCCATCTGCGGTACACGTTAAACACCGGCACCGGAGTCCTTAGCCTCACCTCGGACTTCCCAGTGGTGCGATAGGGTGCAGTGCTCGCGCACGTTGGCCCTTTCCATGTCGGCGTGGTCCACCGAAGCTTCGGCTTCTAAGAGGGAAACCCACTTGACGAGCTGGTAGTAAAAATCAGCGTCACGAACGCGTGCGTGCCCGACAGCCTCCAGGGCTATTTGCCGGACGCCGTCCTCCATGTAGTCAGCCCAGTTGCGGGCGCTCTGCTCGCGACTCAAAGCGTCGGTGCACTGCTGCTCCATGTCCCGCTGGCGATGCAAATTGGCAATACGCTACTCCTCCGCCAAGTGGTCGCGCTGCAACAACTCCTGCTCCTCCGCCAGGCGTTCGCACTCCAACAAGTCCTCAATCTCCGCATTGCCATCTAAAGACCGATAGAATGCCTCCTCCCTCCGTCTACCTTCTGGTGAAAAACTGAACACTAGTTCTGGCGGTGACTGCCTCTGGCCTCGCCTATCACGGACGGGCGGGGGCATTGCGGACATGGCGAGAGCGAGGATAAGTGGCGAGCGACATCGGGCCGGTGGGGGCTTATGAGGATAGGGCGAGTTGGGTCACGGTGTCACCATAGATGGCCGGGAAACATTACTTATAGGCGGAAGGTAGCGCGACGGTCATCGGAATTCAATGCATAATTAAGCAGGCATGGCTTAGCGGGCTAGCTTGCCGTGGAAAACTTGAAAAACTGAAATTCTGACTGTGTCGTCCTGTCCCGTCTGTGCTGGGTCGCACGCCGGCATGACGGTCAAACGAGTGCACTCGAGTCATCTCCCTCCTTGTCAATAATGATTCCACGGATTTAAAAGGCCCGCAACAATTAAAGCGCATCTTTTTTCGCATCAGTTAGCTGCCTTAATTACAGCCGGCTGCATGCAGGCACTCAAAAATCGCTCGTAGCCAGTACATGGAGGAGCTTGCAACGAGTCGCAGCCGAGGGCATTAGTTGATGAACTTTAGCTGGGAGATAAGGCATTTGCGAACGTTTTCGCTGGCAGTTTCTTCAGATTCGCATGGCATTTCTTCAGAGCAGCTTGTCAGTTTCTTCAGAGGTAAGCATTTTTATTCAAAAAAACTGCCACTTCGAATCTTGCGTCGCAACTAAAACTGCCAGGAAGGCATTAGTAGGCTAGCTAGTGATCGATCAGTAACTTGTAAACACTGAGCGAACAGATATAAGGAACTGTTAAGGCATCTCAATGATTCACAGATCATATACAAATATGTAGCTCCAAAAGCAAAGATCACCCACAACTGAAACCAACTAGTATGATTTCCATACATAAGATCAACATTTTAATGCATCTCAATGATTCACAGATCATATACCAAAATGTAGCTCCAAAAGCAAAGATCTAGAAAAAACATATGTTCTTCCTACTAACATGTATGCTTATCTTGGCCAACATTCAATACAAACTGAAAGACAAATTTGTTTTGAAGTCTACAATTCCTCTTGCACACGTAAGTGGTTTCACCAACAGATGGAACCATGAGAATGAACCACACATGATGGAGGAACATCCACTACAATATGATTTGGTGTTCTCTCGATCACACGGCGAGACTATTTTCGGAATACAAACTTTAACTTAGGCAAAATGATGCCCATTGTATAATCAGACCAAAGCAATGAAGCACCTAGTGTTGGCCAATAAATAGTACAATACTACTTTTCTGCAGTCCATGAAGTGACTATCCAATCTTTCGGTGTCTATTTTCAAATGGCATTGCATCCAGTGACTATACTATTCTCTTGTGCAGTTCAATCAAAATTGCGGTCACTTTGTGTGCTTGACAAATAGCAACGGGCAGACATCTTTGTCTGCACAAATATCAAGCAGCTAGTAAACATATACCCCACCTTGTATTCTCGGTTTAAAATGTCTCTTCCGCTTAGCATATGTCATGTTTTGCACTGGACAATTTCATACAGTCATATTTTGCCCTAGACAATTTCATACTGAATTGATTTGCTTGTTCAGAGCAGAAATATAGCACCTATTCTTCATTAGACCAAGGATATCCATGTTCGCAGTGATGGTAGAGGTGAAATCGATACAACCGAAATTGAGCATCCAATCATTGAATCCTGTCCTGCACCTCCAACGTAGGTCCACCCTGCCAATAAATTCACATGCAAACCACTAGTATTACTATCTAATGACAGTACAAAAAGAGTAGCAATATAGTAGCAAACCATGTACCTTCTTAATGAACAGCTCATAGTGCCACCAATTGGATATAAAGGTTTGGAAGAAAACATGCTCCTAATGTTGAACCAGTTGGACTTTTTGTGCAGTTCCACTAAAATCGAGCATCCCTGTTTGCATAGATATTGAAAGTGTGATTACTATAAAATTGGCACTAGTTGAAGCATAGACTCACAACTATAAGCATTCCAATTTCTTGATGGGAAAAGGTAGCAAGATTATTTCTAACCACCTGTTTGAAGGAATAAATAAGGCAACAGCGGGTGATGTCAGAAAGGCATATATAGTTCTTTCTGAAAGAATGGTCGATTCCTGACATTTCCTCTTCTTTTAACCATATTTTGTGTAGTTCAACTAAAATAAAATGCTATCACCGCCTTGACAATTCAGTGACACTGTACAAAAGGAAATGACTTAACATTACATCATGATGTCAGGTATGTAGTCGGCAGGCATTAGAGACAAACTTACAGACCTCCTCCGATAACATAATGAACATTAATTTTAACAAAGGTGTGACTAGCTTTACCAGGATAATTTGAGTGAACTCTACACCCTCTGTTCCTTAATATAAGACATTTTCGTGGTTAAGTTTAAAGTACCCAAATGTCTAGTATTTAGAAAAACATCTAGTAGTTTTCTTGACCACATATTTGGGAAAGCTTGCCACACTTTATTTATGTCCATATGCTAATGCAACACCATTCGAAATTTCAAATACTACAAATATACACTAATCCAGTGGCTAGTGCGACAGGAGAGTAGTTATTTTATTACAAGGTAGAGTACAATGGTTTTACTGAACAGATTTCAATAAACAATGTCACTAGAAGATTTCTATAAGAATTAACAATACAAAATGTAAAGGTAACACGTTTCAGCATTGGTATACTAGTTGTGCATGAGCATTAAACCAAATACAAAAGTCTGAAGGTAACTAGCATTATTAAGTAATGACAGTATAAAAACATTGAAACCATGTACCTCTAAGGTAAATATCATTTCGAACTTGGGGGACCTTAAAAATTGCTATCCCAATCTTGATAATCGATCAAACATAAAAACTTGATCGAACGAATCAAGAGAACAGCCGGAGGAGGAGGTGCCCACTCTTGACCTATCCTGTTGTCTTCAAAAGAGTTTGTGTAGTTTAACCAAAATAAAATGACATAAGCGCCTTGGTATTTTGGTGACACTGTACAAAAAATTTAACTTATCTCATGAAAGTGCGGTATGTAATCTATATGCATTAACAGTGCAAAAATCTGAAGGTAGTAACAAGTTTCATCTTTGGTATACTGGTTGTGCAACACTATTAGACTGCCTTAGCTGAAAAATCTTTAATACATCCACAATCAACAGCTAACCCTAAAATAATCCAGTGACATTAAATGGCATTGCTTAAATTTATTGGTGGCATTAGACTAAGGGCGGCATTAGTTGAATGTGGCATCACTTTAGCAGTAGCATTGCTTGACTTGACTGCTGGCGTTATACTAACAGCAAAAATATGACAATAAGAGCATGGGAGGCCCATTCGGACAGTGGGCGCACCAGTACCACGTACCTCTACGGACGCATAGAGTGGTGAGGGAGGTATGGTTGCCTAGAGCAACAAATATCTAGGCAGCATATGTCGATTACGTCCCAGTTTTGTTATGTTTAGCCACCTTTTTCCTATGTGAGGACAACAAACCGATCGACCTGGTCATTCTCTATTGTGTTGTCATGCCTTTCTACCCTTTTTCAACCAAGAGACACGAGACCCGTTCCTTAGTTACTGATTTTCCCCTTTTCAACCTAGATGCGGGTTCGATGCCTACTCTCTTGGACAGTACAATCTCCCTTCCTTTCCTTATTCAACCCAGACATGGATTAGTCTGCATGAAGTAGGGTTTCCTTTAATAGTGCAAATTAAGGTTTTCGTTTGCGTGACCAGTAGAGCAGAGGATAGCAAATTGGGAAGATGGTGGAGTGGAAAAAGATCCACATGCAGCAACATGGCAGATGGGGCAATAGAACAAGGGTATGGTTCGAAAGGAGGTAGCATACCTGTGGGTCGGTGGGAAGTGGCTTCACTCGTGGTTGTCGTCCTCTGCACGCACAACGGCAGCAAGCTTGGGGACGGAGGCCATCCCACGCGGGCGCTAGGTCTGAGAGGACAGCCTTATTGTCAGTGCGTGGCCTCACTCGCCGACGACGAGTGCGTCAACGCTGCACGTCCTTTTCTTCCCCGACAGATCTGTGACCACCGGTGAGGAGGGAGAGAGAGGCCGTCTTTTTAGATCTCGAGAGAGGGTGATAGTGTGAGAAGCAAGTGGGCAGCCCTTAGCAAGAAAGCTCTGAAGCTCTAGCCTATATATCTTTTTTATACTACTAGTACTAGAGGTGGAGTACTGCTAGAGTAGCTTATATTTTCTCTGCAAATAGTACTAGTTAGTTGTGCTTCAAAACTGAATGGTACGCCATAAAAAAATAATGTCAAGAAATAATACGGCAGTTCGGGCCAACGCGGCCAGATCGCATTTTGCACGAGAAATTACACACCATGTTTCGTTGACATGTGGTCTGGTTCCAACATGTCAGTGAGACGACGGCGAGTCCTTTTGTACAATTTCCGAAAGGACGTGTAGGCCGGGGTGCCTCTTCGTGTACCGTGGCAAACTGGCAACCGTCCACCAACTCTTCGCCTTACCCTCTCGATTTGGAACTGGTGTCGCACGCTCTTCCTCCCTCCTCCATTTGCCTTCACCCTTCCTTCTGCCATTGTTCGATCGTCTTCTCCATAGAGGGAACAAGCTGGAAACGACCCCGTTATTCTTGCCCCGATCTGAAAGATGACGTGGTGGGGGAACTCATTGATCGGCGCGACATCATCACCTCGGCTAGCATGGCAGGTTCGTTCAAGAACATCCTGGACTCAACTAATAACATCATTACAAGGAACCCAAGGGTCCAGGAGTGGTTTGGTATCCCTTATCTTCTTTGCTATAAGCCTGTTCGCATGGGCGCGGATGACAGAGGCCTCGCCTTATGCAAGTTGATGCCGCTTAATAATGATACGTGTGATGTAAAGATGCCATCGCTTCAGGGTAAGGCCTGGGCTGGCGCAAATGGAGATTGGGTTGTTTATATTGGGTATAATTGCGAGTGGGAACTTGTGAATGTGTACACTCGTTAGCGGATTCCACTTCCAAAAATCTTAGAGTACCCTGAGGTTGAGCACACAAATGATATATGTACGTTCATATACGATCATGGTGACTGTCATCTATGGAAGATAGCAATTTGTCGAGTTCCCAACCACTCTTGGAATTACAAGAACTATCAAGTTGTTGCTATCTTTGACAAGCTTGTTGCCTTCCTTACTGATTCCACGGTTCGTCGATGGATATTGCTCAAAAATCAGTTTCTGTACATGGATGAGTATTGTGATGCAATTGAATACAAGGATCTTGTGTTTGCTGCCACCACTCGTGGCACTGTCTTTGGATGGGATCCTCGTAGTTTTGGTACGTTTGCCTTCCACTGTAATTATAATTGTTTCATCCACATGCATGCGGGTTAGCAAGTTTCCCTTTACTAATTAACCTTCTTCTTGTGTTTCCAAGGTCCTGTGAACATTACACCACCTATAGTTGAAAAATTTTATAACCAAGGGGGAGATGATGATGGTTATGATCACGAGCATGAGGACGAGCAGAACTTATATACTTAGTGGTGCCTGGCAACTAATTCTGATGGATCACATCTTCTTGTCTGTATATAGTGCACTGTGATTATTACTACTGAGGTAGAAGGTGTTCTCTCCCATGGTCGCCCTGTCCGGACCTATTCCAACTCCCGTTGCAGGGTATTCGGGATGGATACCAGTGTGCTAGCGCCAACACCTTCTCCCTGGTACAGTATTGATAGTCTTGGAGAAAACTCACTCTTCCTTGGACAAAACTATCCAATGATGGCGAAAGGCAATCCAGCTGCTGTCGACACAATGTTACTACCATTTATGAGAAGCAACTGTATCTATACCTTAGACATTGCGGTGGTTCCCTACCCTGGTCCTGATATATGCTGATTCAGCCTGGATGATCAGTCATGCGTTGCTCTTGATATTGACAATAGATGGCCCTTCCTAGAGCACCTATGGTTCAAAGCAAGCATTTCCAACGCCGAGGATTGGTTGAGTTGAAGTTCATTTCATTGCTTGTTATTTGTTGTGTGATGAAAACTTCAGTATTCACTAGAATGTTTTGTTGGAAATAATCTATAATCCAACATGTATCATCGTTGTCGTTGTGTGTTGATGACTTTTTGTATGTAATGAATGGTACATTTGCAAATGCGTGTCATAGACTCAATTTAGGAATGGTTTTCGAGTCACTTCTTGGAGTGTGAGTACCGTAGTAGTATAGCCAGCATCCGGTTAGTATATGAAGTTGCCACATCACATAGAGCCAACCTAATATTGGAGTACCAGATCTGAGATGCCACGTGTACTAGATGAATGTGTCACATCCCTAGCTTTACCCTGGCCTTGGACTAGCTTGGTTGCTGCATCATGTTTAAATTCAAATGAAATTTGAATTGAGGAATTTTCAAAAGCCTCAGGAAACCTCTAAAAATAACCAACATTTAAATCTTCTCAAATGTGTCCAAGAAAATGTTCCTGTTATTCCATGGAAATATTGGTAAGAGGTAAAATTTAAACCAATATTTTTGGAGTCACAGAGATAATTATTTTGGCCATTTGAATTAATCCAATAACTATTTGCTTTGGATTTATATTTAATATATATTAAATATGACTCCAATAATTCTGGAAGTTTGTGAGTGGCTTTGTATATATTTTAGCAAGCCACATAAAAATCTACAGAATTTATTTAAATGATTTAGTTGCTAAACTAAATCAAAACAAACTACAGATAATAGAAAAAAAAAGGTAAAGAGAGAGAGCAGAAGGACTTACCTGGCGCCACTTACCTGGCCCAACACTGTGCAGCCAGCAGCGGCCCAGCCCACCTCCTCCCCCTTGTCATCTCCCTCCCCTCGCACCGAAGCAGCTCGGTGGCGAGCGCCGATGCCGCCTCGGCCACCTCCTGCTTCCACCGAGGCGTTCCCGAGCCTCCCCCTCACGCCACCACGATGCCCCGACCCCCTGGAACCCCTCGACCTCTCCCATCGTCTCCCCCCTTTCTTTGGCTCCCTCTCTCCTCCACCGAGCGGAGCCCCGTTGCCACCGACGCCGTTCGCCGCGGCCACCACCACCCTCTCGCCTCCCCGACGCCTCCCAGAGCTCCGCAGTGCCTCCCTCTACCTCCTCAACGAGCCACGAGGCCCCAGACGTGCCGCAACACCGCCCTCGATGTCTTCTTCAACCTCGGGACCGCCGGCCATCTTCGTCAAATTCGTCGGCTCCGGTGCCTCCCCGAGCTCCCCGAGGCCACCGTCGCAACCCCTATGAGCTCCACTCCGTTTCCCCTCCTTCATTTTGCTCGTTTCCATGCCGTAGCACCCCCGGCCACATTCCCGAGCACCGCCGTCCGCCATGGCCGCGTAGCTCTCCTGACCCGGGCCCCTCTGCTCGATCCCGTGGCACCAGCGCGCTTCTGGTGGCCCGCGGATGCCGTCTGGACCATCAGTTTCTCTCCTAGCGCGCCGCAGCCCAACCCCGCACATGGCCGAACTCCGGCCGCCGCCTCGGGCTCCACTCCGGCGAACCCCGGCCACCCCCGCACCTCCCGTTGGTCCCCCTAGATGCGCACGGGCGCGGGCTACCTCCTGGTGCCCTTGGCGCGTCGATCCGATGCCCCTAGCGCAAGTCTGGCGTCCCCCGCCGTGCTCTGTGGTCGTCGCCGGCTACACTCCGGTGAGAGCTGATGTGG
>NC_041386.1:393149526-393156089 GCF_002162155.2 Triticum dicoccoides
AGAACTGCCAGGCAAGCAAAACCCCCTTGTTCATTCCGATAAAATCCCACTCTCTCGCTCCTGCTCTCTTTTAATGCATTAGGACAACACCGAATCATCTGTTACTTGCTGCGGTAGCTGAACCCCTTTATCCTTTGCATGACCTGTCATTGCCACAGTAAATAGATGAAACCCACTAGCATGAGTAGGAGTTGTTTGAGCCCTGTTGTGCCTACTCATTCATGCTTGTTTGTCATGCCTGCTACTGCTTAGAGTTGAGTCAGGTCTGATTCATCGGGGATGAATCAGAGGCGTGTGAACATGTCCTACTGTGTGTGAGCTAAGTGTGTGAACACGTTTTGGTAAAGGTAGCGGTGAGAGGCCATGTAGGAGTACATGGTGGGTTGTCTCATTGCAGCCGTCCTCAGGAACTGAGTTCTGTGTTTGTGATCCATGATTCAGCTACTACCACGCATTGGGCCCGAAACCAATGGACCCTCTCGGCTTCTTGATCACCCTTGTCCTCTGTCCAGGAGTTGTAAGTAGTTTCTGGTGTTTGTAGTATGCTGGAGGCCGTGCGCAGCGCTAACCGTAGGGGTGGGCTGTGATGCGGTAGGCACGTGGCCGGGTAAACCGGGCGCCCGTTTGGTGTCACGGAACCCTGTTCACATCGTTTGGGGCTGTGAGCGAAACTCCGGCCGGATCTCCTCATGGATGGAACCCGAATAGGCGATAAACCTGGACTAGAGACTCGAGTGTTTAGGCAGGCCGTGGCCGACACCCACGTTGGGCTTCCGCTTGAAGGTTGCCGAGTACATGTCGTGTAAACGGCGGTAAGTGGTGAGAGCGTGTGTGAAGAAGTACACCCCTGCAGGGTTAATATGATCTATTCGAATAGCCGTGTCCGCGGAAAAGGACTTCTGGGTTGCTTATATCAGTTCATAGACAAGTGAAAGTGGATACTCTAAAATACGCAAGATAAGCGTGAGTGCTATGGATGGCGTTCTCATAGGGAGACGGGAGCGGTTCCATAGTGGTGTATTGATATTGTGAATATGTGGACTCGTGTGCGCCACCTCAAAAGAGTCGCTTGTAGTCGTAGTTTAGGATAGCCACCGAGTCAAAGCTGGCTTGCTGTAGTTAAACCCCACCACCCCTTTGTTGATAATGATGCATATGGAGATAGTTCTGATGTAAGTCTTGCTGGGTACATTTGTACTCACGTTTGCCTATTTTATGTTTTTGCAGAGAGACTTCAGTCTCACTAGTAATTCCGCGTGGACTTCGACGTTTAGCTTGTTACCTCAGCTACGATCTTGTGCCCTCAGCAGGATCTGGTAGATAGTCAGGCTTCTCAGCCTTTTTCATTTATAGATGTCTGTACTCAGACATGATAGCTTCCGCTTGTGCTTTGATTTGTATGCTCTGATTGTTGGGTCATGAGACCCCTGTTTGTAATATCTCGCTCCTCGGAGCCTAATGAATAAATACTTGAGTCGTAGAGTCGTGTTGTGATGCCATGTTGTATTTGCACATATCGAGCATATTGTGTGTATGTTATTGAAATGCTTGATATGTGTGGGATCTGGCTATCTAGTTGTTTATCCTTAGTAGCCTCTCTTACCGGGAAATGTCTCCTAGTGTTTCCACTGAGCCATGGTAGCTTGCTACTGCTCCGGAACACTTAGGCTGGCCGGCATGTGTCCTTCTTCGTTCCTGTGTCTGTCCCTTCGGGGAAATGTCACGCGATGAATACCGGAGTCCTGTTAGCCCGCTACAGCCCGGTTCACCGGAGTCCTGCTAGCCCAGTGCTACAGCCTGGATTCACTCGCTGATGACCGACACGTTCGATGCTGGGTCATGGATGCCTGTCCCTGTAAGTCTGTGCCACTTTGGGTTTACGACTAGCCATGTCAGCCCGGGCTCCTTATCATATGGATGCTAGCGACACTGTCATATACGTGTGCCAAAAGGCGCAAACGGTCCCGGGCTAAGGTAAGGCGACACCCGTGGGGATACCGTGCGTGAGGCCGCAAAGTGATATGAGGTGTTACATGCTAGATCGATGTGGCATTGAGTCGGGGGCCTGACAGCGTTGGTATCAGAGCTTGACTGCCTGTAGGTTACCAAGCCAAACTGGTCGAAGTTGAGTCTAGAAATTCTTTAGTTATATAAGGGAATTGATTGTGGGATGGAACGTAAGGCTCTTTTTACTCCTTATACCTTATACCGTTCTGATCTGAGTCATCTTATCTTTCCTACGGGGATTAAGAACTAGGCTATCTCTTCTTTCTATTAGGATCACGTGTTACTATCAGTGGACTTATAAGATTGTTGGATTTAAATCTCAGTTCAGTTCCTACTACTTCCGTATGTTAATTGTTGATCTCGAAACCTTGATATTGTGCTTCTGAGTGGTTATGCCACCATTTTTGTGAATGTCTCAAATCTTTTCTGAGCATTTACAGCCGTTATGCTGTCCGAGTCATTCCAGGTTTCTAAGTAGTCTAATGCATTTGCAAATCCTTTCTTCCCGTTTCAATGTTCCCATGGGCCAGATTAACCACACTAATCAGTGAGTTGAGGTACTCCGTTACCTTGACATATATGTTGGAGATATTATTATGACCCTAGGTGTCTTAGGGGATCATCTAGTAATTTAGCCATGATTGTGTCCCAGTGTGATGATTCTGGCCATCATTCTCGCAAGCATCCCTTGATGCCACTTACTTAGTAGGTATTCCATTCCGGGGTTCTTGAACCCGAGATTCACCCTACTTACTTCATGTCGATAGTGTTTGCTAGTTACTTTAGGATATTAGTAACTTTGCGATAGTCCTCGAAGTTCGTGGTATTTCCTTCTTCCAAATACTATGAACTACTTATGGCAGAAGTTCCTCGTTGAACTGAAATATCACAACAGGATTATCCTTGAGGAGTCCTCCATTCATAAATCGTGACTCTGCCAGTTCTACCTTTCTGCATCGGTTATCCGGAAGAAATTTGTTGAACTTGGTTCGACATACTAATCTATGCATCCACAACTCAGAAAATTATATGTTCCTTTGAGTTGTTCTCTTTAGTTGCATTCTGACCTTCGTCTATCAATTGATAGTCAAGAGTATGCGTGCGTTCGTTTGTCGATGCCTATTACTCTTGTGGTCCGTCAAGCCATTCTGTCCTGAATGACTTGGAGAAACAAACTCCAGTACCTCATCCATATCTAGGATTGGGTCAAAGTAGTTGTATTCCGCAGATCAGATGCCAATCCAGCTTTTGGTTCTGTTCTACCTTGGAGTATTACCCCCTTTATGTCAGAATTGTCATGAGAACTGCACCAACTCTCATGAATTTTGACGTAGTAATACTTCTCACCATCATTAGTCATTCCTCGGCCCTCGTGTTGATGCAACCGGAATACCGACAAATGAATTGTGATGTGTGAAATCCATACTCCCAGCAACCTTGTTGTTTGGTAGTTAAAGGACAATAATTTCATTCTTAGCCTGTTGGTTCTTGAATCATCATTCTAAGACTGATCGGGCTATCTAGTCCTTATTTCCGGTGCACCCTTCGATTAATGAGTTAGGATTGTGCCAATCCCTCGCTCTGTTGATCATATCGTCTTGCCTGAAAAGCAAGATTGTTCCTGAGCCTAATAGCATATCGGTGGTTGTGATTTTCCGATTATCTTCTCGGAAGTATCACCGGGTCGTCACCCGACCGCTATGTTGAGCTCGTGATCAAGTTGGTTTATCCTTGTAAACCACCCCTTCTCCAAGAATCGGTGTTAAATATCCCTGAGCTAGTTGGTTAAGCTAGACAACAACTTGGCGAGTTGGAAGATAAAAGCTTGCCTGACTTAGTTCGTTCCAAAGGGATATTCTTGTGTAGTGTGTGTTGAAGAAAGATGATATCTTCATCGATTGGTCCTTGTGATCAGTTGCTGGACCTATTGTTTTATCAATCCTTTGATTTGAGTGTGGGCTATCGTCAAATCAAATCAGTACCAACGATGCTCGTAATGTTGTCTTATTTGTGGTTGATCCCTCGAGCATACACCATTACATCTTTGGTCTGACCAATGCTATCACCATGTTCACTTAACTATGGAATTCCTTTTAAAAGGAAACCTAGATGAATTGTTGTTGAGCCCATTGACAACATTCTTATCTCCTCCATGATGTTGTTGAACATTAAGTTAGTGTTGGAAACTTTTGAAAGCATTTTCTTCATGCTAGCTCATGAAGTACTTGTTTGATGAAAGGAGTGACTTCCTTTGATTCACGTGCATTTTGATGTAAGTTGCCGCCGTGGACTCGAGAAAGTCAATATTGCTTCCTTGGAATCATCCCAAGTCAGTCATGCATGTGTGAAGTATACATTGGATTGTGAGATTAGATACCTCCATTCTATATGTGTCCCGAGCACACCAAGCCACTGATTGATTTGTTCAAGGAGAAGAAGTTCCTTCTTAAGAGTATACCTTATGCAAGGATTTTGATATCCTCGTTGATGGTTCCCCACCTGAACTCGGTAGTGTTCTATTATAAGACTACCACGTGGTCATGCTTGTCTGGGACAACGTGTTCACATGTTTGTAGCAGAACCAGCTCATGTTTTGGAGCTTACTATCGTAGTTCATTTCCCGAGAATCTCGCAACGTCATCTCGTCGATTTGTGTTGCAAACTTTCATTTTCTTCCTAGACTCGATGAGTCTGGAATATCCTGACACCAACCAGATCTGAATCTCAGGCAGATATGATGGTTGGAACATTTCCCAAGAACTATAATATTGGTCCCTCGATAACCGGTAAAGTGGATGTCGTGGCCAACACACCCAGCCGGAAGACCTATTATTATAATATCTTGATTGATGAAGTTGGCCACCTCCCTATAGGGATTTCGTAGGATTTACCTCCGTAACTGTTCCTTATGGATTCTAGTGCTCCCGAAGTCCGACCTTTTTACTTGATGTTCTAGATATCAAACCATATCTATGAGTGGGTTACACTAGCACATCAAGGAGAACATTAGAAGCGGAGTGCTAAATGCCTGTCGGTCGTTCATCCAGATTTTGTTCCTTGGCTTCGCTAAGGTGAAATCTGAGAAGGTGTTACCTTCCTTTGCATCTGCATCATTCATCATGGTAGCAAGTTGTGTTGCCAGGATCCTTGACACGGATGTTGATAAAACCTTGATGATTGTGGGAATGCTCAAGTTCTTGAGAGCACGCACAAGCGGTACGTGTTATCATCGGCACTAACTGGGTTTGCTCTCAGTTTCCTCGGCAATGCTATGACCTATTCAAACAGTGAATTCACTCTCTATTGTTGGGTTCTTCCCCAGTTACCAGAATCATTCCCAGCATTTGCATTTTGTTCCTAGCTTGCACCGCCAATGTGTCATTCTACCATGGGTCTCTTCCATTTCCAATGATAAGCAAAATCATCCATTACGTTGTCTTCAACAAGGTAATCCACATCATCCAAGTCTGAGTATGCCATTCTACCGACCCCCGCCAATCGATTGCTGTGATTTGCCTTAGGCTGATATAGAGAGTCTCAATGATCTCTATATCAAAGGTAATTCTTTTTGCCACTTAAGGGGAGATATCTACGAGTCACGGTTCCAAAGGTGTCTCGTTGTGGTATCATGGCAACTCAACTCCTCGCTACGTTGACAATCGTTTACCACCTTCTTAGGTATGAAATTGTTGTCTACCTAGTGAACCTCGTCATCTGTTCCACTCCATTCCTCTAGCGGTGTGCTTCGTCTCTCAGCTCGAGAGATGTCGCTATGTCACATTCTGGGAGTTAATCCTGAGTTGTTCGACCTTCGAGAAGACCAATCCTTCTAGAGTTTTCCTTTCCTCTTTTTGTCATGATTAGCTGGAGTTCTCAGAGCAAGACGACAAGACAAAGATGGTGTTCAACTCAACGTTCATTTGAAGTGCAACCTGGATCGTGAAGATTGTACTAGTTTGCGTTTCCCCTTCACCCTACCCTACGCTTGAATCTCGAGACGAGATTCTTGTTTAGTGGGGGTGAGTTGTCACATCCCTAGCTTTACCCTGGCCTTGGACTAGCTTGGTTGCTGCATCATGTTTAAATTCAAATGAAATTTGAATTGAGGAATTTTCAAAAGCCTCAGGAAACCTCTAAAAATAACCAACATTTAAATCTTCTCAAATGTGTCCAAGAAAATGTTCCTGTTATTCCATGGAAATATTGGTAAGAGGTAAAATTTAAACCAATATTTTTGGAGTCACAGAGATAATTATTTTGGCCATTTGAATTAATCCAATAACTATTTGCTTTGGATTTATATTTAATATATATTAAATATGACTCCAATAATTCTGGAAGTTTGTGAGTGGCTTTGTATATATTTTAGCAAGCCACATAAAAATCTACAGAATTTATTTAAATGATTTAGTTGCTAAACTAAATCAAAACAAACTACAGATAATAGAAAAAAAAAGGTAAAGAGAGAGAGCAGAAGGACTTACCTGGCGCCACTTACCTGGCCCAACACTGTGCAGCCAGCAGCGGCCCAGCCCACCTCCTCCCCCTTGTCATCT
>NC_041386.1:393156412-393162433 GCF_002162155.2 Triticum dicoccoides
CTTTGGCTCCCTCTCTCCTCCACCGAGCGGAGCCCCGTCGCCACCGACGCCGTTCGCCGCGGCCACCACCACCCTCTCGCCTCCCAGACGCCTCCCAGAGCTCCGCAGTGCCTCCCTCTACCTCCTCAACGAGCCACGAGGCCCCAGACATGCCGCAACACCGCCCTCGATGTCTTCTTCAACCTCGGGACCGCCGGCCATCTTCGTCAAATTCGTCGGCTCCGGTGCCTCCCCGAGCTCCCCGAGGCCACCGTCGCAACCCCTGTGAGCTCCACTCCGTTTCCCCTCCTTCATTTTGCTCGTTTCCGTGCCGTAGCACCCCCGGCCACATTCTCGAGCACCGCCGTCCGCCATGGCCGCGTAGCTCTCCTGACCCGAGCCCCTCTGCTCGAACCCGTGGCACCAGCGCGCTTCTGGTGGCCCGCGGATGCCGTCTGGACCATCAGTTTCTCTCCTAGCGCGCCGCAGCCCAACCCCGCACATGGCCGAACTCCGACCGCCGCCTCGGGCTCCACTCCGGCGAACCCCGGCCACCCCCGCACCTCCCGTTGGTCCCCCTAGATGCGCACGGGCGCGGGCTACCTCCTGGTGCCCTTGGCGCGTCGATCCGATGCCCCTAGCGCAAGTCCGGCGTCCCCCGCCGCGCTCTGTGGTCGTCGCCGGCTACACTCCGGCGAGAGCTGATGTGGCCGGTCATTAGGGCCTATCCACCCCCCCGCTAACCCAGGCCTTGGCCACTGACTGTGGGCCCCACGCCCTTAACTAACCACAGTTAACCCCCTGTTTAGTTTAAGTTAACCACAGTGGCTCCACGCGTCGGAATTGACCTAGCTGACGTGGCCGTTGACCGGTCCCACCTGTTAGTGAGTTAAAACCACCCTGTGTCACTGACGTGTGGCCCCCACACGTCAGGTTTGACCAGCAGCAGTGTCTGTTGACCTGCTGACGTCACGGTGACGCACTGATGACGTAGTAAATGTTTCTGGAATTTAAATAATTCTTAAATGAGTTATTATTTTCAGAAAATGTCCTAAACTTCAATAAATCATAGAAAATTAACCGTAACTCCAAATTAAATAAATTATATATGAAAAATTATCAGAAAAATTCAAGGAATCCATCTGTACCATTTTCATGCATGTTAGAACAACTTATAGGTGCTGTTTAGCACAAATCAATTAAATGGCATTTGAATAATCACATATGGAGTTTGAATTTGAATCTTGTATTCAAACCAACCCCATTTAACTTGTTACTAGATGCATTAGCCCAAAACACATTCATTTTGCCATGTCATGATCATGCATCATATTGTGCATTGCATTGATTGTGTTCCCTTCTGTGTTGCCGGTATTTGTCCCCTCTCGATAGACGTGATACCGATGATGCGATCGTTGACACTGATGAAGACTCAATGCTATCTTCAGAACTGCCAGGCAAGCAAAACCCCCTTGTTCATTCCGATAAAATCCCACTCTCTCGCTCCTGCTCTCTTTTAATGCATTAGGACAACACCGAATCATCTGTTACTTGCTGCGGTAGCTGAACCCCTTTATCCTTTGCATGACCTGTCATTGCCACAGTAAATAGATGAAACCCACTAGCATGAGTAGGAGTTGTTTGAGCCCTGTTGTGCCTACTCATTCATGCTTGTTTGTCATGCCTGCTACTGCTTAGAGTTGAGTCAGGTCTGATTCATCGGGGATGAATCAGAGGCGTGTGAACATGTCCTACTGTGTGTGAGCTAAGTGTGTGAACACGTTTTGGTAAAGGTAGCGGTGAGAGGCCATGTAGGAGTACATGGTGGGTTGTCTCATTGCAGCCGTCCTCAGGAACTGAGTTCTGTGTTTGTGATCCATGATTCAGCTACTACCACGCATTGGGCCCGAAACCAATGGACCCTCTCGGCTTCTTGTTCACCCTTGTCCTCTGTCCAGGAGTTGCAAGTAGTTTCTGGTGTTTGTAGTATGCTGGAGGCCATGCGCAGCGCTGACCGTAGGGGTGGGCTGTGATGCGGTAGGCACGTGGCCGGGTAAACCGGGCGCCCGTTTGGTGTCACGGAACCCTGTTCACATCGTTTGGGGCTGTGAGCGAAACTCCGGCCGGATCTCCTCATGTACCCATCACAAACCCTTATCTCCCGCATTACATTATTTGCCATTTGCCTCTCGTTTTCCTCTCCCCCACTTCACCCTTGCCATTTTATTCGCCCTCTCTCTCTCTCCGTCCTCCTCGTCTTTCTCTATTTGCCTCTTTTTGCCCGTCTCTTGTTTGCTCGTGTGTTGGATGGCTTGCTTGTCGTTATGGCTAGTCCCTTATCTACTCCGTTGTCCCCTGAGTATCAAGTCTTTCACTTCAAGAAAAGACAAGGAGAAAATTTAAAAGATGCCTGGTCTAGAATGATGGAGTCTTACCGAAATTGTACCTTTGAAGTGAACCTTAGAATTTTGCTTCGCAATTTTTATGTTGGATTGAATATGTCTCATAGACAACTCTTGGATTGCGTTGCCAAAGGCAATTTTATTGAAATTGATCCCCACATTGCACATGAAGTTATAGAAGGTATAGTGGGAACACTACCTCAACAAAAGGGGCCTCATCATACCCAGGAAGAAACACAAGTTTTTGAGAAAATTTGCGAAGTACCGAAACTTTTACAAAAAACTCTTGAACCCCTTAAGGGTATTAGTGGAAATCTTCACCGCATGAACATGTTGATTACTCTCTGCAATAAGCGATTGGATTTTTTAGATCTTAAAATATCGAAATATGAAGGGAAGAGTAAAGAACCTCCCGGATTCGAGCATAACTCTATTAAGAAATTAAAAACCCAATATGGCAATACCTAGATCTATCCTTGCTTTTTTTGCCTAGCTAGGGGCGTTAAACGATAGCGCTTGATGGGAGGCAACCCAATTTTATTTTTATTCCTTGATTTTTGCTCCTGTTTAGTAATAAACAATTTATCTAGCCTCTGTTTTGGTCGTGTTTTTTGTGTTTAATTAGTGTTTGTGCCAAGTAGAACCGTTGGGAAGACTTGGGGAAAGTCTTCTTAATCTTGCTGTAAAAAACAGAAACTTTAGCGCTCACGAGAATCGCTGCCATTTTTATTTGAAAAGCGCTATTTAGTTAATTCTTTTTTCATATGGTTAATAGATAAATTACTCACGTCCATAAGTTTATTTTAGAATTTTTGGGCTTCCAAATCTTGTGTTAGCTACAGATTACTACGGACTATTCTGTTTTTGACAGATTCTGTTTTTCGTGTATTGTTTGCTTATTTTGATGAATCTATGGCTAGTAAAATAGTTTATAAACCATAGAGAAGTTGGAATACAGTAGGTTTAACACCAATATAAATAAATAATGAGCTCATTACAGTACCTTGAAGTGGTTTTTTCTTTTATTTCGCCAATGGAGCTCACGAGATTTTCTACTTTAAGTTTTGTGTTGTGAAGTTTTCAAGTTTTGGGTCAAAGATTTGATGGATTATGGAACAAGGAGTGGCAAGAGCCCAAGATTGGGGATGAAAATGGCACCCCAAGATAATATAAGGACACCTAAAAGCCAAAGCTTGGGGATCCCCGGAAGGCATTCCCTCTTTCGTCTACTTCAATCGGTAACTTTACTTGGAGCTATATTTTCTTCACCACATGATATGTGTTTTGCTTGGAGCGTCTTGTATGATTTGAGTATTTGATTTTTAGTTTACCACAATCAACCTTTATATACACAACTTTTGAGAGACACACACATGATTCATAAATTATTAGAATACTCTATGTGCTTCACTTATATCTTTTGAGTTGTATAGTTTTTGCTCTAGTCCTTCACTTATATTTTTTAGAGCATGTCGGTGGATTTGTTTTATAGAAACTATTATTCTCTCATGCTTCACTTAGATTATTCTGAGATTCTTAAATAGAATGGTAATTTACTTAAATAATCCTAATATGCTAGGTATTCAAGACTAGTAAAAACTTTCTTATGACTGTGTTTAATACTAAGACAAGTTTGATGCTTGATGATTGTTTTGAGACATGGAGGTAGTGATATCAAAGTTGTGCTAGCTGAGTAGTTGTGCATTCGAAAAATACTTGTGTTGAAGTTTGCAAGTCCTGTAGCATGCACGTATGGTAAATGTTATGTAACAAATTTGAAACATGAGGTGTTCTTTGATTGTCTTCCTTATGAGTGGCGGTCGGGGATGAGAGATGGTCTTTTCCTACCAATTTATCCCCCTAGGAGCATGTGCGTAGTGCCTGGTTTTTCATGACTTGTAGATTTTTGCATTAAGTATGTGAGTTCTTTATGACTAATGTTGAGTCCATGGATTATATGCACTCTCACCTTTCCATCATTGCTAGCCTCTTCGGTACCGTGCATTACCCTTTCTCCAATTGAGAGTTGGTGCAAACTTCGCCGGTGCATCCAAACCCCGTGATATGATACGCTCTTTCACACATAAACCTCCTTATATCTTCTCAAAACAGCCACCATACCTACCTATTATGGCATTCCCATAGCCATTCCGAGATATATTGCCATGCAACTTTCCACCGTTCCGTCTATCATGACACGTTCATCATTGTCATATTGCTTTGCATGATCATGAAGTTGACATAGTATTTGTGGCGAAGCCACCATTCATAATCCTTTCATACATGTCACTCTTGGTTCATTGCATATCCCAGTACACCGCCCGAGGCATTCATATAGAGTCATACTTTGTTCTAGTATCGAGTTGTAATCATTGAGTTGTAAATAAATAGAAGTGTGATGATCAACATTTTCTAGAGCATTGTCCCAAGTGAGGAGAAAAAAAAGGAGAAAGGCCATAAAAAGAGAAGGCCCAAAAAAGAGAGAAACAGAGAGAAGGGACAATGTTACTATCCTTTTTACCACACTTGTGCTTCAAAGTAGCACCATAATCTTCATGATAAAGAATCTTTTGTTTTGTCACTTTCATATACTAGTGGGAACTTTTCATTATATAACTTGGCTTGTATATTCCAACAATTGGCTTCCTCAAATGCCCTAGATCTTCGTGAGCAAGCAAGTTGGATGCACACCCACTTAGTTTCTTTTGTTGAGCTTTCATATATTTATAGCTCTAGTGCATCCGTTGCATGGCAATCCCTACTCCTTGCATTAACATCAATTGATGGGCATCTCCATAGCTCATTGATTAGCCTCGTTGATGTGAGACTTTTGCCCTTTTTGTCTCCTCCATAACCACCATTCTATTCCACCTAAAGTGCTATGTCCATGGCTCACGCTCATGTATTGCGTGAAGATTGAAAACGTTTGAGATTACTGAAGTATGAAACAATTGTTTGGCTTGTCATCGGGGTTGTGCATGATGAGAGCATTCTTGTGTGACGAAAATGGAACATGACTAAACTATATGATTTTGTAGGGATGAACTTTCTTTGGCCATGTTATTTTGAGAGGACATAATTGCTTAGTTAGTATGCTTGAAGTATTATTATTTTTATGTCAATATTGAACTTTTATCTTGCGTCTTTTGGATCTGAATATTCATACCACAATTAAGAAGAGTTACATTGAAATTATTCCAAGTAGAATTCCACATCAAAAATTCTGTTTTTATCATTTACCTACTCGAGGACGAGCAGGAATTAACCTTGGGGATGCTTGATATGTCTCCAACATATCTATAATTATTGATTGTTCCATGCTATATTATATTCTGTTTTGGACATTATTGGGCTTTATTATACACTTCTATATTATTATTGGGACTAACCTATTAATGGGAGGCCCAGCCCAGAATTGGTGTTTTTTGCCTATTTCAGAGTTTCATAGAAAAAGAATATCAAACGGAGTCCAAACGGAATGAAACCTTCGGGAACGTGATTTTCGGAACGAACGTGATCCATAGGACTTGGACCCTACGTCTAGACATCAACTAGGAGGCCACGAGGTAGGGGCGCGCCTACCCCCCCCCCCCTAGGCGCGCCCTCCACCCTCGTGGGCCCCCTATTGCTCCATCGACAT
>NC_041386.1:393162772-393188934 GCF_002162155.2 Triticum dicoccoides
ACGAAGAGCAGATCGAGGCGAAGCACACGAGCAGTTTACCCAGCTTCGGAGCTCTCCGGAGAGATAACACTCCTACTGCTGCTTGTCTGGTTGTATTATCTGGTGTTCTTGCTCTCCAAAGCGAGAGTTTGATGTTCTCTGGGCTACGGATGGATCCCAGCAAACTGTCTGAGGCTTCGAACCTATGAGCCGAACCCCCTCTACGTTGCGCATGGGCCTCCTTTTATACACTAAAGGGGTCACCGACAGGTGGCAACGCAGAGGAGGGTAAAAACATAAAAAGTGAGGTAGTTGATACAGTTGCTTGTACAGTGCACCCTACCTAACCCTGACGGCAGGGGACAAGGGCATTAAATGCCCGTCCGAGTCACCCGAACAGTGCAGAAAAGGACCGTTAGGGGCGCCACCGTTCGCCATGATGGCGATCTTGTCAGCTTCGCATGCCACTGCGCACCGCTAGCTGCACAGCCTCCCGCCACGCACGCATGGAGAGGCCCCCAGAGCGACACGTTGGTGGATGCGCTGGAGCGTGGGCGCAGAGTGGCCGCCTGCCGCAGCAAGCGCCTTGCTGCTGTTGTTATCTTGTCGGGTCCGAAAGCTTGTCGCTCACCGGGCTTCGACGTACCTTGGTTTGTCTTCCCGGCAAGCTCCTCTTGCCGGGGCCTTGTCGCCTTGCCGGAGTGCGTGGCGCGTCACGGCAAGTCCATTGGAGCGTCTTGGTTGGCCTTCCCGGCAAGCTCCTCTTGCCGGGGTCTTGTCTCCTTAGCTTAAATACTTTGTTCTTGGATGGCTCCAAGGGAACCTTGGGGGATCTTGGTGATCACCCGGCAAGCCTTTGCCGCGGGGTGCTGCAACTGCCCGTGCACAAGTTCTGGGTACTAGGGTACCCCTAATCTAGTACACCGACAGGAGTCCCCGGGCCTGGGCCAGACGCGGTGCCGAGCGCTGTTGGGCCAGGCCCAAGACAAGGCACGGGCACACGCGGGATGGGCCACGCTAAATCTTGTTCCATATCCACCGCACTCTCCCATAACGGCACGCGTTGATTGCGGCATCATGTGAGAGATCATGGGTGGTTGTTTAAGCGGAAGGCTGAAACGTCCGCCCCGTCCCTCTTTATAAGTAGAGGAAATAGGGGCAGTTCGTTCCCCCTCGCTGGTTGCTGCTACTCCTTCTTCACAAACTCCGCCGCTCCCCTCTTCTTCTCAAAGCTGAGAGAGCAGCGCTCCGCCCTCCCCATTGCTACCAGCATCACCACGCCGTCGACCTTCTCCACCACCTCCGCCATGGCCCCGAAAGGTGACAAGGGAAAAGGCGTGAAGTCGACCGAGGCGCAGCGGCTCGCGGCACTGCGGAAGGAGCGGGCGATCTTCACCCCCCAGCTCGGAGTGCAGGAGCTGAGGGAGTACTTCTACCTCTTTTGGGCGACGGAGATGCGTGCGCATCCGCGCACGAGGGTACTCCCGGCTGCTGCCTCGGAGTCGGCTCCAAATGGGTACCCGTTCTTCCCGCTATTCTTCTACTGCGGGCTCTGCCCGCACTTCTCGGAATTCTTTTGTGACATTATGAACACGTATGGCTTCCGCCTCCTTGACTTCACCCCCAATGTTGTCTTGACCATGGCGGTTTTCGCACACTTGTGCGAAAACTTTGTCAGAGTCCACCCTAGTGTAGCCCTTTTCCGCCACTTCTTCATACCTCGGCTAGAGAGAGGAGAGCCGCTTGCCGGAGGGATTGCTTGGGTCTCGAGAATCGGCAAGAAAGAGGCGTACTTGGAGGGTGAGCTTCGCAGCAAGTGGGAGGAGAGGAGAGTGGAGTGGTGTTGGATCATCGAGGAGGATCCGCA
Organism: Triticum dicoccoides; assembly: GCF_002162155.2. NCBI lineage: Eukaryota > Viridiplantae > Streptophyta > Magnoliopsida > Poales > Poaceae > Triticum > Triticum dicoccoides. The sequence continues at coordinate 393,164,619 of NC_041386.1, forward strand.
GCCCTTCACCGCCGTGCGCCAAACCCCAATTGTGCGCGGCAATGACTGGAGCAACATGGCCCCGGAAGACGAGAGGCTGAAGATCGCCATCACTAGGATTCTTCGCCTCAGGCTTGCCGGGCTCACCGTAGGTGCTGTCGGGGCAGATTTCCTCCGCCGCCGCTGTCAGGACCCCGACTCGATGTCACATCGATCTAGCCGGTAACACCTCATATCACTTTGCGGCCTCACGTACGGTATCCCCACGGGTGTCGCCTTACCTTTGCCCGGGACCGTTTGCGCCTTTTGGCTCACGTATATGATAGTGTCGCTAGCATCCATATGATAAGGAGCCCGGGCTGACATGACTAGTCGTAAACCCAAAGTGGCACAGACTTACAGGGACAGGCATTCATGACCCAGCTTCGAACGTGTCGGTCATCAGCAAGTGGGTCCGGGCTGTAGCACTGGGCTAGCAGGACTCCGGTACTCAAAGCGTGACATTTCCCCGAAGGGACAGACACAGGAATGAAGAAGGACACATGCCGGCCAGCCTAAGTGTTCCAGAGCAGTAGCAAGCTACCATGGCTCAGCGGTAACACTAGGAGACATTTCCCGGTAAGAGAGGCTACTAAAGATAAACAACTAGATAGTCAGATCCCACACATACCAAGCATTTCAATAACATACACACAATATGCTCGATATGTGCAATACAACATGGCATCACAAAATGACTCTACGACTCAAGTAGTTTATTCAATAGGCTCCGAGGAGCGAGACATTACAAACATGGGTCTCATGACCCAACAATCAGAGCATACAAGTCAAGGCACAAGTGGAAGCTATCATGTCTGAGTACAGACATCTATAAATGAAAAAGGCTGAGAAGCCTGACTATCTACCAGATCCTGCCGAGGGCACAAGATCGTAGCTGAGGTATCAAGCTAAACGTCGAAGTCCAAGCGGAACTACTAGTGAGACTGAAGTCTCTCTGCAAAAACATAAAATAGGCAAACGTGAGTACAAATGTACCCAGCAAGACTTACATCAGATCTATCTACACATGCATCATTATCAACAAAGGGGATGGTGGAGTTTGACTGCAGCAAGCCAGCTTTGACTCGGTGGCTATCCTGAACTACGACTGCAAGTAACTCTTTTGAGGTGGCGCACACGAGTCCACATATTCACCAACCAATACACCACTATGGATCCGCTCCCGTCTCCCTACGAGAACGCCACCCATAGCACTCACGCTTATCTTGCGTATTTTAGAGTATCCACTTTCACTTGTCTATGAACTGATATAAGCAACCCAGAAGTCCTTTACCGCGGACACGGCTATTCGAATAGATGATGTTAACCCTGCAGGGGTGTACTTCTTCATACATGTTTCCACCACTTAGCGTCTGCACACGACATGTGCTCGGCAGACTTCAAGCGAAAGCCGACGTGGGTGTAGACCACGACCTACCTAAACACTCAAGTCTCTAGTCCAGGTTTATCGCCTATTCGGGTTCCATCCATGAGGAGATCCGGCCGGAGTTTCGCTCACAGCCCCAAACGATGTGAACAGGGTTCCGTGACACCAAACGGGCGCCCGGTTTACCCGGCCACGTGCCTACCGCATCACAGCCCACCCCTACGGTCAGCGCTGTCCACGGCCTCCAGCAAGCTACAAACACCAGAAACTACTTGCAACTCCTGGACAGAGGACTAGGGTGAATAAGAAGTCGAGCGGGGTCATATTTCAGGGCCCAATGTATGGTAGTAGCTGAATCATGGATCACAAACACAGAACTCAGTTCCTGAGGACGGCTGCAATGAGACAACCCACCATGTACTCCTACATGGCCTCTCACCGCTACCTTTACCAAATCGTGTTCACACACTTAGCTCACACACAGTAGGATATGTTCACACACCTCTGATTCATCCCCGATGAATCAGACCTGACTCAACTCTAAGCAGTAGCAGGCATGACAAACAAACATGAATGAGTAGGCACAACAGGGCTCAAACAACTCCTACTCATGCTAGTGGGTTTCATCTATTTACTGTGGCAATGACAGGTCATGCAAAGGATAAAGGGTTCAGCTACCGCAGCAAGTATCAAATATGTCGTTGTTGTCCTAATGCAGTAAAAGAGAGCAGGAGCGAGAGAGTGGGATTTTATCGGAATGAACAAGGGGGTTTTGCTTGCCTGGCACTTCTGAAGATAACATTGAGTCTTCATCAGTGTCAACGATCACGTCATCGGTATCACGTCTATCGAGAGGGGACAAATACCGGCAACACAGAAGGAAACACAATCAATGCAATGCACAATATGATGCATGATCATGACATGGCAATATGAATGTGTTTTGGGCTAATGCACCTAAAACCAGATTAAATGAAGTTGGTTTGAATCCAAGATTCAAATTCAAACTCCATATGTGGTTATTTAAATGTCATTCACTTCATTTGCTCTAAACAGTAGTGATAAGTTGTTCTAACATGCATGAAAATGGTACAGATGGATTCCTTGAATTTTTCTAATAATTTTTCATATATAAATTATTTAATTTGGAGTTACGGTTAATTTTGTATGAATTTTGGAAGTTTTAGGCATTTTTCTGGAATTTCAGAATTAAATTAAATCCAGAAAGCATTACTGCGTCAGCATGACGTTGGCATGACGTCAGCAAGTCAACAGGGGCCGGCTCGGGTCAAACCTGACGTGTGGGGTCCACACGTCAGTGACACAGGGGCTAATCCCGCGTTGACCCGGGCTTTGACCCACTACGGGGCCCACTGTCAGTGGCTGTGGGGGGGTGTTTAGGCGTCATTAGTGCTAATTACGCGTGCCACGTCGGCAGTCGCCGGAGTGTTGCCGGCGACGACCATGGCCGACAGCGGAGGTGCACCGTGCGCTTGCTACGGAGCACCATTTGACGTGCGGTTTGCTCCTACGGGATCCTGGGAGGAAGGCGCATCTAAAGAGGCAAGTGACAGCAGCTGGGGTGGCCGGAGCTGCCGGCGGCGAGCTCTTTTGCGGCTGCCGGAGCTCGGGCAATCTCGGGGTGGCGTTACAGAGCACGGGAGGAGGCGTTGTGGTTGTCTACGGTATCATGCGATCGTGCTGATCACGATGGTGGGCTCGGGAACGAGCTGCGGTGGCTGTGGCCACGGCCACGCCATGGCCGGCGGCGAGAAGCTCTCGGCCGCGGTGGGAGATGGGGCTAGGGGGCGAGAACGAAGGGGGCGAGCACAGGAGAGGCAGCGGAGGCTCACAGCGGATCCATTCGAGGCGGAGACGAGGCCGGGGATGGTCCGGAGCCGGCGAATCGAACGGCGGCGAGTTCCGGTGGCCGAGGAGGGGAACGGTGACGTGGGCGGCGATGCGGGGCTCCCGGCGTCACGTGAGTTGGTGGGGACGAATAGGAAGGCGCGGCGGTTCCTCTGGAAGCATCGCCGAGGCGAGGGGTGGACACTGGCCGCGGTGGAGCTCGTCGGTGCTCTCGGGTGCTCGTGGTCGATCGTGAGAGAGAGAGAGCAGAGGGGATAGGGACGGAGGGAGAGATACGGGAGAGTGAGAGAGTTCGTGGGGCCGCGTGGCGTCTCCAGGGAGTAGTGGAGGCAAGCAGGGAGGCAGGAGGTGGCCGAAGCAGGGAGGAGGTGGCCGGGGCGCGTGGCCGCGCGCGCCGGGCGCGTGCCCGTCCTCCTGGCAGAGGAGGAAGGCGACAGGGGAGGGAGGCGGCGGTGGGCTGGGCCAGCGGGAGGAGCTGGCCAGCTGGGCCGGCTACAGGTAAGTGGCCCAGGTATTCTCTCTCTCTCTTTCTTTTTTAATACTGTTTTTATTTATTGTTTTCTATTTTGTTCTGTTTTGTTTTAGTTTAGTAAAATACTAAACCATTTTAATAAATTCTGTAGTTTATTATGTGGCTTACTAAAATATATACAAAGCCACTCACAAACTTCCAGAATTATTTGGAGTCATATTTAATATATATTAAATATAAATCCAAAGCAAATAGTTATTGGATTAATTCAAATGGCCAAAATAAATATCTCTGTGATTCCAAAAATATTGGTTTAAATTTTACCTCTCACCAATATTTCCATGGAATAACAGGAACATTTTCTTGGACTCATTTGATGAAATTTAAATGTTGGTTATTTTTAGAGGTCTTCTGAGGCTTTGAAAATTCCTCAATTCAATTTCATTTGAATTTAAACATGATGCTCACATGAGGTCTAGCCTAGTGCATTACCAGAAGCTAGGGATGTGACAACTCACCCCCACTAAACAAGAATCTCGTCTCGAGATTCAGGCGTAGGGTAGGCTGAAGGGGAAACGCAAACTAGTATAATCTTCACGATCCCGGTTGCACTTCAGTTGAACGTTGATTCGATCACCATCATTGTCTTCAAGTCTTGCTCTGAGAAATCCTGCCAACATGACATGGAGGGAAGAAGGAGACTCTAGAAGGGTCGATCTTCTCGAAGATCGAACAACTCACGGAATGAAACATAGGACCATCTCTCGGGTTGAGACACGAGATACACATCAAGAGGGGTGGAGAGGAACGGATGACGAAGGTTCACTAGGTGGACAACGATTCCACACCTAAGAAGGTGGTGAACGGTTGTCAACGTAGCGAGGAGTTGAGTTGCCATGATACCACAACGAGACACCTGGAGGAGGGTGACTCGAAGATATATCCCCTTAAGTGGCAAAAAGAATTACCTTTGATATAGAGATCATTGAGACTCTCTATATCAGCCTAAGGCAAATCACGGCAATCGATTGGCGGGGGTCGGTAGAATGGCATACTCGGACTTGGATGATGTGGATTACCTTGTTGAAGACAACGTAATGGATGAATTTGCTTATCACCGGAAATGGAAGAGACCCATGGTAGAATGGCACATTGGCGGTGCAAGCTGGGAACAAAATGCAAATGCTGGGAATGATTCTGGTAACTGGGGAAGAACCCAACAATAGAGAGTGGATTCACTGTTTGAAAGGGTTATAGCATTGCCGAGGAAACTGAGAGGAATCCCAGTTAGAGCCGATGATAACACGTAGCGCTTGTGCGTGCTCTCAAGAACTTGAGTATTTCCATAATCATCAAGGTTTTACCAACATCCGTGTCAAGGATCCTGGCAACACCAGATACTACCATGATGAATAGCGATGGACGATGCAGATGCAAAGGAGGATAATACTTTCTCAGATTTCACCTTAGCGAGCCAAGGAACAAAATCTGGACGATCGACCGAGAGACATTTAGCACTCCGCTTCTAATGTTCTCCTTGATGTGCTAGCGTATCCCATTCATAGATATGGTTTGATAACTAGAACATCAAGTAAAAGGTCGGACTTCGGGAACACAAAAATCCATAGGGGCAACTAGGGAGTAAACCCTACGAAATCCCTATGAGGAGGTGGCCAACTTCATCAATCAAGATATTATAATAACAGGTCTTCCGGCTGGGTGTGTTGGCCACGACATCCACTTTACCGGTTACCGCGCGACCAATATTATAATTCTTGGGAAATATTCCAACCATCATATCTGCCTGAGATTCAGATCTGGTTGGTGTCAGGATATTCCAGACTCATTGAGTCCAGGAAGAAAAATGAAAGTTTGCAACACAAATCGACGAGATGACGTTGCGAGATTCTCGGAAAATGAACTACGATAGCAAGCTCCAAAACATGAGCTGGTTCTGCTACAAACATGTGAACACGTTGTCCCAGACAAGCATGCCCACATGGTAGTCTTACAATAAAACACTACCGAGTTCTGGTTGGGAGCCATCATCGAGGATATCGAAGTCTTTACGCAAGTCCATGGATTAGATCCCAAGCATAGACTTCTTTTCCTTGAACAAGTCAATCAGTGGCTTGGTGTGCTAGGATATACATATGGAATGAAGATGATCAGTCTAACAGACCACAGAATTCTTCGCACGTGCATGACTGACTTGGGACGATTCCAAAGGAGGTAAAAACATGCTTTCTCGAATTCACGGCGGCAACTTACATCAAAATGCACGTGAATCAAAGGAAGTCACTCCTTTCATCAAACAAGTACTTCATGAGCTAGCATGAAGAAAATGCTTTCAAAAGTTTCCAACACTAACTTAATGTTCAACAACATCATGGAGGAGATAAGGATGTTGTCAATGGGCTCAACAACAACTCATCGGAATTTCCATATCACTGGACTTCCACCATCATGTGAACACGGTGATAGCATTGATCAGACCCAAAAGATATAATGGTGTATGCTCGAGGGATCAACCACGAGTAAGACAACATTACGAACATCGTTGGTTCTGACTTGATTTGACGATAGCCCACACTCAGATCAAAGGATTGATAAGACAATAGGTCCAGCAACTGATCACAGGGACCAATCGATGAAGATATCATCTTTCTTCAATACACACTACACAAGAATATCCCTTTGGAACGAACTAAGTCAGGCAAGCTTTTATCTTCCAACCCTCCAAGTTGTCGTTTAGCTTAACCAACTAGCTCAGGGATATCTAACACCGACTCTTGGAGAGAAGGTGGTTCACAAGAAACCAACTTGATCACGAGCTCAACATAGCGGTCAGGTGACAACCTGGTAATACTTCTGAGAAGATATTCAGAAAATCACGAACCACCGGTATGTTACTAAGCTCGAGAACAATCTTGCTTTTCAGGGCAAGACGATATGATCAATAGAGCAAGGATTTGAAATAATCCTAACTCATCGATCAAGGAGTGAACCAGGAGAATGGACTAGGTAGCACGATCAATCTTAGAATGATGATTCAATAACCAACACACTAAGAATGAAATTATTGTCCTTTAACTACCCAGCAACGAGGTTGCTAGGCGTATTGATTTCACACATCACAATTCATTTGTCGGTATTCCGGTTGCATCAACACGAAGACCGAGGAATGACTAATGATGGCAAGAAGTATCACTGTACCAAGAGTTCATAGGATGGTGTGCAATTCCTATAACAATCCCGATATAAAGATGGTAATACTCCAAGGTAGAACAGAACAAAAGCTGGATTAGCAATTTGATCTGCGAAGCACAACTTCTTTGACCCAATCCTGGATATGGAAGAGGTACTGGAGTTTGTTTCTCCTAGTCATTCTGCGATAGAATGGCTTGACGGACCACAAGAGTAATAGGCATCGATGAATGAATGCACACATAATCTTGACTATCAACTGATAGACGAGGGTCAGAAAACAACTAAAGGGGAACAACTCGAGGAACATATAACTTTCTGAGTTGTGGATGCATAGATTAGTATGTCGAGCGAAGTTCAACATAATTCTTCCGGGTAACCCATGCAGAAAGGTAGAACTGGCAGAGCCACAATATATAATGGAGAACTCATCAAGAGCACTCTGGTTGTGATTGTTCAGTTTAACGAGGAACTTCTGCCATAAGTAGTTCATGGTATTTGGAAGAAGAAGATACCACGGACTTCAAGGACTATCGCAAAGGTTACTAATAACCTAAGGGAGCTAGCAATTACTATCAACATGAAGTAAGTAGAGTGAATCTCGGGTTCAAGAACCCAGGAATAGAATACCTACTACTAAGTAGCATCACGGGATGCTTTCGAGAATGATGGCCAGAATCATCACACTGGGAACACAAATCATGGCTAAATTACTAGATGATCCCCTAAGACACCTAGGGTCATAATAATATCTCCAACATATATGTCAAGGCAACGGAGTACCTCAACTCACTGATTAGTGTGGTTAATCTGGCCCATGGGTACATTGAAACGGGAAGAAAGGATTTGCAATTGCATCAGACTACTTAGAAACCTGGGATGACTCGGACGGCATAACGGCTGTAAATGCTCAGAAAAGATTTGAGACATTCACAAAAATGGTGGCATAACCACTCAGAAACACAATATCAAGGTTTCGAGATCAACAGTTAACGTACGGAAGTATTAGAAACTGAACTCAAGCTTAAATCCAACAATCTTATAAGTCTACGGATTAGTAACACGTGATCCTGATAGAAAGAAGAGATAGCCTAGTTCTTAATCCCCGTAGAAAATATAAGATGACTCAGATCAGAAGGGCATAAGGTATAAGGAGTAAAAAGAGCCTTACGTTTCATCCCACAATCAATTCCCTTACATATAACTAAAGCATTTCTAGACTCAACTTCGACCAGTTTGGCTTGGTAATCCTACAGACAGTCAAGCTCTGATACCAATGCTGTCAGGACCCCGACTCGATGTCACATCGATCTAGCCGGTAACACCTCATATCACTTTGCGGCCTCACGTACGGTATCCCCACGGGTGTCGCCTTACCTTTGCCCGGGACCGTTTGCGCCTTTTGGCTCACGTATATGATAGTGTCGCTAGCATCCATATGATAAGGAGCCCGGGCTGACATGACTAGTCGTAAACCCAAAGTGGCACAGACTTACAGGGACAGGCATTCATGACCCAGCTTCGAACGTGTCGGTCATCAGCAAGTGGGTCCGGGCTGTAGCACTGGGCTAGCAGGACTCCGGTACTCAAAGCGTGACATTTCCCCGAAGGGACAGACACAGGAACGAAGAAGGACACATGCCGGCCAGCCTAAGTGTTCCAGAGCAGTAGCAAGCTACCATGGCTCAGCGGTAACACTAGGAGACATTTCCCGGTAAGAGAGGCTACTAAAGATAAACAACTAGATAGTCAGATCCCACACATACCAAGCATTTCAATAACATACACACAATATGCTCGATATGTGCAATACAACATGGCATCACAAAATGACTCTACGACTCAAGTAGTTTATCCAATAGGCTCCGAGGAGCGAGACATTACAAACATGGGTCTCATGACCCAACAATCAGAGCATACAAGTCAAGGCACAAGCGGAAGCTATCATGTCTGAGTACAGACATCTATAAATGAAAAAGGCTGGGAAGCCTGACTATCTACCAGATCCTGCCGAGGGCACAAGATCGTAGCTGAGGTATCAAGCTAAACGTCGAAGTCCAAGCGGAACTACTAGTGAGACTGAAGTCTCTCTGCAAAAACATAAAATAGGCAAACGTGAGTACAAATGTACCCAGCAAGACTTACATCAGATCTATCTACGCATGCATCATTATCAACAAAGGGGGTGGTGGAGTTTAACTGCAGCAAGCCAGCTTTGACTCGGTGGCTATCCTGAACTACGACTGCAAGTAACTCTTTTGAGGTGGCGCACACGAGTCCACATATTCACCATATCAATACACCACTATGGATCCGCTCCCGTCTCCCTACGAGAACGCCATCCATAGCACTCACGCTTATCTTGCGTATTTTAGAGTATCCACTTTCACTTGTCTATGAACTATGCAAGGGGTCCACGTTTCCATATCCGAGGAATCCGGCTATTCGAATAGATGATGTTAACCCTGCAGGGGTGTACTTCTTCACACACGCTCTCGCCACTTACCGCCCTGTACACGTCATGTACCTCGGCAACCTTCAAGCGGAAGCCGGGCGAGGGAGTCGGCCACGACCTGACTAACCGAACAAGTCTCTAGTCCAGGTTTATCGCCTATTCAGGTTCCATCCGCAAGGAGATCCGGCCGGGGTGTCGCTTACGGCCCCAAACGATGTGTGCAGGGTTCCCAAGCCCACCATCCGGGTGCCACTTGGTACACCGGGCCACTGTGCCTAGTCTGTCCCAAGCCCACCTGTACCGGGTGCCACTTGGTAGACTACTAACACTGCCTACAAACACCAGAAACTAGTTGCAACTCCTGGACAGAGATCAAGTTGATTAATAAGTCGAGAGGGCTTGGAGCGCCCGGAGCCCAATGTGTGGTAGTAACTGATCATGGATCACAAACACAGAACTCAGTTCCTGAGGACGGCTGCAATGAGACAACCCACCATGTACTCCTACATGGCCAACGATGTCAGGACCCCGACTCGATGTCACATCGATCTAGCCGGTAACACCTCATATCACTTTGCGGCCTCACGCACGGTATCCCCACGGTGTCGCCTTACCTTTGCCCGGGACCGTTTGCGCCTTTTGGCTCACGTATATGATAGTGTCGCTAGCATCCATATGATAAGGAGCCCGGGCTGACATGACTAGTCGTAAACCCAAAGTGGCACAGACTTACAGGGACAGGCATTCATGACCCAGCTTCGAACGTGTCGGTCATCAGCAAGTGGGTCCGGGCTGTAGCACTGGGCTAGCAGGACTCCGGTAAACCGGGCTGTAGCGGGCTAACAGGACTCCGGTACTCAAAGCGTGACATTTCCCCGAAGGGACAGACACAGGAACGAAGAAGGACACATGCCGGCCAGCCTAAGTGTTCTAGAGCAGTAGCAAGCTACCATGGCTCAGCGGTAACACTAGGAGACATTTCCCGGTAAGAGAGGCTACTAAAGATAAACAACTAGATAGTCAGATCCCACACATACCAAGCATTTCAATAACATACACACAATATGCTCGATATGTGCAATACAACATGGCATCACAAAATGACTCTACGACTCAAGTAGTTTATTCAATAGGCTCCGAGGAGCGAGACATTACAAACATGGGTCTCATGACCCAACAATCAGAGCATACAAGTCAAGGCACAAGTGGAAGCTATCATGTCTGAGTACAGACATCTATAAATGAAAAAGGCTGAGAAGCCTGACTATCTACCAGATCCTGCCGAGGGCACAAGATCGTAGCTGAGGTATCAAGCTAAACGTCGAAGTCCAAGCGGAACTACTAGTGAGACTGAAGTCTCTCTGCAAAAACATAAAATAGGAAAACGTGAGTACAAATGTACCCAGCAAGACTTACATCAGATCTATCTACACATGCATCCTTATCAACAAGGGGGGTGGTGGAGTTTAACTGCAGCAAGCCAGCTTTGACTCGGTGGCTAACCTGAACTACGACTGCAAGTAACTCTTTTGAGGTGGCGCACACGAGTCCACATATCCACCATATCAATACACCACTATGGATCCGCTCCCGTCTCCCTACGAGAACGCCATCCATAGCACTCACGCTTATCTTGCGTATTTTAGAGTATCCACTTTCACTTGTCTATGAACTGATATAAGGGGTCCACGTTTCCATATCCGAGGAATCCGGCTATTCGAATAGATGATGTTAACCCTGCAGGGGTGTACTTCTTCACACACGCTCTCGCCACTTACCGCCCTATACACGGCATGTACCTCGGCAACCTTCAAGCGGAAGCCGGGCGAGGGAGTCGGCCACGACCTGACTAACCGAACAAGTCTCTAGTCCAGGTTTATCGCCTATTCAGGTTCCATCCGCAAGGAGATTCGGCCGGGGTGTCGCTTACGGCCCCAAACAATGTGTGCAGGGTTCCCAAGCCCACCAACCGGGTGCCACTTGGTACACCGGGCCACTGTGCCTAGTCTGTCCCAAGCCCACCTGTACCGGGTGCCACTTGGTAGACTACTAACACTGCCTACAAACACCAGAAACTAGTTGCAACTCCTGGACAGAGATCAAGTTGATTAATAAGCCGAGAGGGCTTGGAGCGCCCGGAGCCCAATGTGTGGTAGTAACTGATCATGGATCACAAACACAGAACTCAGTTCCTGAGGACGGCTGCAATGAGACAACCCACCATGTACTCCTACATGGCCTCTCACCGCTACCTTTACCAAATCGTGTTCACACACTTAGCTCACACACAGTAGGACATGTTCACACGCCTCTGATTCATCCCCGATGAATCAGACCTGACTCAACTCTAAGCAGTAGCAGGCATGACAAACAAGCATGAATGAGTAGGCACAACAGGGCTCAAACAACTCCTACTCATGCTAGTGGGTTTCATCTATTTACTGTGGCAATGACAGGTCATGCAAAGGATAAAGGGTTCAGCTACCGCAGCAAGTATCAAATATGTCATTGTTGCCCTAATGCAGTAAAAGAGAGCAGGAGCGAGAGAGTGGGATTTTATCGAAATGAACAAGGGGGTTTTGCTTGCCTGGCACTTCTGAAGATAACATTGAGTCTTCATCAGTGTCAACATTCACGTCATCGGTATCACGTCTATCGAGAGGGGACAAATACCGGCAACACAGAAGGAAACACAATCAATGCAATGCACAATATGATGCATGATCATGACATGGCAATATGAATGTGTTTTGGGCTAATGCACCTAAAACCAGATTAAATGAAGTTGGTTTGAATCCAAGATTCAAATTCAAACTCCATATGTGGTTATTTAAATGTCATTCACTTCATTTGCTCTAAACAGTAGTGATAAGTTGTTCTAACATGCATGAAAATGGTACAGATGGATTCCTTGAATTTTTCTAATAATTTTTCATATATAAATTATTTAATTTGGAGTTACGGTTAATTTTCTATGAATTTTGGAAGTTTTAGGCATTTTTCTGGAATTTCAGAATTAAATTAAATCCAGAAAGCATTACTGCGTCAGCATGACGTTGGCATGACGTCAGCAAGTCAACAGGGGCCGGCTCGGGTCAAACCTGACGTGTGGGGTCCACACGTCAGTGACACAGGGGCTAATCCCGCGTTGACCCGGGCTTTGACCCACTACGGGGCCCACTGTCAGTGGCTGTGGGGGGGTGTTTAGGCGTCATTAGTGCTAATTACGCGTGCCACGTCGGCAGTCGCCGGAGTGTTGCCGGCGACGACCATGGCCGACAGTGGAGGTGCACCGTGCGCTCGCTACGGAGCACCATTTGACGTGCGGTTTGCTCCTACGGGATCCTGGGAGGAAGGCGCATCTAAAGAGGCAAGTGACAGCAGCTGGGGTGGCCGGAGCTGCCGGCGGCGAGCTCTTTTGCGGCTGCCGGAGCTCGGGCAATCTCGGGGTGGCGTTACAGAGCACGGGAGGAGGCGTTGTGGTTGTCTACGGTATCATGCGATCGTGCTGATCACGATGGTGGGCTCGGGAACGAGCTGCGGTGGCTGTGGCCACGGCCACGCCATGGCCGGCGGCGAGAAGCTCTCGGCCGCGGTGGGAGATGGGGCTAGGGGGCGAGAACGGAGGGGGCGAGCACAGGAGAGGCAGCGGAGGCTCACAGCGGATCCATTCGAGGCGGAGACGAGGCCGGGGATGGTCCGGAGCCGGCGAATCGAACGGCGGCGAGTTCCGGTGGCCGAGGAGGGGAACGGCGACGTGGGCGGCGATGCAGGGCTCCCGGCGTCACGTGAGTTGGTGGGGACGAAGAGGAAGGCGCGGCGGTTCCTCTGGAAGCATCGCCGAGGCGAGGGGTGGACACTGGCCGCGGTGGAGCTCGTCGGTGCTCTCGGGTGCTCGTGGTCGATCGTGAGAGAGAGAGAGCAGAGGGGATAGGGACGGAGGGAGAGATACGGGAGAGTGAGAGAGTTCGTGGGGCCGCGTGGCGTCTCCAGGGAGTAGTGGAGGCAAGCAGGGAGGCAGGAGGTGGCCGAAGCAGGGAGGCAGGAGGTGGCCGAAGCAGGGAGGAGGTGGCCGGGGCGCGTGGCCGCGCGCGCCGGGCGCGTGCCCGTCCTCCTGGCAGAGGAGGAAGGCAACAGGGGAGGGAGGCGGCGGTGGGCTGGGCCAGCGGGAGGAGCTGGCCAGCTGGGCCGGCTACAGGTAAGTGGCCCAGGTAGTCTCTCTCTCTCTCTTTCTTTTTTAATACTGTTTTTATTTATTGTTTTCTATTTTGTTCTGTTTTGTTTTAGTTTAGTAAAATACTAAACCATTTTAATAAATTCTGTAGTTTATTATGTGGCTTACTAAAATATATACAAAGCCACTCACAAACTTCCAGAATTATTTGGAGTCATATTTAATATATATTAAATATAAATCCAAAGCAAATAGTTATTGGATTAATTCAAATGGCCAAAATAAATATCTCTGTGATTCCAAAAATATTGGTTTAAATTTTACCTCTCACCAATATTTCCATGGAATAACAGGAACATTTTCTTGGACTCATTTGATGAAATTTAAATGTTGGTTATTTTTAGAGGTCTTCTGAGGCTTTGAAAATTCCTCAATTCAATTTCATTTGAATTTAAACATGATGCTCACATGAGGTCTAGCCTAGTGCATTACCAGAAGCTAGGGATGTGACAGCCGCATTGCCCCCCTGCAGGAGAGGAGGAGGCCCGCCTGGGAATTTAAGAATTCAGCCGACATCATGAGGCTGCGGCCGGGCCTCAACTACAACTTCACTGTCTTGGAGTTGGATGCAATGCTCTTGGAGTTATTCAAACGCGACCCCCAGCATCCATTCACACTGCCGAGGGGCGTAGTTCCTTTGTGCAATAACTCTTCACTTGACCGGATCCGCGCCATGATGCCGTTGTGCAATTCACACGGCATCGTCCCCACTTGGCAAGAGCCTGCGGACGACGTTGTGCGAGCGTTCTTCGACACCTTGGAGGAGTTGCCGGTCCGCGCTGATGAGCAGAAGAGCCTCACTCATGACACCACCGACGAGGAGCTGCAGCTTATCGCTACCAGGGCGGAAGAGGCTGCGGCTGCAGCTGCTGCGCGTGTGTTTGGGTTCACTGTGGAGGAGGCGGAGGCTGCAGAGGCGGCAAACCTTGCCGAACGCGCGGAGTTCATGGGCGAGGAGGAGCCTGCCGGTTCTGAAGCCGAATCGAGCGAGGCCGGCGAGGAGGAGGCTGAACCTTCAGAGAGCTTGCCGCAGGCGGAGCCGCCGGCCCCGCCAAGGAGGCGCCTTCGTAGGGCCGGGGACGCAGCAGGGCGGCAGCCGGCTCCACAGCCACCGAGCCGCGCGACGTGCTCTACCGCAGCATGTAATGTTGCTGCGGGAGTGCCTCACGCAACAGCGGCAACTGGAGCGGGACCTTCCCGGGCCACCGCCGCCGCCCCCGCCAAGCGGGCAAGGGATCCTACTCCTCCACCTCGCCGCACCGGAGGAGGGCCGGACTTCGATCTTTCCGCGCTCAGCTCCGATGAGGAGGAAGAAGAGTGAGTTTCTTTGGTGCTCTTATAATCCTTCAATCTTGCTGTTTATATCTTGTATTTGACTTGCTCCAATCTGGACTCTTTTCTTTTCAGAACACTAGCCCAGAGAGCGGCGAAGAGGGCCAAGGCCGCGGTGATCGTCATCGAGGATGACCCCATTGCGTCGGCAGGAGGTGGATCCGAGACCACCTTGACGGACCCGGCAATCACTCCTCGGAGCAGCCCCCAGTGCAGCCCCCAGCGTAAGTTCATAGTTTATCCTTCTGCTGTCGGGCGCGCTTGAGTGCTTTTTCCTTTGTTGATATCGTGCTTGTTGACTTGTGCAGGAGCAGAGCAGCCTCATCAGGAGCGCCCGGAGGCCGATCCCGAAGTGCCACCTGCTTCGACTGCGCCACCAAGGGAGGAGTCCCCGACAAGGGAGCACTCTCCGGCAAGGGGGGACTCTCCGGCAAGGGGCGGCACTGCTGATCCTGCGGCGACCGAGGCCGTAACTGAAGATCTTGGCGCAGGTAATCCACTTGCTCAAAAACTTTCCCTTGGTTTCTGCTTTTTCTGTTTTTCTTTTCTTGGATTTTCTGATTGATTTTCCTCCCCTCTTCGTTCTTCAGACCCATCTTCGGCTGAGCCAATGGAGAAAGAGGGCGCCGGCGAGGAAGGTGCCGGTGCTGATGTGACCGCCGGCGAGGAGGCCGCTAGGGCTGCTGCTGCGGAAGACAGGGAGGGGTCAGGCGATCACACTGACGACCCTGAGGCCACAGGAGCGCCGGGCGCTGCACCGACTGCCGAACCCTCTGCCGCTTCTGCGGAGCCGGGCTCCGAGGAGCCCCAGCCCGGCGCCTACTTGCAGGCTGGTGACGACGTCTTCATCAAGCTGCCCTGGGCGTCGAGCTCCAGGGCGCTAGTCGAGGGGGAGACTTTTGATGGGGAGGTGCTCGCCTCTGCTGGGCTGTCACTGGTTGACGCGCCCGGCAGCAGCAGTGGCGAGCCTGAGGAGGAGCAGCTACTGCGGAAGTTAGTGTCACTCTACCGTGCCCGGCAAGCCAAGCTGGCTTCCCGGGAAGCGCTTGTCGCGAAGGCAGGAGTTGACATGGAGAAGCGTGCGGAAGAGCTCCGGAGCCAAAATCAAGAAGCTCTCCGGTCCTTGGCGCAGGAGCGGGAGCGAGTAGACGAGGAGCGCATGGCCTTTCTTCTCGAGAAGGCCGAGGCTGAGGAGGAACAAAGGCTTGCTGCCGAGAAGCAGTCTGTGTGGGAAGGCGAGCTAGTGCAGCGGAAGGCCCACCTCGACAGCTATGAGGAAGAGCTCGCCGAGCGCGAGCGAGCACTTGGCGGGGCACTCAAGGAGGCAAAGGATGCCGCGGCAACTGCAGAGGCCGCCAAGAGGGAACTAGAGGAGAAGGTGGCGCGGCTGGAGGCCGAAATTGGGAAGAGTGGCGAGGAGATTGCCGCGCTCAAACGTGAGCGCGAGAAGGATGCCGCCGCCCATGGTGAACTGCAAGGCCTTCTTGCTGAGAGGGGCAAGGAGCTCAGCGCCGCCAAGGATTCCAAAGCAGATCTGGAGCTGAAGCTGGCCACGCTAACGCAGACGCTGGAAGCCGCCAAGGAGCGAGAGAAGACCTTCGTCAAGGCTGACGCGGCGCTGCTGGAGAGCATTGCAGTCACCCAGAACTCCTTCAGAGACACAGTGGAGCACTGGACCGAGGGTCTGGTGAACACTGCCGTCGTCATCAACGAGGAGCTGGCGCAGCTGGGGATGGAGGACTTTGGGTATCCTTCCAACGAGAGCCTTCAACCCAGCGCCAAGCTCAGTCTATTCTTCAAGGGCGTGGCGACGGCACTCCAGCGGCTCCAGGAGCGGATCCCGAAGCAGCTGGCCGATGAGTCACGCAAAATCTGCACTGGGGTTCTCCAGAAGGTGCTGATGAAGGTGGCCTTCCGCAATCCAGGCCTCAGCTTCACCAACATCCTCCGATCCTTGCCGCCTGACGCCGATCTGGATGCACTCAAGGCCCTTGTCGCACCCATTGTGGACAAGGTGAGCAAGATCAAGCGAGTCGAGGGCGGGCGCGTAGACTAGGCCGCCCATTTCTTCTTTTCCCTTGTCGCTGCTAGTTATGTCATGAAAACAGTCTGTTAGAGCTGCGACAAGTTATCTTTGTAATATAACTTTATTTCTGTTATCAATTGCAATGTTATTTCCTCTACTGGATTCCTCCCTTTGTATGTTTTCACCCTACGCTTCCGGGGAACTTGTCGGCGCAGGCGCCCGAGCCGCGAGCGCTGGGTGCGGAACTTCAGCAGCCTGCTGGCGGCGCTACTTCCGACAAGAAACCTTGTCGTGACTAGATGCAGCACGCTTAAGTTGTTGAGCGGACTCGAAACAAAGTAAGGGCGCAACTAGCCACGAGTTGGTTCCTCCGCGCACAGGTTTTTCATACAAAGCAGGGTCGTTCGAGGAAGATAACTCAAAAATTTAAAAAAAGTGATTGCTCAAACTTTAGCAACTTAGCTTTTCTGTTATTTGCTTCCCGGTAAGGCAGGTCCTTGCTTGAACGACGCCTGGCTCATACCACCATCTTCTCCTTTCCCCCCGGCAAACTTGTGTGCGGGAGAACCTTCTTTTTCTTTAGAAGAAAAGGAATGAAGAGAAAATAATAATATGGAGCACTTTTGCTCGTTACTGCTTACCGGATGTAAGTGCTGCACAAAGTGTCAGATAATCACATGCAAGAAAGGAACTAATGCATGAAATGGACAAGCTGTGCGGAGCACATAGGTTTTTATTTATGCACGGGATCTGCGCCCGACTTTGTACAAAGGATTACATGCAACAGCGGCAAGATTTGTACAAAAGGTGGTTGCCGGAACGGGTTCCGGCAACCGCGCCTTATGAGAAAAACTTATGAAGATGTTCTATGTTCCAGGAGTTGCTCACTAGAATGCCATCTTCGGTCTCAAGGCGGACATCGCCAGGCCTTGTGACTTGTCTTACCCGATAAGGGCCTTCCCACTTCGGCGTCAACTTGTTGGAATTCTTGGCGGATTGAACGCGCCGAAGAACAAGGTCGCCTTCCTCGAAGCTTCTGGCTTTAACTTTGCGGCTATGATAGCGGTGCAAAGCTTGCTGGTATCGAGCAGCTCATACAGCAGCCTGAAGACGATCTTCCTCGAGGAGTAGCGCGTCGTCTTGCCGCAGCTGCTCTTGCTCAAGCTCATCATAAGCGAGCACTCGAGGTGATCTGTATACGAGTTCCGTGGGGAGAACTGCCTCTGCTCCATAGACTAGAGCAAAAGGTGTCTGGCTAGTGGCTCGATTTGGCGTCGTTCTGATCGACCAAAGAACCACCGGCAGCTCCTCGATCCAGTTCCTTCCGCACCTGTGCAGCCTGTCGAAAGTTCTGGTCTTGAGCCCGCGCAGCACTTCAGCATTTGCCCTCTTTGCTTGACCGTTGCTTCTCGGATGAGCAACAGAAGCGAAGCAGACCTTGGCGCCAAGGTCTTGGACGTACTGCATGAAGGTGCGGCTCGTGAATTGCGTGCCGTTGTCGGTGATGATCCTGTTAGGGATCCCGAAATGGCAAACAATTGACCTGAAGAACTTGACTGCTGACTGTGCTGTCACCTTCCTCACTGGCTGCACTTCCGGCCACTTTGTGAACTTGTCGATTGCGACGTACAAGTACTCAAAGCCCCCGACAGCTCGGGGGAAGGGGCCGAGGATATCGAGCCCCCAGACCGAAAATGGCCAGGATAAAGGGATCGTCTAGAGAGCTTGAGCTGCCTGGTGTATCTGTTTGGAGTGGAACTGGCACGCTTCACACTTGGTTACTTGTGCAGTTGCATCCTGGAGGGCTGTTGGCCAAAAGAAGCCTTGCCGAAAAGCTTTGCCGGCAAGTGCTCTTGCGCCTATGTGGTGGCCACATATGCCTCCATGTACCTCTGCCAACAGCTTTTTTCCATCTTCCCGGCGAATACACTTCAATTTCACACCGTTGAGTCTTCTTCTGTACAGTATGCCATCGACAAACTAGTACATACTTGACTGCCGGGCTACTATTTCCGCTTCTTCTTGCTCTTCGGGAAGTTCTCCTGTCTGAAGGAAATGGACAATGTGTTGTGCCCATGCTGGAGCTTGTGGCTCGACAACAAGGACTAAAGGCACATCTGCTGCTGCGGGAACATCTGCTTCTACGGCAAGGACTTGCAGTCCTGCCGGAGCTTGATGTTCCCCGGCAAGCTTGCTGGAGCACAACTTGTCGGGAGCGTCTGCCTCAACGGAACAAACCATAAGCCTTGCCGGAGCAGACTGCCCCTCAGCATCTGTGGTGTTGATCTTGGGGACTTTCTTGGCGGTGGCTTCGGGGAGCTCTGCCAGAAAGTAGTCACCAGAAACCAACTTCCTATTTTTGCTTTGTCCAGATGATGGTGTTACGGATGGTTGAGTCAACTTAAGCACAAAGATCCCTGGTTCCACAGGAAACTTTAGTGCGGCGCACTTTGACAGGCCATCGGCAATATCATTCTGAGCTCTTGGGATATGCTCCATTTGTAGGCCGTCAAAGTGCTCCTCTAGCTTCCTCACTTCATCGACATACGCTTCCATCAACGGACTCTGGTAGTTCTTGTTCACTTGTCGGACGACAAGCTGTGAGTCACCCCTGACAATGAGCTTCTTAATCCCAAGGTCTGCTGCGATTCTGAGACCGGCAAGCAATACTTCATATTCTGCAGTGTTGTTGGTTGCTTGCTCCTTGGGAAAGTGCATCTGGACTATGTACTTGAGGTGCTCTCCGGTGGGTGCGACAAGCAGCACGCCTGCACCGGCGCCTTGCAGCGAGAAGGCTCCATCGAAGTACATCAGCCACTCTTTGCTTGCCTCTTTGACGGGGATGCTCGTTTGTGGAATTTCTTCATCTGGGGTTGGCGTCCACTCTGCTATGAACTCTGCCAATGCTCTGCTTTGGATAGTTGAGGTTCTCTCAAACTTGAGGCCAAAGCTTGACAATTCCAGCGCCCACTCGACAATCCTGCCTGTTGCTTCTGGATTTTGCAGTATCCTCTTTAGCGGAAAGCAAGTGACGACTGTGATCTCAAGTGCTTGGAAGTAATGGCGCAGCTTTCTCGAGGCCATGAGGAGGCCGTAAAGCAACTTCTGCACACCAGAGTACCTTGATCTAGCTCCCTGCAGAAGAGAACTGACAAAGTAGACTGGGCGCTGCACCATTCTCCTTGGCATCTTATCATGCTCCTGCGCAAGCTCATGTTTGTCGGGACCAGAGCTTGTCGGCGAAGCCCCCTGCTTGTCGCTGGATGGATCTGCCGTGGTTGTTGGCTCATCATCCGCCTCCCTCTCCGCCACTAACGCAGCACTAACCACTTGATTGGTTGCCGCTATATACAGCAGCAATTTCTCTTGCGGCTTAGGTGTGACAAGCATTGGAGTGGAGGACAGGTATCTCTTCAAGTCCTGCAGTGCAGCCTCCGCTTCCGGAGTCCATCTCATTGGACCTGCCTTTTTCAAAATTTTGAAAAATGGCAGGGCGCGCTCAGCAGATCTAGAGATAAACCTGCTGAGAGCAGCCATGCAGCCGGCAAGCCTTCGTACATCCTTGACGCGCTTTGGTGCTTCGATCTGCTCGATGGCTTTGATCTTGTCGGGATTGGCTTCAATTCCCCGCTGAGACACGAAGAACCCGAGAAGCTTGCCAGAAGGGACTCCAAACACGCACTTCTCGGGGTTAAGCTTGAGGTTGATCTTGCGCAGGTTTGCAAATGTTTCATCTAAATCTTGAATCAAGGTCGCTTTGTCCTTGCTCTTGACCACTATGTCATCCATGTAAGCTTCCACATTTCTGTGTATTTGTGGCTCAAAAGCATGGTGGACTACCCTTGCGAATGTTGAACCAGCATTCTTCAAACCGAAAGGCATCCGTACGAAGCAGTATGTGCCACACGGGGTGATAAATGCGGTTTTCTCTTCATCTTCTTCTGCCATGAAGATCTGATGATATCCTGAGTATGCATCAAGAAATGAAAGCAAATCACATCCGGCTGTGGAGTCAACAATCTGGTCAATACGCGGCAAGGGAAATGGGTCTTTGGGACAAGCTTTATTAACATCAGTGAAGTCAATACAAAGTCTCCATTTCCCGTTAGCTTTTCGCACAACAACAGGATTGGCCAACCACGTGGGATGGAGTACTCCTCTGACAAGGCCTGCTGCTTCCAACTTCTTGATTTCTTCTGCGATGAACTCTTGGCGCTCAACTGCCTGCTTCCCGACTCTCTGCTTGACGGGTCGCGCATGAGGACAGACGGCAAGGTGGTGCTCAATCACTTTCCTGGGAACACCGGGGATATCAGACGGTTGCCACGCAAACACGTCGACATTCGCCCGCAGGAAAGCAACAAGCGCGCTTTCCTATTTGGGGTCAAGAGTGGCGCTGATGGTGAAGGTACCACCAGTGCCATCCTCCTTGGAGGACACCTTCTTAGTCGCAGGTGGAGCTACCATCGCCTTCTTGCACTTGCCGGTGGAGCTTGATGGTGCGTCCTCGATGGTAGCGCAGCACTCCGAAGAGGTGCGCTTGCCGGAGTGGGCATCAGAGCTCTTGCCGGACTTGGTCTTCTTCTTCCCCCCGGGAGCTTCAGCGGCAAGTGTCCTTCGTTCTACTGCAGCTGCTGCTTCCCGGTAGATCTTGTCGGCACAAATAAGAGCATCCTTCTTGTCGCCAGGGACAGAGATGACACTTATTGGGCCTGGCATTTTCAGTATGTTGTACACATAGTGAGAGGCTGCCATGAACTTGGCGAGTGCCGGACGGCCAAGGATTCCATTGTATGGTAATGGAAAATCGGCAACGTCAAACGTGACCCTCTCAGTCCTGAAGTTCAGCTCACTGCCAAATGTTACCGGCAACGTGATCTTTCCCTTTGGCTTGCTCCTTCCCGGGTTGATTCCTTTAAATGTGCCGGTCTCTTCGAGCTAGCTGTCAGGGATCTGGAGCTTCTGGAGCACTGCGGAGGAGATCAGATTCAAGCCGGCCCCACCGTCAACTAGCATCTTAGTGACCTTGTGGTTGCGGATTGTTGGTGAAACCAACATCGGCAAGCACCCGACCGTAGTTATGCGATCTGGGTGGTCCTCA
Organism: Triticum dicoccoides; assembly: GCF_002162155.2. Lineage (NCBI taxonomy): Eukaryota > Viridiplantae > Streptophyta > Magnoliopsida > Poales > Poaceae > Triticum > Triticum dicoccoides. The sequence continues at coordinate 393,186,720 of NC_041386.1, forward strand.
ATATCAAAGATGATAGGCGTGCCGGACCATTTCAGAGGCTTGCGTGACTCAACGGGTGGTTCTGCTGCACTAACTTCTCGCACCCACTGCTTGAGCTGGCGGTGCGAGGCATGCAGAGAAGCACCACCGTCAACGCACAAGACATCTGTGGCTTTCTGGAACTCCTGCTCATCAGTCTCCTCATCATCCATATCTTCATCGTCGCCGTCATCTTCATCTTTGTCGCGGCCGCGAGGAGGTCTGTCTCCTTGCCACTGCCTGGCCTTGCCGCGGCGTCCTCCTCGGCCGGGACATTTCTTGCCGGATCCACCAGCTCCTTCCTGGGCCTTCTCCTTGTCACGCCGCTCGTATTCAGCTTTCTGTTGCTCAACAAGCTGCTCGACCCTTTTGCAGTTCTGAAGATCATGGCCCTTGGTGCGGTGAATCTTGCAATACTGCTTGTTGGAGCTGTCCTACTTGTCGGCGACCGCCACCTCCGCGGCAACCTCCTTGGCGGAGTCACCAGCTTTGGCTTCCTTCGCACCGCCACCGTTGCCGGACTGCTCAACAACTAGCACTTCTTTGCCTTTCCTTCTTCTGTTGTTCTGCCGCCGGTTTCTCCTTGTCGGGGCGGCATCTTCGCTGTCAGATTCTCCTCCTCCTATATTTTCTCCGGGGAGTCTCCTCCCTTCCTCAGCACGCGCGCACTTGTCGGCCAGTGCATATAACTCACTGACGTCCCTGATCTTCCACATAGCCATTTCCTCCCGCATCCTGCGGTTCCGCACGTTCTGATGGAACACGCTGATCACCGCGGCAGGGTGGACGTCTGGGATGTTGTGCTGCACGCTACTGAATCTTTGGATGTACTTGCGCAAAGGTTCTCCTTCCTTCTGGGCGAGCAGATGAAGATCACTCTCCTTGCCATGAGGCTTGTGTCCGCCTGTAAAGGCGCCGACAAACTGATGGCACAGATCAGCCCAAGAGGATATGGAGTTGTCCGGCAAGTGCATGAGCCAGGATCTGACATTGGGCTTGAGCACCAGCGGGAAGTAGTTGGCAAGGATCTGGTCATCTCGTCCCCCGGCATCTTGCACCACAATGGTGTAGATGCTGAGGAACTCTGATGGATGCGTCTTGCCGTCCTACTTCTCCGGTACGTCTGGCTTGAAGTTCTTTGTGCTGGGCCACTGGACTTGCCGCAGCTCATGAGTGAACGCAGGACAACCTACCGCATACGGCAGATCGTCTGGTTCCCCTGGCGCATGCATGTCAACAGAGGGCCCAGCGCGCTTGTCGGATTGACGTCGCGCTTCTCTTCGGCGCTCGATGCTGGTTCGAGCGTCTTCTTGTTGTCGATCATGAAGGACTTGGCGCTGATCGCGACGAGCTCGTGGATCCGACGAGGCGGTGGAGTCGCTGTCGAGGTGGATCTGGCGAGTCGGCGATCTTGGCCTTCGGGGCGGTGATTGCATGGTAGTTGCACCTTCGCCCGTTTCGTCGCCACCGGCTCGCGTCTGGCGGTCCTGCCGCGGCGGCGACGCGCTCGGCCGCCATGGAGTGTCGCCGTTGGTGTAGCCGATGAGACTCTGGATGGTGGCCCTCCATTCGTCGATCTTGTCCGACGTTGGAGGGTAATCTAGGAGAAGTTGAGCTCGCGCCAAAGCTTCTGCTGGGGTGGTGGGTGGCAGTGGCGGACGGCGCGAGGAGCGGGACGTGCTCGAACTTCTAACTATGTTACAAGGAGCAGTATCCCGCCCAGCGACCGTGCCCCGCTCGTGCCAGCATGCTGGCGTGCATGCTGGTCATGAGCGCCCCGAGATCCACCAGCTTGGCCTTGGTCTATCATGCGCATGGTGCTGCAAGCGCCATGGTGCTGCTGATCTTGCACCTCGTGAGAGTGGCGCGGAACATGTACAGTCGCCGAGGTTTGTGCAGCCTTGTCCTTGGACTTGGCAGCACTGTGAGTGCCCTCATCGTCGGCTGTTCTTCCACCGGCGTCCACTCCACCACCCGTTTGCTCCAACGGTGGCGGAAATGACGTGGACGGAGCGGCTACTGCCGAAGTCTTCTTCTTCGGTGGCATGTTGATGAAGGGAATGAAGATCTAGCTCGTGTGAACACCGGATCAGGTTCACACAATCTCGACGCCCCCTACCTGGCGCGCCAAAGATGTCGGGGCAAACTGATCCTCGAACACCTATGGGGCCGGCGGACCGGGCCCCTTTCGGTTCGG